>NC_041382.1:357806529-357950837 GCF_002162155.2 Triticum dicoccoides | reverse complement strand
TTGCTCTCTCCATAGTACCGGAGAACGGTGTTTTAGTCATCTTGCCCATGAGGCACGGTTCGCAAGTACCAAGTGATTCATAATCAAGTGGTTCTAAAAGTCCATCAGTATGGAGTTTCTTCATGCGCTTTACACCGATATGACCTAAACGGCAGTGCCACAAATAAGTTGCACTATCATTATCAACTCTGCATCTTTTGGCTTCAACATTATGAATATGTGTATTACTACTATCGAGATTCAATAAGAATAGACCACTCTTCAAGGGTGCATGACCATAAAAGATATTACTCATATAAATAGAACAACCATTATTCTCTGATTTAAATGAATAACCGTCTTGCATTAAACAAGATCCAGATATAATGTTCATGCTCAACGCTGGCACCAAATAACAATTATTTAGGTCTAATACTAATCCCGAAGGTAGATGTAGAGGTAGCGTGCCGACCGCGATCACATCGACTTTGGAACTGTTTCCCACGCGCATTGTCACCTCGTCCTTAGCCAATCTTCGCTTAATCCATAGTCCCTGTTTCGAGTTGCAAATATTAGCAACAGAACCAGTATCAAATACCCAGGTGCTACTGCGAGCATTGGTAAGGTACACATCAATAACATGTATATCACATATACCTTTGTTCACCTTGCCATCCTTCTTATCCGCCAAATACTTGGGGCAGTTCCGCTTCCACTGACCAGTCTGCTTGCAGTAGAAGCACTCAGTTTCAGGCTTAGGTCCAGACTTGGGTTTCTTCTCTTGAGCAGCAACTTGCTTGCCGTTCTTCTTGAAGTTCCCCTTCTTCTTCCCTTTGCCCTTTTTCTTGAAACTAGTGGTCTTATTGACCATCAACACTTGATGCTCCTTCTTGATTTCTACCTCCGCAGCTTTCAGCATTGCAAAGAGCTTGGGAATAGTCTTGTTCATCCCTTGCATATTATAGTTCATCACGAAGCTCTTGTAGCTTGGTGGCAGTGATTGAAGAATTCTGTCAATGACACAATCATCTGGAAGATCAACT
Source organism: Triticum dicoccoides (assembly GCF_002162155.2). Classification (NCBI taxonomy): domain Eukaryota; kingdom Viridiplantae; phylum Streptophyta; class Magnoliopsida; order Poales; family Poaceae; genus Triticum; species Triticum dicoccoides. The sequence goes on along the minus strand of NC_041382.1, from coordinate 357,949,815 downwards.
CCCAATTGAATCAAGTGATTATTATACCCAGACATTTTGAGTATATGCTCACTGACAGAACTGTTCTCCTCCATCTTGCAGCTATAGAACTTATTGGAGACTTCATATCTCTCAATCCGGGCATTTGCTTGAAATATTAACTTCAACTCCTGGAACATCTCATATGCTCCATGACGTTCAAAACATCGTTGAAGTCCCGATTCTAAGTCGTAAAGCATGGCACACTGAACTATCGAGTAGTCATCAGCTTTGCTTTGCCAGACGTTCATAACATCTGGTGTTGCTCCAGCAGCAGGCCTGGCACCCAGCGGTGCTTCCAGGACGTAATTCTTCTGTGCAGCAATGAGGATAATCCTCAAGTTACGGACCCAGTCCGTGTAATTGCTACCATCATCTTTCAACTTTGCTTTCTCAAGGAACGCATTAAAATTCAACGGAACAACAGCACGAGCCATCTATCTACAATCAATATAAACAAGCAAGATACTATTAGGGACTAAGTTCATGATAAATTTAAGTTCAATTAACCATATTACTTAAGAACTCCCACTTAGATAGACATCCCTCTAATCCTCTAAGTGATCACGTGATCCAAATCAACTAAACCATGTCCGATCATCACGTGAGATGGAGTAGTTTCATTGGTGAACATCACTATGTTGATCATATCTACTATATGATTCACGCTCGACCTTTCGGTCTCCGTGTTCCGAGGCCATATCTGTATATGCTTGGCTCATCAAGTATAACCTGAGTATTCCGCGTGTGCAACTGTTTTGCACCCGTTGTATTTGAACGTAGAGCCTATCACACCCGATCATCACGTGGTGTCTCAGCACGAAGAACTTTCGCAACGGTGCATACTCAGGGAGAACACTTCTTGATAATTTAGTGAGCGATCATCTTATAATGCTACCGTCAATCAAAGCAAGATAAGATGCATAAAAGATAAACATCACATGCAATCAATATAAGTGATATGATATGGCCATCATCATCTTGTGCCTGTGATCTCCATCTCCGAAGCACCGTCATGATCACCATCATGATCACCATCGTCATCGGCGCGACACCTTGATCTCCATCGTAGCATGGTTGTCGTCTCGCCAATCTTATGCTTCTACGACTATCACTACCGCTTAGTAATAAAGTAAAGCATTACATCGTGATTGCATTGCATAGAATAAAGCGACAACCATATGGCTCCTGCCAGTTGCCGATAACTCGGTTACAAAACATGATCATCTCATACAATAAAATTTAGCATCATGCCTTGGCCATATCACATCACAACATGCCCTGCAAAAACAAGTTAGACGTCCTCTACTTTGTTGTTGCATGTTTTACGTGGCTGCTACAGGCTTAAGTAAGAACCAATCTCACCTACACATCAAAACCACTACGATAGTTTGTCAAATAGACTCCGTTTTAACCTTCGCAAGGACCGGGCGTAGCCATACTCGGTTCAACTAAAGTTGGAGAGACAGTCGCCCGCAAGCCACCTATGTGCAAAGCACGTCGGGAGAACCGGTCTCGCGTAAGCGTACGCGTAATGTTGGTCCGGGTCGTCTCGTCCAACAATACCGCTGAACCAAAGTATGACATGCTGGTACGCAGTATGACTTATATCGCCCACAACTCACTTGTGTTCTACTCGTGCATATAACATGAAACCATAAAACCTAGGCTCGGATGCCACTGTTGGGGAACGCAGTAATTTCAAAAAATTTCCTACGCACACGCAAGATCATGGTGATGCATAGCAACGAGAGGGGAGAGTGTTGTCTACGTACCCACGCAAACCGACTGCGGAAGCATTGACGCAACATAGAGGAGGTAGTCGTACGTCTTCCCGATCCGACCGATCCAAGCACCGTTACTCCGGCACCTCTGAGTTCTTAGCACACGTACAGCTCGATGACGATCCCCGGGCTCCGATCCAGCAAAGCGTCGGGGAGGAGTTCCGTCAGCACGACGGCATGGTGACGATCTTGATGTTCTACTATCGCAGGGCTTCGCCTAAGCACCGCTACAATATGATCGAGGTGGAATATGGTGGCAGGGGGCACCGCACACGGCTAAGGAACGATCTCAAGGATCAACTTGTGTGTTTAGAGGTGCCCCCCTGCCCCCGTATATAAAGGATACAAGGGGGAGGGGGCGGCCGGCCAAGAGGAGGGCGCAGGAGGAGTCCTACTCCTACCGGGAGTAGGACTCCCCCCCAATCCTTGTTGGAATAGGATTCCCCGAGGGGGAAAGAGAGAGAGGGGGGCCGGCCACCTCTCCTTGTCCTAATAGGACTAGGGGAGGGGGAGGCGCACGGCCTACCTTGGGCTGCCCCTTTCTGCTTTCCACTAAAGCCCACTAAGGCCCATACAGCTCCCGGGGGGTTCCGGTAACCTCCCAGTACTCCGGTAAAATCTCGATTTCACCCGGAACACTTCCGATATCCAAACATAGGCTTCCAATATATCAATCTTTATGTCTCGACCATTTCGAGACTCCTCGTCATGTCCGTGATCACATCCGGGACTCTGAACTAACTTCGGTACATCAAAATGCATAAACTCATAATAACTGTCATCGTAACGTTAAGCATGCGGACCCTACGGTTCGAGAACAATGCAGACATGACTGAGACACATCTCCGATCAATAACCAATAGCGGGACCTGGATGCCCATATTGGCTCCTACATATTCTATGAAGATCTTTATCGGTCAGACCGCATAACAACATACGTTGTTCCCTTTGTCATCGGTATATTACTTGCCCGAGATTCGATCGTCGGTATCCAATACCTAGTTCAATCTCGTTACCGGCAAGTCTCTTTACTCGTTCCGTAATACATCATCTCACAACTAACACATTAGTTGTAATGCTTGCAAGGCTTATGTGATGTGCATTACCGAGAGGGCCCAGAGATACCTCTCCGACAATCGGAGTGACAAATCCTAATCTCGAAATATGCCAACCCAACATGTACCTTTGGAGACACCTGTAATGCTCCTTTATAATCACCCAGTTACGTTGTGACGTTTGGTAGCACCCAAAGTGTTCCTCCGGCAAACGGGAGTTGCATAATCTCATCGTCATAGGAACATGTATAAGTCATGAAGAAAGCAATAGCAACATACTAAACGATCGGGTGCTAAGCTAATGGAATGGGTCATGTCAATTAGATCATTCAACTAATGATGTGACCTCGTTAATCAAATAACAACACTTTGTTTATGGTTAGGAAACATAACCATCTTTGATTAACGAGCTAGTCAAGTAGAGGCATACTAGTGGCACTCTGTTTGTCTATGTATTCACACATGTATTATGTTTCCGGTTAATACAATTCTAGCATGAATAATAAACATTTATCATGATATAAGGAAATAAATAATAACTTTATTATTGCCTCTAGGGCATATTTCCTTCAGTATTGTGGACTTCAGATATCTAGACTGCGCGTGAGGTGACACAAGAATCCCGGCGGCGTGTTCGGGTATTGTGGACTTCAGATTTGGAGTACTACAACTTATCTGTCGAAATCTTTCATCATTCAGTTAAAATAGTTGATTGATCATACATTGAGTACCATATAACTGGAATTAACCGATGCAACTCCAAGAAGGATTGGCTGGTGCTACCGGCTGGCGCCAAGTTCGATCCCACAGATCAGGAGCTGATCGAGTACCTTGAGGCCAAAGTGAGTGCTGACAGCGTGAGATCTCACCCTCTCATCGATTTGTTCATACCAACCATCGACAACGAGCATGTCATATGCTACACCCATCCTGAGAAACTTCCAAGTAAGACACTGATCGACCGTCTACTTGCACAAACATATTCCTTTGTTTATAGCTGTATTTTCCTTTTTAGACGCAGACCTAGTGAAGCAATTACAATTTGACAATTAATAAAAAGTGAAACAAGTGACTGCAACATGCCAAAGATGTTATGAAAATGCCAACTACGTACACTAAAACCTATATTCGACAATACTGTAGGTATCACACTAAGTGGCAAAAGCAAGCATTTCTTCCAGCGCAATTCCAGGGCGTTCAAAAAGGGCACATGGACGGGTCGCAAGATACAGTCGGAGTGCGGCATGCATGCAATGTGGCACAAGATTGGCAATACCTTGCTGGTGATGCTCAATGGCCGGCAGACGGGCATCAAAAAGGTTCTGGTGCTGCACACCAACAAGAACTTCGACCAGCAGAGGACCAACTGGGTGATGCACCCGTACCACCTTAGGGACCTGGAGCAAAAGAAGGAGCGGGAGCTGGTCCTCTGCAAGATTTTCTACCAGACGAATACTAGGGTCAGGAGTAAAAAGATTATAAGTTAGTTTGGTATTGGTACTTGTACTACCTTGTCGTCCGCAAGTTGGTATTGTTGTTAACGATCTTTCGGTATGAACTTGGAATTTGGTTCCAACTATCATGCTGAGGGTCGACGTGGATATAAAGTTGGATCATTTGTTCCGAAACGAATTTTCAGGCACCTGATTTTTATTTGATGGGTAGCATAAGCACCTGTGTTCGAATTCCCAGTTCTCCAAATTTTTCAAAACAAGTGCATGCATTTATTATCACGATGAAAAAGATATACCTGCGGCATCCCAGTTATTAGTCTGTACTTGCCGAATTCTCTCGTTTATTGAGCAGGTATATTGATTTTTCAGGTCGAGCAAGTTTCAACTAGGTTGTAGGCTGCCCAGACTTGGTTTTCTTTTTAATAGGCCCAGCCCACGATGAGAACGGGGCACAAAGATCCAGTAGGCATCTACTCGCCTCTGGCCCGCCAGTGTTAGTTATATTTTTCCTTACAACATCCGTCGGCAGTTTTTTTACTGAATCAAACACACATCCCAGTTCTATTTTCCTCTTGAAACTCCATGTCCTACTTCCGTTTTCTAATCTCTACCTATAGTTTTACTAGTTCATATACACGTATCATTATATTGAAAATACATAAAGTTCCCTTTTCAAATTTACATCCTTATTTTTGTTGTTGTTTTCCCTCCCAGCACTGATATTTTTACCACTGGTTTTCCCTTAAACCAACTCAATTGTCCCACATCTTGTTTGCTTACAAAAACAAAACGATTTTTTGGCAAATCAATAAGTTTAAAAAATGTTTATCATTTCAGGATTACAACAGTTCGGACTCCACCAAAATATGCAAAATAAGGTTGAACTTTTTGACCGTGGTCCTGGGCAGAAAATGGGCTATAATAAATTACTTAAGAATTAGCAAATGGGCTGCAAATTATTAAAAGAAATAGCAAATGGGCTCGATGTTGTCTGCCACAGATTTGGATGCTGACTTGTGGGCCTACTAAGTTCATGCGTACACAAGGTTTCTCAAAAAAAGAAACTTGGTCAATAATCGACTCTACCAGCATCATACCGTTAGATGTCAATCTAACGACAATCGTGCTTCTTCAGTCTCTGATCTTCCTTCTCCAGCCACCCAAACCAGGGCCGGCGGAACTGCCTGCTCCCGCCTCCCATGGCCGGCTGTGCTACCGGGCAGGCCTCACGGTCCCACCATACTCGCATCCCTGGCCTGGCTATCCCTCTACTCACCCACACCTTTTGTTATTTTCCGGCGACGACAGCCGAACCAGTCAACCCTCGTAATCCCCACCGCTTGGGCAGCCATGGTCGTGTCTTCCCCGGCTCTGTGCAGTTCCCTTCGTAGGCCTCGCCGTCATCCACTGCCCCGGTGCTCTAGGCGCGGCGAGGTCAACATGGTCAACGAACGACATCCGTCGGAAGTGGATTGTACGTGCAGAGGCTGATTGCTGGGTCCACGGCCGCACGGAAGGAAATGCCTCCTTATTACGCGCAAAATAATGATTCCTCCACCTGACATCTGGGACCCACCGGAATGGCCTCTGTATTTCACGAAAAAAACATTCCCACTGCTGACAGCTCGGACCCACCAGCTATATCTTCGCACGCAAGGAAGTGCTTCCTTATTACGCACAAAAAAATGAATACTCCCCCTGCTAGCTGGGACCCAGCATATGGGAGGCTAACTTGTGGGCCTACTAAGTTGACGCGGATGGAGGGCTTTGTCAACTTAGTCAATATGAACGATTCTAGCTGCAGTGACCGTATGATGTCCATCCAACGACCGTAGTGCTTCTTCAACCTCTGGTCTTCTTGCTCCAGCCGCCCAAAGCAGTTGTGGTCGTGGTGCCTGCTCCTGCCTCCCGTGGCCGGCTATGCTACCGCGGAGGCCTCACCGCCCCTACTACTCCCACTGCTGGCCAGGCCCTGCGGCAACGGCAACCTCACACCGCAGCCGAACTAGTGAACCCTCATACTCCTCTCCATGTTGGCATCCACTGCCGGGTCGTCCCCTTCCTAGGCCTCACCGTCGTCCACTGCCCTGGTGCTCTCGGCGCGGCATGGTCAACATGGTCCAGGAATGACTTCCATCGGAAGAGTATTGTACGTGGAGAGGCTGACAGCTGGGTCCACGGCCGCAACAAGGAAGTGCCTCCTTATTACATGGAAAATATTGATTCCTCCACCTGACAGCAGGGACCCACCTGACGGGCCACCGTATTTCATGAAAAAAATGTTTCCCCCTGATTACTAGGACCCACCAGCTACATCTTCGCACGCAAGGAAGTACGTCCATATTACGGGCAAAAAAATATGATTCGCCCCCTGACTGCTGGGACCCACCAGCTACATCTTCGCACGCAAGGAAGTGCCTGACAGTCGGGACCCACCTGGTCGAAGCGTACATAGCATTGTCATTCTGGTCGCGAACGTGTATGTACATACTGGTCGATCGGTCTGTCTGTAGGCTGCAACGATGAACCGTGGCCGTGTAAGGAAGGGCACGTGTCATAGTAGAGGCGCACACGTGTTGCAGTAGAGGCGCGCACATAGCATGTACACGTATGTACAGCGGCCAGGGTGCAATAAAGTAAATACGGCCACGTACGTACATACGGGCGGGGTCTCGAATGCATACTCGCGCATACGTACGACCAGGGTGTAATAAAGTAAATACAACCATGTACGTACATATGAGCGGGGTCTCGAACGCCTACTCGTGCATACGTACGGCCAAGGCTCGTGTACATGGCTGATACGTCTCCAACGTATATATATATATATATATATATATATATATATATATATATATATATATATATATATTATTGTTCCGTGTCGTTATATTATCAATCTTGGATGTTTTATAATCATCTTATACCATTTTTTAGTACTAACCTATTGACATAGTGCCAAGTGCCAGTTCCTGTTTTCCGTGTTTTTCACATCGCAGAAAATCAATATCAGACGGAGTCCAAATGCCACGAAACTTTACGAAGATTTTTTATGGACCAGAAAGAATATGTTGGGCCCTGGTTGCACCTGGGGGGGAGTCCCGAGGAGGGGACAACCCACCAGGTTGTGCTAGGAGGCCCAGGCGCGCCCTGGTGGGTTATGCCCACCTCGGGTGCCCCCGGACCGCCTATTTGTTCTATAAATACCCCAAAAATCCCAGAACCCAAGGGGAGTTGACGAAATATTCATCCAGCCGCCGCAGAGTCCAGAACCACCAGATCCAATCTAGACACCATCTCGGATGGGGTTCACCACCTCCATTGGTGCCTCTCCGATGATGCGTGAGTAGTTCTTTGTAGACCTTCGGGTCCGTAGTTAGTAGCTACATGGCTTCATCTCTCTCTCCTGATTCTCAATACAATGGTCTCTTGGGGATCCATATGATGTAACTCTTTTGCGTTGTGTTTGTTGGGATCGATGAACATCGAGTTTATGATCAGATCCATCTTTTTATATCCATGAAAGTTATTTGAGTTTCTTTGATCTGTTATGTGCATGATTGCTTATATCCTTGTATTTCTTCTCCGATATTTGGGTTTTGTTTGGTCAACTTGATTTATTTATCTTGCAATGGGAAGAGGTGCTTTGTAGAGGGTTCGATCTTATGATGCTTGATCCCAGTGACAGAAAGGGAAACGACACGTATGTATTGTTGCTACTAAGGATAAAACGATGGAGTCTATCTATACATAGATAGATCTTGTCTACATCATGTCATCGTTCTTATTGCATTACTCCGTTTCTCCATGAACTTAATACACTAGATGCATGTTGGATAGTGGTCGATGTGTGGAGTAATAGTAGTAGATGCAGGCAGGAGTCGATCTACTAATCTTGGACGTGATGCCTATATAATGATCATTGCCTGGATATCATCATAATTATTTGAGTTTCAATCAATTGCCCAATAGTAATTTGTTTACCCACATTTTGCTATTTTTCTGGAGAGAAGCCACTAGTGAAACCTACGGCCCCCGGGTCTTCTTTCTCATATATTGCCCTTTGCGATCTACTTTTCTCTTGCTTTTATTTTCAGATCTATTAATCCAAAAAACCAAAAATACCTTGCTGCAATTTATTCTTATTTATTTATTTGGCATTCGATCTATCAATCTACTACAAATTTGCCTCACGTCCGTTTGCCTATCTTGAGGCGTCGTACCCCGGAAGGGATTGACAACCCCTTTAACACGTCGGGTTGCGAGAAGTTGTTATTTGTGTGCAGGTCTTGTTTACGTTCTGTTGCTTGGTTATCCTACTAGTTTGATAACCTTGGTTTCATATCTGAGGGAAATACCTACTGCCGCTGTGCTGCATCATCCCTTCCTCTTCGGGGAAATACCGACGTAGCTTCAAGGGACATCAAAAGGAATTTCTGACGCCGTTGCCAGGGAGGATCTTCAACATATACGAGGTTCCAAATAAAAAATCTCATCTCCTTGCAATTTACATTATTTTCCATTTGCCTCTCATTTTCCTCTTCACAAAATTTGCCAATTGATTCGCCTCTCTTTTTCCGTTCGCCGTTTTCTTGCTAGATCTATTTTTGTGTGCTCTCTTGATTGCGTAATCATGTTGGCTCAAAGAAAATATTATGATGTTCCTTACCCCAATATTTTTCTTGAAATTGAGAAAAGTACTAAGGAATATATGACTACACAATTTGAGCATAATAAGTATTTCACCGAAGAACTTAAGGAGCGCACTGTGGTGCTTGATGCTCTCACAAAACAACTCAATGATATTAGTAGAGAAGTTTGCAATCTCCAATCTAAGTATGCTTTTGCGAAAATTTTGCTAGCAAAAATATCCGATGCACATGCTATCTTAGTAAATCAAATGGCCGCGAAACCAATATCACTAGAAGATAAAAGTGATGAAGATCTTAAAATGATTGGTGTTTCTTCTATTGATTCCTTGTTTAGTAAAGTCAATATTGATGAAAAGGGGACTGTAGAAGAGTCAACTTTACGTAGAAGGCATCCCAATATTTCGGAGGGTGAAAATCTTGTTGAGAAAATTGATGAAAGTGGGTTTGGAGAGGTCAAAACTTTAGTTAGTGATGTGCCCACTCTTTTGGATTACAAAGACTTTAATTATGATAGTTGCCCTTTGATTGATTGTATTTCTTTGTTGCAATCCATGATAAATTCACCGCATGCTTATGAACAAAATAAATGTAGCGACCCGACCCAAATGGATCAAGTCTCTATGCTTAAGTGTCATCCGTAGAACGGTATGCTGACACACACAATACTCGAGGATTTATAACACAGGAAAATCACATGTATAAACTAATGTAAATACTATTACCTCAATCCATATAGCGGAAGTAACAACAAGGTTGTGGATTCCCATCAACACCAATAGCAAAGTTGAGTGTAGAAATCGTAACCCTAACATATCACTTACTCGTCGTAAGAATCCTGGAACATGAGACATTGCAGCCATGTAGGTCAGTACATTGAATGTACTGGCAATTTCACACTATAGAGCAATGTTGAATAATGGCTATCACTAATGCATATCTGGCTAGTGGAGGCTCGAAGTTTAATTTTGCATAAAGCTAATTTTTCCCTACAACAAAGGAATATATTTTATTTAACTACAAAGTTTGTTGACAAACATTGAGAAGGTAACCCCAACTCAATCCCAATTAAAAGTTAACAACCCAACAAATTAATTAAGTAGAGTGATGAGATCAACATAATTATTCAAGTACCTGATACTCAAGATGTCCATAACGGGGGACACGGCTAATCATCATTAGTTTGTACACTCTGCAGAGGTTTGCGCACTTTTCCCCGCAAGACTCGATCTCCTCCATTGTATTTCTTGCACTGCATGGTGTTTGAGAAATGGATGGCCGAGACACAGTCTTTCCAAAGAGGTCCCCTTGACCGATAGATACGCCGGTACACCTACAATCCCCTACATCTGCTAGCCCATCATGGAAAGGATTCCCATAACTTACTCAACTACGCTAGAGCCCATAATGGCTTATGGATGCACATGGAAGTTTCCAGCATGAATAATATAATGATCACTTTGAGCCTGGGTGGCAAACCATAGGATGATCACACGGATAGCCCGGGATCTCCTAAGACAACACTGGACTCCCCAGGTGTCCGGGCAGCCACTAGTATCCCCAGGGTGCCCCAACCAATCCACCCAGATGTGTATTAAGGTAGCCACCTTAAGTTTCCCTTAGTTAATATAACTCTCACATCTTCCATGGAATCTCACATACCAATCCATGTCTACGAGCATAGCAAAGTAGTGCAAGCATAACACAATTATCCCCTGGGTTTGAATGCAAGACAATAGGTTCCTACCTCATCAACTACTTCCCAATACCCACATGTTATCAAATCCTACTCATGCAATGTTTGAGGATTGAAACTAATGCATAAAAACTGGGTAAAAGGATATGATCAAAGCGTGAACTTGCCTTGTACTGTTGATGAAGATGATTCGCACTCATAACTCCTGATAGTTCTCGTCACACTCCGTTCAATCTATCATGAGCAAGCAATTACATACATAAGCACTCATGCAAAAGAATCAAAGAAAAGACTTTAGAAAATTTCAAAACAAGCAATTAACTCTTGCAACAGAAAACAATTTCTAACAGTACCAAAATTGGGTGGATTTGGTCTTATCAAAAAGTTTAGGTCAACAACTTTGATTTGCAAAAAGAATCAACTAAATCGGAGTTCTGAAACTCAAGTTATGATCAAAAGAAGTTTGAATATGAATCTGAACAATTTTGAAAATTTCAAAAAGTTGATGTGACAGGTTCACTAGATAGGTAAAAACAAGACAAAACTATAGGTGCTGGTTTCATCTAATTTGGATGAATGAGTAAAAAGTTATGGCTATTTGAAAAATCAGGGCCAAGCTATTTTACGGAAGAAAAATAACTACGGCTAAAAGAATTATAGGTCTAATGTATAAATGCAGAGACTAATTGATAATCTAATTATTCTACCGTAGTAGTCTATAAATAATAAACTACTGAAGTACAAAAAATGAAAAAGATACATTTATAAGGTAGAGAAAAGACGACTTCGGAGAGAGGAGACAATTTCCAGAAGTCCCGCGGGAGAAGAGAAAAATATTTTTCTTTAATCAATCTAGTCAAACCAAAATATTGATTTAACCCGAATCAGATGATTTTTGGAGGCTCTATGAGTCTATATTTATAGGTGGAAAAGAGGTTTAGGGGTTAACGGCTAGGCAATGTGGGACTAAACATAGACGTAAAAATAGAAAAGAGAAAAACGCACGGGCTAAAGTGTTCGGCCGGCCGGCGCACGCGCGCTGCAATTTTTTTTGAACTTTTTTTTAAGAAAAAGAAATATTTCGGAAAATAGTATTTTTTTTCCAAGAATAACCGGAAAATAAATAAAAACCGTTACGGGCCTGTCTGCTGATTATGTTGCGCCCATGGGCGATAGATAGTTATAGGCCACACACGCCGTTTGTTTTTTTAATAGAAACAGAAAAGGAACAACTGAACAAAGAAAATTAAAAAATTTATATCGGCATATTATATATCAAAATTTTCAGAAAAAGATTTTCTACAATATGAACATTTTTTTAGCGTCACATAGGTTCCACTCAAATATAAATAAAGCAAAAAGTGCTACTACTACAATAAATCCCCATAAAAATCATTTTTAAAAATATCAAAATAATTTCAAATTTATTTCTCTCTGTTTTTCTATTGTAGGGAATCATTTTACACTTATTTCCATATATTTTATTTTTGGAGAAAAATAATTTGAACAAAACCGAATATCTCTAGATTGAAAAAAATAATTTTCAAAGGGGCTTTAAATTCGATTCTTTTAAACTTCCAACTCATATTTCATATGTTTTGAAGAAGTCATTTTATCTTCTCTCATGAAAATCATTGAGTTGCTTAAAGTTTCTGAATTTGAAATAGTTCCAAATGGAATTCAAATCTTTTCAAACCCTTTTCATTTATTTAAATGGAAGAAGTTATATCATCTTCACTCTAGGGTTTTGTGATGAAATGAATTTGAATTCATGGAGATCAGAATGTAAAAATGAAATTTCAGGAAAGTCATTTTATTCCTTCTCTTTTAACTTTCGAAAAGGTTTCAAATTTCACTCAATTTTACTCAAGCAACCACACCACAATCAAACAATCAATCAAAACTATTTATTTAATATAACATTCCAAAATTTAGAATTTTCTAATGTTATAAACCTACCACCCTTAAAATGAATCTCGCCCTCGAGATTCGGAGAGGCTAGAAAGAAATAGGTTAGGTTCGGGGCTTCTCAAAATCCATCGATCGTCACAGGGGGTCTGGGGTGCTACCACCCTTAGAAGCATGGTTACGGTTCCAACAAAACTCATATACTCCATCCTTATTGTTGGCAATGTCAGTCTTCTTAGATCTTCAGGATAATTCCTTCTCTGGCTCTTCCTGTAGTGGCATAACCTTTTCCTCAATTCTTCTGTCCTTTTATCTTGGTACGGTCCTCCTGTGACTGGGTCTTCTTAGCTGACGGGTCTGGCGCCAATACTAAACAACTACCGATATCTCATGGTGGTCATCAAACAATTAGACCAGGTCCCTGTAGAAAACGGGTCTCGGTTTCATTCTCACCGTATGACCTACGGTTGGCAACAGCTGCCTTGTACAAGGGAAAATAGTCATACCATTCTAAGGTTTAAACAAGGTTTTGATTGCCGTCGCTCTACTATGGGTAAGTCACTCAGATTTACCATCCCGTATAGCAAGGCGAATAATAAGAGTAAGTCGGTATGGTGATCAATCCATCCCGCACCCAAATCATTACCTTGTATATGGTTTAGCGAATCTCGCATTCTAACACTTGGTCATCCTCACAAGCATTACAGAATTTCTCTTGTCGGCGAACTAAGTTCAGATAAATCCATTGATTCTGCAAGCCAAACCAAACATCTATTGTTCCTTCACAACTCTTAGGTTTTGCGTTACTCCTATAAGATCGTCTGTTGGTAAAGTCGTAACTTCTTCCAGGGTTTTTCCTTCAGCAAGAGTGTGTTTGCTTCTTGGCAGGTCCTGAAGCCGGTGGGTTATGGCCCATCGCATCACTTGTAAACCTTGAACTCATCATCGGGGCAACTGCTCGTTATTCCAACATCCAGCTTCCTAGAATTCTTAGTTCCATCCAATTATACTGTCTCTCTTCCTTCTATTGGTACCACACAAAGACGTGAATACTCAGACTCATTATGGAGTTACAATTTCTCCATATTACCAAGATTATACCTCCTTTATATCCGTACTTCATCACTTCATACTCTTGGGGTATCCCACATATCGAGACAAAACTCCTACTTATTTTTTTCGAAGTCCACTCCGTGGAATGTCATTTTCTTTTCCATGGGTCAAGTGTCCTCACAAGGTACTACCGCCCTTGAAATGCACAAATTCTTCCATAGACCATATTTCTCATATCCTTGAAAATGGTCAAAATCTTTCTTCATAGAGTAACTACTCATAAAATCCAAATCAGTACTAACGATGCTAACTTTATTGATTCTCAAATTATTACAATCTCCTGCATTTCCATTACATGCCTCAACTCAACACCTGAATATAAAAGATATGTTCCCACTACTTCTACTATATTTCTCACAGACTCAACTATTTAGCACAAGCCTCCTTCTCTTTGGGACAATCTCTGGCAAAGTGCCTTGTTTCATTACAACGGAAACATATCACTTCTGACAAGTCTCGAGGTTTCCTTATGATTACAAAGCCTCCTTGGGTCCTCGGCTTCCTTTTTGGGCATCCGCTGAAATAGTGTCCTGAATCTTTGCACCGGAAACATGTGACATGACTCAGGTCCTTCTTTGTAGCAATTGGGTTGTTCTTGGAATCCAATCTTTTTCTCTTCATGTACCTTTCCGTGCCAATCAGGGCTTCTATTTCCTGTGGTTCATACTCTACTTCCATTGTCGGGAATGCTACTAGATCCCCATTCAGACAATTTTGGGAGATGTGCCCTTCTTCTCCACATGAATAGTATGACTTGGTGCAGGGTTTAATTGGGTCTTCTTTGGGTGTGTCCTCCACCTCTTCCTTCACCATGGGTTCTTCTAAAATTTTCATGAGGGCTCCTTTCATTGCTTCTTTCTTCTGCTGGATGATTCTGTGTACCATGGGGTAAATGTGACACTGAGCAGGGTAGTGGGTAGTCCCTTCACACAAGAAACAGGTAATCTGCCTAGTTGGGCATTCTTCAGCTGGGTGACTTCCTTCACAATTAGGGCATTTATCCTTGTGTTCTTTATGGATGTGTCCTATTTCTCCACAAAGCTTGCATGCACAAGGTTTCTTCACATCATTTCCATAAGGCTTCAATTTCGGGGGACACAAGACGAGACCTTTGCAGAGTAAACTTAAATTCTTCCCAAGTGGTTACTCTTTGCCACCCATTGATGGTTTGGTACATCCTCCACCAAGTAGCAACACCTCTTTCAAAGCACTGAAGAGCATGCTAGGTCATATCCTTTCCAGCTATAGGGTTATTCTTCATGTGACCTTCCATGTTCTGAATCCATCGGTCCGTCTCCAATTGACTTATCGGTCCTGGAAATATGAGTTCATCTCCATTCATCCTCTATTGGGTCCATGGGTTTTTGGGGGAAGATAACAGAGATAGAGAGGGATACACACAATACAAACAATAGTTTTTGAAGCGATATATTTTATTTTGTGGCTGTCGGAAAAACATCAAACAGATGACAGCTCACAATCATCGCATCTAACGTAGGTATATACCAGGGGTTTGGTCTTCTAAAGGTCAATAAATCTTCAAAGTCGCCAAACTCTTCAAGTCTTGTTCCTGTCTCTGATGGCTTCTTCCGATCATGCTTGTCCTTCTCAAGTTCTTTTGCCAGATCATCCCTATTGACGCGGAGTCTCTCGTGACATCCTTTAATATTTCTAGGGTCGCGTTCCAAACTTTTGGGTTTCAACATCCTTGGCATGAACCATGGTCCTACTGTCCTTCAGTTTCTGACGAATCTCCGGTATCTCTTGGTTTTTCTCATCTAGCTTGGCTACTTTCAGCTTCTGGGTCCTGAGCTCTTCACGAAATGCTTCCTTGTCAAATATGGCTTCTTGAAGGTCCATCTTAAAATTCTTGATGTAATACTCCAGATGCTGGTGATACACCAGCTAAGGTTAAAACTTGATCTTTTGATGATAAGTGCTCCATTAGCCCTTTTTCATCCATTACTTATGAAGAAATGCATGCTTAACTTAGCACGGTGACCATAGCATAAGCGGGCGATAACATCATGGATAGTCGTGTTTATGCCCATGTCATTGCCATGAGCTAATCATTCCATAGTTGATATATATTGCCTTAGGGTTTTCTTGACAAAAGTTTGAGTTTTAACTCTCCATGGTCCGGTCTTTCTTCGACACACCTTGATCTCGTGTATTGACAGCTTAAATAGTCTGACAAGTTCCATAAGGGTAGCCTTCCTAGGTCATACCAATCTGGAAATTCTTCAGAGCCTTCAAATTCTACTAGTCTTCCGAGTCTTCAACCGTTGTAGTTTCCATTATAATGCACGGTAAAATCCTCTTCATTCCGAAGTTGTCTTAGTTGTCCGATATCTTGTACTTCTTGGAGTGCTCTCATTAGTCGAATCTTCGCATGGTCAAAAGGGGAAAGGGGGTATAGTCTAACTAAAAGGGAATATTTGATAAAGCTCAGAAAAGAAGAGAGGTAAAAGATCTTTTTGAAAATAAATTTTTAGAGAAAAACTTTACTATGGTCTTGCCAGTTTCTAGGGGTCATGTCCTACAGTAAACATGTGCTCTGGTACCATCTTGTGGCGACCCGAACCGAATGGATCAAGTCTCTATGCTTAAGTGTCATCCTTGGATCGGTATGCTGACACACACAGTACTCGAGGATTTATAACAGAGGTAAATCACATGTATAAAGTAACGTAAATACTATTACCTCAGTCCATATAGTGGAAGTAACAACAAGGTTGTGGACTCCCATCAACACCAACGGCAAAGTTGAGTGTAGAAATCGTAACCCTAACATATCACTTACTCGTCGTAAGAATCCTGCAACATGAGATGTTGCAGCCATGTAGGTCAGTACATTGAATGTACTGGCAATTTCACACTGTAGAGCAATGCTGAATAATGGGTATCACTACATGCATATTTGGCTAGTGGAGGCTCAAAGTTTAATTCTACATAAAGCTAATTTTCCCTACAACAAAGGAATATATTTTATTTAACTACAAAGTTTGTTGGCAAACATTGAGAAGGTAAGCCCAACTCAATCCCAATTAAAAGTTAACAACCCAACAAATTAATTAAGTAGAGTGATGAGATCAACATAATAATTCAAGTGCCAGATACTCAAGATGTCCATAACCGGGGACACGGCTAATCATGATTAGTTTGTACACTCTGTAGAGGTTTGCGCACTTTTCCCTACAAGACTCGATCTCCTCCGTTGTATTTCTCGCACTGCATGGTGTTTGAGAAACGGATGACCGAGACACAGTCTTTCCGAAGAGGTCCCCTTAATCGATAGATAGGCCGGTACACCTACAATCCCCTACATCTTCTAGCCCATCAGGGAAAGGATTCCCACAACTTACTCAACTATGCCAGAGCCCATAATGGCTTGTCGCTGCACACAGAAGTTTCCACCATGAATAACATAATGATCCCTTTGAGCCAGGGTGGCAAACCATAGGATGATCACACGAATACCCCAGGATCTCCTAGGACAACACTGGATTCCCCAGGTGTCCGGACAGCCACTGGTATCCCCAGGGTGCCCCAACCAATCCACCCAGATGTGTATTAAAGTAGCCACCTTTAGTTTCCCTTAGTTGATATAACTCTTACATCTTCCATGAAATCTCACATACCAATCCATGTCTACGAGTGTCGGTGTCAAAACCGGCGGATCTCGGGTAGGGGGTCCTGAACTGTGCGTCTAAGGTCGATGGTAACAGGAGACAGGGGACAAAATGTTTTACCCAAGTACGGGCCCTCTCTATGGAGGTAATACCCTATGTCCTGCTTGATTGATCTTGATGAATATGAGTATTACAAGAGTTGATCTACCACGAGATCGTAATGGCTAAACCCTAGAGGCCTAGCTTGTATGGTTATGATAATGTATGTCCTACAGACTAAGTCCTCTGGATTATATAGACACCGGGAGGATCTAGGGTTACACAAGGTCGGTTACAAAGAAAGGAATCTACATGTCTAGTTGCCAAGCTTGCCTTCCACGCCAAGGAGAGTCCTATCCGGACATGGGTGCAGTCTTCGGTCTTCGTATCTTCACAACCCACCAGTCCGGCCCATGGCTAATAGGCCGGACGCCCGAGGATCCTTTGGTCTAGGACTCCCTCAGTAGCCCCTGAACCAGGCTTCAATGACGAGGTGTTCGGCGCGCACATTGTCTTTGGCATTGCAAGGCGGGTTCCTCCTCCAACGACTTCCAAGTAATGTATTCGGTTTTTAATTCAAGGCCGCACCCCTTGGCTTCTGTGGATTGATGACTTTAGCTTCCACGTGTCAGGCGAATGCGGACGGTCAGGGTATTTTTTGCAAGTAACACCCCGGCCATGCAAGAAAGAGCGTATATTTAAAGAGATTGGGTCTCAGATCCATTCTGCACCACGTGGAAAAAATCCTCAGAGATTGCCAGGAAAGACCATTCCAACATGGCTAGCATTCCCAGCTCCTCCTCCCGTTCCGACCCAGAGAAAGGAGAGTGGGAGAGGTGCTTTGTGTCCCATAGTCAATTAGCGAAGTTGCAAACGCAGGGATTTCTCCCCCCTGCGGATCTGATCCCTATTCGAGCAGGGTTGGCTTCCTTCAATAGCAAAACCCAGGCGGAAGATTTCGCCAATCCATCTGCAGCGGAACGAGTGTGCTTCATCCCCTATTTGCTGAGGGGCGTGGGATTTCCAACTCACCCATTCCTCCGAGGGCTTCTGGAGTATTATGGCCTCCAGCTACACAATTTTACCCCAGCCTCCATCCTGCACATTGCGGGTTATGTCGCTTTAAGCGAACTATTCCTGGGTTGTGAGGCCCATTTTGATCTATGGAGAAGGTTGTTTTGTCTTGTCCCATGCAACCACGAGGGATCGATATTTGAAGTGGGCGGGGCCGAAATATGGCCCATTGCTGAGACCGGATACCTGTCCGGCACACCGAAGAAAGCTTCCAAAGAGTGGACATCTGAATTGTTTTATATTGATGACGTCGCTCTTCCCGACCCAGTCCGGATGGGCCTCGGAGTTGGCATCCTTGGAGCCTCGAGGAAGAGAATAGCGCAGAGATCAGTCTGCTCCTGGGTAAGATTAAGATGCTTTCCCAGTCCGGATTGTCAATAGTCGAGGTAATGGCGGTCTCCATAACGCGGGGGGTCCAACCACTCCAATATAGAGGGCTACCCATGTGGCATTACAACGGGGAAGATGACGCCTCCCGCTGCGGTCGGAAGGGCCCGAAGACTCCCACCGCTCTGGCCAAAATATTGGCCGAACTGTATAAAGGGGAGCAGGAGGAGTTCACCCGTCTCCAAAATCAAGACGGGTTTTCCATGTACAATTCTCCTAGATGGGTAAGCTCTAACTCCACTATTCGACTCCTCTTCCTGAATTATTTTTGAAGGGTGGTATCTTATTCATTCATGACAGGAATGGCGAAAGGCTGTCGAGGGGATCCATGACCCTGTCCCTCAGCCAGAGAATCACAATCAGGATCTTGACACCGGATATGAGGAAGATCCGGACATATTCATGGAGCTCAAAGATGGTGTTTTCTATCAGACGAGCTATGATGGCACGGATGTACCCATCATCGCTGATTACCCCGGTCTTCTTCCTGCTTCTCATGTAAGTAATCAGGAGACACTTTGTCCGAGAGGGAATTCTCATTCTTCCTCACTCACCGCACCATCCTGTGCTCAGAATGGGAGGCGTTTGGCGCGTCGTGCTGCCTCGAGGGCATCTCCAGAGAGAGCGACTCCCGCATCGGGCCGACCTTCGAAGAGGAAGGCAAACAGAGATACGGTCGGGCCATCCTTGAAGAGGTATGGGTTTGCAACTATGCTCTTTTTAGCAGTTGCATCCAACGGTGACTCATATGTTCATTTTGTATCAGGGAAAAAGTTCGACGGAGTGTGTCCGGGGACCCGAACAGTCGAACTCCTGATAACCAAGATTCGGTCCTAGCCGAAGAGACGGGGCCCGATATGGGAGTGGCGCCAGACTGTCCTTCTTCCGAGAGTTCGGAAAATATGTCCGCCACCGATTCGGAAGTGGAGAGCGCCATCAATCACCGGCGCCGGAGGGCCGTTTTACGAAAACCCCGCTTCTCAAAAGAGGCATTCAATGCCTTTAGCTCGGCTGATGCATACATCTGAGCTGCTCGAGATGGGCTTAACAGAGCCACCGAGCAACATTTGAAAGATGTGCAGGTAAGTTTACCTTGTCCGAATTTGATAACCATGTGCCCGTAGCCCCCGAGACTTGAACAAGTTGGCACAAATGTTTAAGGATCGTTGTATAACCAGGCTCTTAAGGAGAAGAACGACCTGCTAGCCCAAGAGCTGGAGCAGTGCCGGACACAGCTAAATGCTGCTACCGCCGAACTGGAAAAGTTCAAGAAGGCGTCCTCTGGTAATATTTCCCTCCATCGAGAAACAAAAAATTATGCGCCAGCTGTATTGCAACTGCTGCTTGTCTCATAACAGGGTCATCAGACCAACTGGGAGAGGAACCGAAGGTCGCTCAAAGGAGCGAAAAAGTGGCGGAGAGACAACATGCGGCAGGCGAGCGCGTTCTGACCCGAGCCAGAGAGGAGAAAAACAAACTCCAGGATTCAAACACCAAACTGGGCGAAGAACTAAAAGATGTGTGATCCCAGCTAGCGGGCCCCGTTAAGGAGAACAAAAAGCTGCGAGGCGACATATTCAGTATGTGGCCGAATTTATCTTATAACAGTTTGGGGGTAAACTTAGCTGATATAGCTATGATTGCAGGTACGTTAACGGGCCGTCCTGAAGAGGAGGTGTCCGGATCATCAAGTTCTCTTCTGCAAGGGCTGTCGCAGTTACACGAGCAAGCTCGGCAGGCAATGCGGAGTGTAGCCAAGGCCTTATGGCCATCCGCCTCCCCTCCAGGGAGTATGGATAAGCTTGTAGAGCTGTTCAAGGGAGCGCGGCAGCGTATCCGACTATGGAATATATCGGCCTGCTGAGCGGGTGCGCGAGAGGCCTGGGCCATGGTAAAAACGCGGTATACCAAGCTGGATCCGAATCACATGGCCCGGGTTGGACCGCTAGGGTCAAATGGTGAAGAAATTCCCGCTAGTTTAGTATATAACCAAGTAGAGGTGGCCGCGAGATATTCCCAACGGGATTGTACGTTAGACCGCCTGTTGGAAGGTATAGAGGAGGAAGTCTTTAAGTCCTAAGTGACTATGTACTTTCCTTCTAGCTGGATTGTAAAAACAATTGTCATGGCCGACCTTTTCTCTTTGACCTGTGGACTCGAAGGTGCGGAGTGTTTCCGAATACCCTAGCGGTAGAATAAACCGGGGTATGCATGGGAACCAGGCGTAGGGGTCATAGTTGCTTGAACAGACAATGTGTATCCAGCTAGTTATGTTATATTACATTATGTAAGAAACATCTTCCAGAGAGAATAGTTCTGTTATGGGTTCCTTTCCCTAGGTGTGCATGCATTTAATGTGCATGTCCGAACTGTGATTGAAAAAATCGTAGAGTAAGTAACTTTTGTGGTTTCACAATGGAGTGAATGCAGAAACGTCTTTAATTCACCGACCGAATATTCCCTTAAGAATGCTAGCTTTCGGCTTCACCCAGTCTGAGGTACACATCCAGATGACCCGGTAGTAACAATCACAGAGGTGCTCCCTTTATGCCCTAGCCGAACTAACGGAATGTAGGGCATAAGCACAGGAGCCAGGCAACCTAGTTTGGCCAGAACTTAAGTCATATCGATGCATATAATGGCAAAGAAAAGGTATATATGGGAAGAATGCATATGTGGTGAGCATGATGCTCGAAGAATAATCGCAAGCTTCTGTACAGGAAGCCCCCAGGTATAATGGACATACATATTTGGATATGTACGCATCAGGGGAGCACGGTCTAGCCGTACTAAAGCCGTAGGGCTAAAGAGCAAAACGAAAAGAGAGAAAAAATGAAAAGAGAGAAAAAATAACGTTAATAACAGGAGGAAGGAGACTAACACAGAGTTCGGCGCTAGGCATAGAATCGTCGGAGTCTGGCCGCATTCCAGGGGTTCGGCTCCAAGTGATTGTCTGACGCATCACGCAGGCGGTACGTTCCTAAAGTGAGAACTTCATCAATAATGAAGGGAGCCTACCACTTGGGCTTGAGTTTGTTCATTTTCTTCTCCGCCAGGCATAGAACAAGTTCACCAACGTTGTAAGTCTTGGCCCGCACTTCTCTGCTTTGATATCTGCGATCCTGCTGTTGATAAAATGTAGAACAGGCTTTTTGCGACGTCACACTCCTCCTCCAGGGCATCTAAGTTGTCTTGCCGATCAAGCTTGGCCTCTCTATCTTCATACATGCGCACTCGAGGTGAGTCAGGAATAATGTCGCAGGGTAACACTGCTTCCGCACCGTACACCATGAAGAAAGGTGTATATCCAGTAGTGCGGTTTGGCGTGGTCCACAACTCCTAGAGTACGGAGTCAAGTTCCTCCACCTAGTGCTTGCCTGAATCTTTCAAAGACCGCACTAGTCTAGGTTTAATGCCGCTCATAATAAGACCATTAACCCGTTCGACTTGACCGTTTGTCTGCGAGCGATAGACAGAGGCATAATCGAGCTTAATGCCCAGATTAGCACACCAAGTTTTCACTTCATCGGCTGTGAAATTAGAGCCATTATCGGTGATGATGCTGTGTGGAACACCATAATGGTGTACCACGCCAGATATGAAATCTATTACCGGCCCCGCCTCAGCCATTTTGACTGGTTTGGCCTCTATCCACTTAATGAATTTATCCACCATGACCAGCAAATACTTTTTCTTATGGCTTCCTCCTTTAAGGGGTCCGACCATATCGAGTCCCCAAACCACAAAAGGCCAAGTGATGGGGATTGTTTGTAAGGCAGTGGGGGGCATATGGCTTTGGTTGGCGAAGAGTTGGTGTCCGACGCAACGTTGGAGAAGGTCCTATGCATCTGCTCGGGCCGTCGGCCAATAAAACCCTATACGGAAGGCCTTGCTAACAAGGGCCCGAGCTGCGGCATGGTGACCGCCGAGTCCGGTGTGAATTTCAGCCAAGAGCTGGCGCCCCTCTTCCTCGGAGATACATCTTTGAAGAACTTCGGTAGCACTTTTCTTATAGAGCTCTCTGTCATGAACCTTGTAGGCCTTCAAACGCTGGACAATGTAGTGGGCCTCATTTTGATCCTCGGGAAGCTCCTTCTAATTAAGGTAGGCCAAGAAGGGTTCGGTCCATTGGGCAATGACTACCATAATGAGATGGGCCGACGGTGTTATTTTGGTGGTTGAGCCTCCGATGATATTGATGTTTTCGGAATTTGGGTTGTGTTCGGATCCGGACTTGTGTTGCCGCCCTCCCCCTGCCACACCACGGATGGCTTAAAAAGCCTTTCCAGAAAAATGTTAGGTGGGACGAGGTCGCGCTTAGCACCTATGCGAGCAAGAACGTCCGCCGCTTGATTACTTTCTTGAGCCACATGATGGAACTCGAGTCCCTCGAACCGAGCTGACATTTTTAGGACGACATTACGATAAGCTGCCATCTTCGGGTCTTTGGCATCGAAGTCTCCATTTATTTGAGATATTGCGAAGTTTGAGTCCCCGCGCACTTCCAGGCGCTGTATGCCCATGGAGACAGCCATCCGGAGACCATGCAATAAGGCCTCGTATTCGGCTGCGTTATTGGAGTTTGTGTATAGTATTTGGAGTACGTACTGAATGATGTCTCCAGTAGGGGATGTTAAAACGACGCCCGCTCCTAGTCCTGCCAGCATTTTGGAGCCATCGAAATACATAACCCAATTGGAATATGTGCCGTACTCTTTAGGGAGTTCGGCCTCTGTCCATTCGGTGACGAAGTCAGCCAGTACTTGGGATTTAATAGCTCGACGTGGTTTATATGTAATGTCAAATGGGAGGAGCTCAATGGCCCATTTGGCAATCCGGCCCGTGGCATCGCGGTTGTTTATTATGTTGTTGAGTGGTACTTCGGAAGCCACCATGATCGAACACTCTTGGAAGTAGTGTCGTAGCTTTCGGGATGCCATGAAGACCGCGTATGCTATCTTTTGATAATGGGGGCACTTGGATATGCATCGTGTAAGGACAGTGGATACGTAGTATACTGGCTTCTGAAGCGGGAATTTGTGTCCGTCCTATTCTTGTTCAACGACGAGTACATCGCTCACCACCTGATGTGTTGCCGATATGTATAGCAACATGGGTTCCCCGACGTTTGGTGCCGCCAGGATTGGGTTGCTCGCTAGAAGGGTTTTTATTTCTTCTAGTCCGGCTGTTGCCGCGTCCGTCCACTCGAAGTGATCGGTTCACCCTAGAAGACGATAGAGTGGCAGTGCCTTTTCTCCCAATCTGGAGATAAAGCGGCTTAGAGCTGCCACGCAACCCACGAGTTTTTAGACTTGTTTAAGGTCTATTGGCATAGCCAATTGTGACAGAGCCCAGATTTTGGCTGGATTTGCTTCAATTCCTCTATTGGAAACAATGAAGCCCAGCAGCTTTCCTGCTGGGACACGGAAAACACACTTTTCCGGATTGAGCTGAATGTCATATGCGCGAAGGTTGTCAGATGTGAGGAGTAGGTCGTCTATTAGTGTTTCGACGTGCCTTGTCTTGATTACGACATCATCCACATAGGCTTCAACTGTCTTTCTGATTTGTTTCTCCAGGCATGTTTAGATCATGCGTTGTTAAGTGGCGCCGGCGTTCTTGAGTCCAAAGGGCATGGTGTTGAAGCAGAATGGCCCATATGGGGTGATGAATGTTGTTGTAGCTTGATCGGACTCCTTCATTTTAATTTGATGGTATCTGGAATATGCATCAAGGAAGCATAATGAGTCGTGTCCTGCGGTAGCATCAATGATCTGGTCAATGCAGGGGAGGGGGAAGGGATCCTTAGGGGAAGCCTTGTTGAGGTCTTTCAATCGACACACAGGAGCCAGGACTTGTCCTTCTTTGGAACCATCACCAGGTTTGCCAACCAGTCCGTATGTTTTATTTCTATAACGAATTCTGCCTGGATTATCTTGGCTAGCTCCTCCCCCATAGCTTGACATTTGGGTTCGGAAAAGCGCCGCAGTGTTTGCTTCACCGGTTTATATCCCTTCAATATATTGAGGCTCTGTTCGGACAACTCGCATGGGATTCCAGGCATATCAGAAGGGTGTCAGGCGAATATATCCCAATTCTCACGCAGGAACTCTCATAGCGCGGCGTCAACCGTTGGGTCTAGTTGTGCTCCAATGGATGTTGTCTTCTTGGGGTCCGTTGGATGGACTTGGAATTTGACTATTTCTTCTGCTGGTTTGAAGGAGGTGGATTTGGGTCGTTTGTCTAGGACCACATCATCCCTGTCCACCATGGAGCGCAACGCGGTTAATTCTTCGGCCGTGAGGGCTTCAGATAATGCCTTAAGGGAAAAGGATGCGGTTTTATTCTCGGCGCAGAGTGATATGTCCGGATCACTAGCTAGAGTGATTATACCATTGGGCCCGGGCATCTTAAGCTTCATGTATTCATAATGGGGTACCTCTTGGAAGCACGTAAATACATCTCGCCCTAAGAGAGCGTGATATCCGCTGTTGAAAAGGGCCACTTGGAAGGTTATTTCTTCGGACCGATAGTTCTCCGGTGTGTCGAGTACCACATCGAATGTGATTTTTCCCGCACACCGTGCCTCCCGACTAGGAATGATTCCTCGGATGGTCGTGTTGCTTTGCTCGATGTGGCTCCTGTCTATTTCCATTTTTTGTATTGCATCCTCATAGATGAGTTTTAGTCCGTTGCTGCCGTCCATGAGAACCTTGGTGAGACGAAAGTCGTCCACAATTGGGCTGAGGACCAAGGCGGCTGGTGCTCGGACTGTCCTGTATTTAGGCTCGTCGCCAGCATTAAAGGTTATCGCCATGTTGTTCCAAGGGTTTATTGTTGCAATCTGGCAGACTTCGGCGAGTTCGTGGAGTGCCCTTTTGCGCCTATTGTTTGAGGTGAATGTCTCGAAGACGGTCAATACTTTGAGGTCATCGTCTTCTGGGGGTGTTGCTCTGGGGTATTCCTGGTGAGGATATCTTCACCGCTCTTGGGCACCTGCCGGAGTATCCAACATGCTCTAAGGCTGTGGGTTGGTATGCTATCTGGTGTTGTGTGTATTTTGCATGGCCCATCGAGCCATCCTTCCAGAATGGTTCCGCGCCCCGTAACGGGCTTGTGTTTCTTTACCATTTGTCCCGGCGTGCCATGAGGGTGCGCCCTTTTCGTCTGAACGAGGGGTTGAGTGGGGACTGCTGGTCCCCACCGTGCTGCCTAAGTTTTCCAGGCGCTTTCCATTGCGCTGTACTTTTGCACAATAGTTGCCAAGTCAGCAAAGTGTAATATGTGATGGCGGTTGATGGCGTTGAGGATTCCCTCGTCTGTGCAATTGTTGCGAAATGCTGAGATCGCGTCTTCGTCGCGGCAATCTTTGATCTAGTTTTTGACAAGGAGGAATCTGGCCCAAAAGTGGTGGACCGTTTCCTGAGATTGTTGCTGCGTGATCAAGAGAACGCTTATGTCTGGGTAGGTTGGTGGAATTAAATCCGAACCCTGACCCAATTTTGGGTCCGGAGTACGAAGATCTTCCGGACTTAGTGGTTCGAGCTCCGGGATATCAACTGTTTTTTGAAGCTTATCGTCTGATTCTATGTTCGGAGGACTAGGCGTGTCTTTCTGCCGTTAGGTGTCTGGCTTCTCGAGGTTGGAGATCCAAACATAGTTCATCCTCAATATAGAGGAAGAGTTATCTTGCTCCTCGGCTACCGCTATCTGGTGGGTGATCGGTGGAAATTTAATTTCTCTCTGGTCGGGTTTAAGCCCAATCCGATCGTAGTTTGTAGCGAACCCCAAGGCGGCAATGCATTCTAGGAGTTCGTTTAAAGATGATAACTCCATCGGATCCATCCATTTGGCGTATTCAGAATCAATGCAGAGGCGATTTTTGATGACTCGAGAGGTCATCATTGTCGGCTCAAGGGCCGAACGCGGTCATGATGAAACTGCGTAGCCGAAGGGTTTAGCTTGAGGCCAGAGCTCCTCCGGAGGTGATAGTTTCCTTGACGATAAGTCGAGCCATCAACCCTTTCGACGACGGCATAGTGGAAATCTCAATGAAAGCACCAATGTCGGTGTCAAAACCGGTGGATCTTGGGTAGGGGTTCCTAAACTGTGCGTCTAAGGTCGATGGTAACAGGAGACAGGGGACACAATGTTTTACCCAGGTTCGGGCCCTCTCTATGGAGGTAATACTCTACGTCCTGCTTGATTGATCTTGATGAATATGAGTATTACAAGAGTTGATCTACCACAAGATCGTAATGGCTAAACCCTAGAGGCCTAGCTTGTATGGTTATGATAATGTATGTCCTCCGGTTTATATAGACACCGGGAGGATCTAGGGTTACACAAGGTCGGTTACAAAGAAAGGAATATACATGTCTAGTCGCCAAGCTTGCCTTCCACGCCAAGGAGAGTCCTATCCGGACACGGGTGCAGTCTTTTGTCTTTGTATCTTCACAGCCCACCAGCCCGGCCCATGGCTACCAGGTCGGACGCCCGAGGACCCCTTAGTCCAGGACTCCCTCAACGAGCATAGCAAAGTAGTGCAAGCATAACACAATAATACCCTGGGTTTGAATGCAAGACTATAGGTTCCTACCTCATCAATTACTTCCCAATACCCACATGTTATCAAACCCTACTCATGCAATGTTTGAGGATTAAAAATAATGCATAAAAACTGGATAAAAGGGATATGATCAAAGTGTGAACTTGCCTTGTACTATTCATGAAGATGATTCGCACTCATAACTCCTGATAGTTCTACTCGTCACACTCCGTTCAATCTATTGTGAGCAAGCAATTGCATACATAAGCACTCATCCAAAAGAATCGAAGAAAAGACTTCGGAAAACTTCAAAAACAAGCAATTAACTCTTGCAACATAAAACAATTTTGACAGTACCAAAATTGGGTGGATTTGGTCTTATCATAAGTTTAGGTCAAGAGCTTCGATTTACAAAAAGAATCAACTAAATCGGAGTTACGAAACTCAAGTTATGATCAAAAAAAGTTTGAATATGAATCTGCACAAATTTCAAAATTTGAATTTTTCAAAAAGTTGATGTGACAGGTTCACTGGATAGGTGAAAACAAGACAAAAATATAGGTGTTGGTTTCATCAAATTTGGATGAACGAGTAAAAAAGTTATGCCTATTTGAAAAATCAGGGCCAAGCTGTTTTACGGAAGAAAAATAACTACTGCTAAAAAATTCTAGGTCTAACATATAAATACAGAGACTAATTGATAATATAATTATTCTATTGTACTAGTCTAGAAATAATAAACTACTGAAGTATAAAAAAGAAAAAAAATGAAAAAGATACATTTATAAGGTAGAGAAAAGACGACTCCGGAGAGAGGAGACAATTTCCAGAAGTCCCGCCAGAGAGGAGAAAAATATTTTTCTTTAATGAATCTAGTCAATCAAAATATTGATTTAAACCGAATCGGATGATTTTTGGAGGCTCTATAGGTCTATATTTATAGGTGGAAAAGAGGTTTAGGGGTTAAAGGCTAGGTAATGTGGGACTAGAAAAGAGAAAAACGAACGGGCTAAAGTGTTAGGCCGGCCGACGCATGTGCACTGCAGTTTTTTTTTGAACTTTTTTTAAGAAAAATAAATATTTCTGAAAGTAGTATTTTTTTTCCAAGCATAACTGAAAAATAAATCGAATCAGTTACGGGCCTGTCTGCTGATTATGTTGCGCTCGTGGGCGACGGATAGTTATAGGCCGCACACGCAGTTTATTTTTTTAAATAGAAACAGAAAAGGAACAACTGAATAAAGAAAATAAAAATAAAATTTTATGTAGGCATATTATATATCAAAAATTTCAGAAAAAGATTTTCTACAATATGAAGATTTTTTTAGCGTCACGTAAATTCTACAAAAAATTATATAAAGCAAACAGTGTTACTACTACAATAAAACCTCATAAAAATCATTTTTAAAATATCAAAATTATTTCAAAATTATTTCTCTCCATTTTTCTATTGTAGAGAATCATTTTACACTAATTTCCATATATTTTATTTTTGGAGAAAACTAATTTGAACAAAACCAAATAACTCCAGATTGAAAAATATATTTTTCAAAGGGGCTTTAAATTCGATTCTTTTAAACTTCCAACTCATAATTCATATGTTTTGAAGAAGTCATTTTATCTTCTCTCATGAAAATCATTCAGTTGCTTAAAGTTTCTGAATTTGAAATAGTTCCAAATGAAATTCAAATCTTTTCAAAACCCTTTTCATTTATTTAAATGGAAGAAGTCATATCATCTTCACTCTAGGGTTTTGTGATGAAATGGATTTGAATTCATGGAGATTAGAATGAAAAAATGAAAGTTTGGGAAATTCATTTTATTCCTTCTCATTTAACTTTCAAAATGGTTTCAAATTTCACTCAATTTCACTGAAGCAACCACACCCCAATCAAACAATCAATCAAAACTATGTATTTAATATAAAATTCTGAAATTTAGAATTTTGGGATGTTACAATAAAGCTTTTACTGAACACATTGTCGATGCTATGATGAAAGCTCTTGAAGAAAAATTGGAATTATAAGTTTCAATTCCTAGAAAATTGCATGATGAATGGGAAGCTACTATCAAAGTCAAGATTAAAAGATTATGAGTGTTTTGCTTTGCGTGACATGGGTGCTAGTGTTTCTACAATTTCGAAATCTTTATGTGTTGTGCTTGGTCTTATTAATCTTGAAGACTGTTCTTTGAATTTGCACTTCCAATTTTTCTTGGTAGACCGTTTTTACGCACTATCTGTGTCGCAATGATATGAAAGAAGGCAATATTAAGTTCCAATTTCCTTTGAGGAAGGGTATGGAACACTTTCCTAGAACTATAATTAATCCACCTTATGAATCAATCACGAGGGCATCTTATGGATCTCGAACCAAAGATGACAAAATTTAGATCCTTGCTTTATGCCTAGCAAAAGGCATAAAACTATAGCGCTTGTTGGGAGGCAACCGAATGAATAAATTTTATTTTTGCTTTTTGTTTCCTGTTTTTGTGTGTTAACACAATTATGCTACTGTTATGATTGTGTTTTTTATGTTTTAATTAGTGTTTCTGCCAAGTAAAGCCCTTAGGATCTTCTTGGGTGATAGTTGTTTGATCTTGCTAAAAAAAGAAACTTTTACACTCATGAAATTAATTTTCGTTTTTTACCAGAGGGCGATAAAATACCCATTCCACTTGCAGTAGATCAATATACAAATTTCGCAGGATGTCCTAATTTTTAAGAATTTTTGGAGTTACAGAATTATTTGAAATAGTCAGATTGCTACGGATTGTTCTGTTTTGACATATTCTGTTTTCTTTGTGTTGTGTGCTTATTTTGATGGCTCTATGGTTTTCTTTGATGAGTTTTTGCCATAAAAAAGTTGGAATACAGTAGATATAATAAAATAACAAAATATGAATTGGTTTGATACAGTACTTATAGTAGTGATTGATTATCTTCTTACACTAACGGATCTCACGAAGGTTTTGTTGAGTTTTGTGTGATTGAAGTTTTCAAGTTTTGGGTTATCTTACGATGGAGGAAGGAAGGATGGAAGAGCCTAAGCTTGGGGATGCCCTGGCATCCCAAGATATTATCTAAAAATGAGCAACCAACTAAGCTTGGGGATGCCCCCGAGTGGCAGCCCCGCTTTCTTCCAATGATCATCGGTATTTTACTTGAATCTATATTTTTATTCGTCACATAATATGTGCTTTGCTTGGAGCGTCTTGTGTGATATGAGTCTTTGCTTTTTTATTTTTTATTTTAATTTATCAATCCTTGCTAGACACACCTATTTGAGAGAGCCAAAATTATGTCATGACTTGTTAGAATTGCTCTCTATGCTTCACTTAAATTTTTATGAGCAATGGACTTGCTCTAGTGCTTCACTTATATCTTTTTGAGCACGGTGTGCTTTAGTATTTTTGAAGAAATGCTCTCTTGCTTCACTTATATTTATTTGAGAGTTAGTTAAATTTTCAAGAAATTCTCTCTTGCTTCACTTAAATTAATTTGTGAGAAAGAAAAATTTATTATGCTCATGATCTTCACTTATATTTGTTGGAGCTTGTCAAAAGCAATACATGAAAATTAGTCCCAAAGTGATATATATCCAAGAAGAATATAATAAAAACTTTCATGAAGATCATTGGACAAAATAAACTTGATTCTTAGTAATAGTTTTGATATATGATGGTGTGATATGTGAGTCATCTTGATGAGTAATTATGCTTTAGTAAGAATATTGGTGTTAAGGTTTGTGCTTCCCTATGCAAGTACGAAAGTCAATAGTCATGCAATGAAATTATATCGTACTTATAGTGCATCATTCGGTGTTATTTATGCTTAATGCTTGCTTATGAGTTTATTCGTTTCTTAGTTGGTCGCTTCCCAATCTTTTGCTAGCCTTCATTTTGCACTAAGTATGATCACTACTTGTGCATCCAAAAACCGTTAACCCAGTTTTTGCCACATGAGTCCACTATATCTAACTATATGAGGTATTATTTTGCCGTTCTAAGCAAATTTGCATGTGCCATCTCTAATTTTCAAAACAAACTTCTCTTTTGTGTGTTTGTTTCGCTCGTGGAGCGGTGAGGGGTGGCTAATATTTTCCATGCTAGATGTGTTATTCTCCAGATGAGTGTTTATTCACTTGTCATTGCACGAGAGGAAGGCAAAGGTATTAGGGATGCCAAGTCCTGAAATGCAAAAAAATTGAATTTACTTTATGTTTTCAAATAATAAATTCCTTGGGAAGTGTTGGTATGGAGGGCAACCATGGATACGACTAGCCATGGAAAGTGAAAGTTAAGTGGAAAAAGGAATAAACTTTATTTTCTGTTTGGGAACCGCCTAGGATATATCTATGCATGGAAAGTATTGGGAACTCTAAGTCGCTTTCGTTGGTGGGATGGATACACTTCTCAAAATGTTTTTATCTCTAAGTTTTTCGCTTTGAGCTCTGGCACCTCTACAAATCCCTACTTTCCTCTGTGAAGGGCCTTTCTTTTACTTTATGCAAATTTTATTTCGAGTCTCCATCTTCTCTTATAAAAGCACCAACTAGGAGGCAATATGATCGTACATAAGTATTTGGCTGTAGCTAATATTCAAGTGTGTCTCATGAATGGATCAATGTTTGAGCATGATGGGCTAGGGATAACTTATTTTAGCTTTGATATTTTGAAAGACATGGTTGCTTGTTGATGTGCTTGAGTATCTAAATTATCATGTCAAAACTACAATATTGCTTTGAACAACTAAAAGTCCAATTATCCATGCTATAAAGAAAAGAATATGATATATCATGATAGGCAACATTCCACATCAAAAATTCTATTTTTATCACTTACCTACTCGAGGACGAGTAGGAGTTAAGCTTGGGGATGCTAATACGTCTCCAACGTATCTGTAATTTTTGATTGTTCCATGCTGTTATATTATCAATCTTGGATGTTCTATAATCATTTTATATCATTTTTTGGTACTAACCTATTGACATAGTGCCAAGTGCCAGTTCCTGTTTTTTCCGTGTTTTTTACATCCTAGAAAATCAATATCAGACAGAGTCCAAATGCCACGAAACTTTACGGGATTTTTTATGGACCAGAAGGAACATGTTGGGCCCTGGTTGCACCTGGGGGAGTTCCGAGGAGGGGACAACCCACCAGGGCGCTCCAGGAGGCCCAGGCGCGCCCTGGTGGGTTGTGCCGACCTCAGGTGCCCCCAGACCGCCTCTTTGCTCTATAAATACCTCAAAAATCACAGAACCCTAGGGGAGTCGACGAAATATTCTTCCAGCCGCCGCAGAGTCCAGAACCACCAGATCCAATCTAGATACCATCTTGGATGGGGTTCACCACCTCCATTGGTTCCTCTCCGATGATGCGTGAGTAGTTCTTTGTAGACCTTCGGGTCCGTAGTTAGTAGCTAGATGGCTTCATCACTCTCTCTCTCTCTCTCTCTCTCTCTCTCTCTCTCTCGATTCTCAATACAATGGTCTCTTGGAGATCCATATTATGTAACTTTGAGTTTATGATCAGATCTATCTTTTTATATCCATGAAAGTTATTTGAGTTTATTTGATCTCTTATATGCATGATTGCTTATAGCCTCGTATTTCTTGTCCGATATTTGGGTTTTGTTTGGCCAACTTGATCTGTTTATCTTGGAATGGGAAGAGGTGCTTTGTAGTGGGTTCGATCTTACTGTTCTTGATCCCAGTGACATAAAGGGAAACGACACGTATGTCTCGTTGCTACTAAGGATAAAACGATGGGGTCTATCTCTACATATAGATCTTGTCTACATCATGTCATCGTTCTTATTGCATCAATCCGTTTCTCCATGAACTTAATACACTAGATGCATGCTGGATAGCAGTCGATGTGTGGAGTAATAGTAGTAGATGCAGGAAGGAGTCGGTCTACTAATCTTGGACGTGATGCCTATATAATGATCATTGCCTGGATATCGTCATAATTATTTGAGGTTCTATCAATTGCCCAACAATAATTTGTTTACCCACCGTTTGCTATTTTTCTCGAGAGAAGCCACTAGTGAAACCTACGGCCCCGGGGTCTTCTTTCTCATATATTTGCCTTTGCGATCTACTTTTCTCTTGCTTTTATTTTCAGATCTATTAATCCAAAAACCCAAAAATACCTTGTCGTAATTTATTCTTATTTATTTATTTGGCGTTCGATCTATCAATCTACTACAAATTTACCTCACGTCTGTTTGCCTATCTTGAGGCGCCGTACCCCGGAAGGGATTGACAACCCCTTTAACACGTCGGGTTGCAAGAAGTTGTTATTTGTGTGTAGGTGCTGCTTACATTGTGTTGCTTGGTTCTCCTACTGGTTCGATAACCTTGGTTTCATATCTGAGGGAAATACCTACCGCCGCTGTGCTGCATCATCCCTTCCTCTTTGGGGAAATACCGACGTACCTTCAAGTGAAATCAATGGCTGGGTCGGAATGGAGAAACTGTGTCGCCGTCGTGTTCATGGGGACGCAACGGAATGCGTCATGTGGTGTTCACCGGGAGGCAACGAAATATGTGGTGTTCATCAGGAGCCAACCGGCTTGGATGGAACAACCGATGGAAAGAGGTCTGGCGTACTATAGAATGGAGGAAACGGCCTTGTGTTCGACTAACCACGGTCGAAACGGGGTCCTATTCATCGGGAGGGGTCTGGGTACCGCAAAACGGAGGAAACATACTTCTCTTGGACCTCCTACGGTCGAAACGGGGTCCTGTTGATCGGGAGGGGTGTGGCGTACCGCAAAACAGAGGAAACTAACTTGTGTTGGAGCATTATGGTCGAAACAGGGGTCCTCTTCATCGGGAGGGGTATGGCGTACCGCAAAACGGGACTCCACGGGATACTGTTCATCTCCACCGTCGACCTTCTCTAGCCTCCACGGGCTATTGTTCATCCACCGTCGACCTCCTCCAGCCTCCACCTGCGACTTTTCATCCACAGGCTCCTGTTAATCTAGCCTCCACCACTCCTCCACCGGCTACTATTCAACCAACCCTCTCCACGGGGTCCTGTTCAACCACCCCTCCACGGGCTACTGTTCATCCAGCCCTCCACGGGGTGCTGTTCATCCAGCCCTCCACGGGGTCCTGTTCATCCACCTCCAACCGGCTCGATCGGGGTCCTGTTCATCCACCCCCAACCAACTCGATCGGGGTCCTGTTCATCCACCCCCAACCGGCTCGATCGGGGTCCTGTTCATCCAGCAGTAATGACCTCTACTACCATGGGGTCCTGTTCATCCAACCCCCCACCGGGAACTGTTCATCCAACCCCCCCTCCAACAACGCTCACTATTCATCCAGAGGCAGCATCGATCGGCTTCAGTTAGTAGCAGTAGCGAAGGAATCACTCGAGTTCAGTTAACATCAAGGGATCAATCTCTCGGGTTCAGTAATGTAGCTAGTGCAATCGCTCGGGTTCAGTTAGAGATCAACGCCTCGCTCGGGTTTAGTTAGAGCGCAACGCGTCGCACACACGCGCCTACGTACGAGAGAAACGCGCATCGCTCGGCCCCCGA
The DNA here is from genome assembly GCF_002162155.2 of Triticum dicoccoides. NCBI lineage: Eukaryota > Viridiplantae > Streptophyta > Magnoliopsida > Poales > Poaceae > Triticum > Triticum dicoccoides. The sequence goes on along the minus strand of NC_041382.1, from coordinate 357,914,903 downwards.
CCACCCACCGTAACCGGGAACTCCCTCGATATTTTCCTCGCCCTCGCTTCTACCATGGTTTTTTCCGTCATGGACGGCCCAAAGAATGTCATGCAGCTGCGTCCCCGGCCCGCCCAGGACAAAAAGCCCATTTTCTATCATGATTTTTTGTCATAGAAGTAGGAGCCCACCACATCTATGATGATACCGGGTTTTGTCACAATTATCGTCATAGAAGTGTCATAAGCATGACATATTTTTTTTCGTTTGGCCCAAAATGTCACGGATGTGTCTTTTTTTGTAGTGCATATCGTAGGCCTGACGGTATAGCTTCTGCGTGTTCGCGTGCCATGCTGGCGCGTGGATGTAACTTCACTTTATTCTGTCAACCGTCGTGCCTCCCATGACCTTTGCCTCCCTCGCACGGTCGCGCCCTTTGAGACTTCAAACGGCTATAAATGAGCAATTTTTTTGCCTACTCCACATGCATGATATTCCATCTGGTCCTTTTTACTCTGCTTAAGATTTGTGTCAAGTCAAAGTTTGGAAAGTTTTTGACCAAATTTACACTAAAAATATCAATATCTACAATACCAAATATATATTTTGTGAAACTACGTTTTGTAATGAGTATAAAAATATTGATTTGACATTGTGAATGATACATTTTTCTATAAGTTTGGTGAAAGTAGAGGTACCTTGACTTCATACAAAACTTATATGCACAATACAGACTAGTTCCTCCGTCCAGGTGCGTGCCATGTCCTATCTAGTCATCACAACAAGGTTAGCTATTAGAGTACTACTACCTCCCTTCTAGCTCAAAGGGCTCGATTCAAAAATTTCACCTACTCTTACTAAGATAGAGGCGGTGGAATATTTTTCGTAGTCTACAAAATTACTCAATTAATGCTCTCGTTCTTCTCAAGAAAATGTGTTTACCAATGCATTATCGCTTTGCATGCATGTAACACCCACGATGCGGCTATATATCCCACGTGTCGGAGCACGACTTAGAGGCATAACCACATAGTAGGCAAGTCGCAAGAGGGGTAATCTTTACACATCCCATGTACTGAATAAGAAAGGGATAAAGAATTGGCTTACAATCGCCACTTCACACAATACATAAATATAGCATTACATCAACCAGAATACAATCAAGGTCCGACTATGGAACCAAAATAAAGAAAGACCACCCCTAATGCAATAGATCCCAGATCGCCCCGACTGGGATCCACTACTGATCGAAAGGAAAACGAAACAACACAACGAACACGATCTTTATCGAGCTCCTCCTTGAGCTCGGTTGCGACCTGCACGGTTATCATCGGCACCTGCAATTGGTTTTGGAAGTAATCTGTGAGTCACGGGGACTCAGCAATCTCACACCCTCGCGATCAAGACTATTTAAGCTTAAGGGTAGGAAAAGGTAGTAGGTGGAGCTGCAGCAAGCACTAGCATATATGGTGGCTAACTTACCCAAATGAGAGCGAGAAGAGGAGCAAAGCACGGTCGAGAAGCTATAAAGATCAAGAAGTGATCCTGAAACTACTTACGTTCAAGCATAACACAAGAACCGTGTTCACTTCCCGGACTCCGCCGGAAAGAGACCATCACGGCTACACACGCGGTTGATGCATTTTAATTAAGTTAAGTCTCAAGTTCTTTACCGGATATTAACAAATTCCCATCTGCCCATAACCGCGGGTACGGCTTTCAGAAGTTCAAAACCCCGCAGGGGTGTCCCAACTTAGCCCATCACAAGCTCTCATGGTCAATGAAGGATATTCCTTCTCCCAGGAAGACCCGATCAGACTCGGAATCCCGGTTACAAGACATTTCGACAATGGTAAAACAAGACCAGCAAAGCCGCCCAATGTGCCGACAAATCCCGATAGGAGTCGCATGTATCTCATTCTTTGGGCACACCGGATGAGACATCCTACGAGTAAAACCAAACCTAAAGTTGCCCCGAGGTGGCCCCGCAGTCTACTCAGTTCGGACAAACACTTAGAGAAGCACTGGCCCGGGGGGGGGTAAAATAAAGATGACCCTTGAGTCTACAGAACCCAAGGGAAGGTGATACGTTGTTAGTGCAAATGTAAAACCAAGGTTGGGCCTTGCTGGAGGAGTTTTATTCAAAGCAAACTATCAAGGGGTTCCCATTATAACCCAACCGCGTAAGGAACGCAAAATCAAGGAACATAACACTGGCATGACGGGAACTAGGGCGGCAAGAGTGGAACAAAACACTAGGCATAAGGCCGAGCCTTCCACCCTTCACCAAGTATATATGTGCATTAATTAAATAAGAGATATTGTGATATCCCAAAAATAACCATGTTCCAACAAGGAACAAACTTCATCTTCACCTGCAACTAGCAACGCTATAAGAGGGGCTGAGCAAAGCGGTAACATAGCCAAACAACGGTTTGCTAGGACAAGGTGGGTTAGAGGCTTGACATGGCAATATGGGAGGTATGATATAGCAAGTGGTAGGTATCGCGGCATAGCAATAGAGCGAGCAACTAGCAAGCAAAGATAGAAGTGATTTCGAGGGTATGGTCATCTTGCCTGCAAAGTTCTCCGAGAAGACGAAAGCTTGATCCTCGTAAACGTGCTCAACGGGTTCCTCGATCACGAACTCGTCTCCCGGCTCTACCCAAAGCAAGAACACAATCAAAAGAACCAAAAGTCAACCACGGTGCAATGCGCAAGCAACATGATGCAAAACATGGCATGACATGCGGGATGTGATATGTAGTGCATATGCATGCTCCGGAAGGAAAAGATTGAACCAGGCCTCAACTTGGCAAACCAAGTATTTCGCTGGAAAGATGAGTTGATTTCGGTCGAAATCGATATAAATATCACCGGAATCGGATGCACGGTTTGCAAATGGCAAGCAAAACAAGAATGGCACAATTCTGCGATTAACAGCATGATGCCATCTAGAATGCAACAAGAAACTAAGCTACTGCACTCCAACATAACAGCAAGGCACATGGCAGTGATCTAATCAAGATGCTTGACAAAAGATGAACACTGAGCTACGGCTAATTCACACAATAACAGGTTAAAACAAGCATGGAAAAAGTGCAAAAGATAACAGCATCACAGACTTTGTGAAAATAACAACATGTCAGGAATTAACATCAGGAAGCAATGTTTAGAGCAAGATAACAAGATGCTACATGAACATATCATAGCAATACAAGGCATGCCATGAATCTAATCAAAGCATATAACAAAAGTCCCTTACTGACCATAAGCCAAAAGGGCAAAGCAAATATGATGGCACCCATCTAAACATAGAAAGTTTCGTTAACAGATTCTGACTTGGCAGAAAACTGGACATGGCATAAGTAGAATTATGAAGGCATGTTTGCGACCTCGATGTACTCAACACAAGGCATTGCATGACAAACTAAGCATACTACCAGCAAGAAGACATGATCAAGAAGCTATCCATGGCAAGAACAATCTCATAGCATGCATGGATCAACTACAACAACCTTGGCAAAATTGATTAACACGTAAACAATCTACCAGGAACATTTTATAGCAAACGCAGAGCAAGATTGAGTCATGCTAGGGCAGTCCATAAATTCAAACATGGGCATGGATGGATAGAGCACAATCATATGTCAAAACACCCTTACTGAACATACTCAAAAGAGGCATAGATCTCACTGTAGCATCATGGATACATGGTGTTAAAATAACAGCAGGGAAATGACTTAGTGAAATACTAAGTCCCTGAAATCAGCAACATCACGAGAGCTACTTTGCATGCTTGTGCTAGTCACCACATTGATCACAAAAATACATGGCATACACCCCTGTAAAGATGGCATGGCATAGCCCAAAACACATGTAGAGCTCATGCCCATATGCAGCACACAATAATCATGGCAAAAATGACAAATGCTCATAATCTGATAAGAATTAGCACCTAACATTTTATAGTACTCTTGCATCAACAATTTGGGCATCAAGATGGAATCAAACAAGCATGGCCCAATGGAATGAACTGAAGACACAAACAGATGAACATTTTGATATATCATGTGCATGAAACGGAGCTACGGATGAGGAGTAATGATGTGTTGAACAGGGGCACAGAATATCACTGGGAAAAGACTTAGAAGAAATTATACCCTCTGGAAACTGGACGAGATGATGCAGGATGGAGTGGATCGGGACAGATCCAGGCGTTTGATTTAGAGGTCGACGGGGTACTGGAACGGAATGGTCCCGGTGGAGGTTGGACATGGCGGCCGCGGCGACGGTGAGCTCGTCGGCAACGGGGAATGGCTGACGTGGACGAGGGAGGTCAGATCCAGGCGCGGGAGGTCGGCGGGGCTCCTCCTTGGGTCGGATCGAGGCGGAGGCGGCCCGAGTCGGCGGCGGGGAGGCGCTGGGGCGACAAGCTCGTACTCCGGCGAGCTCCTGCCGGAGCGGCGGCGAGGTCGGGCGAAGGAGCAGGGCAATGCGGAGCACTCGCGGAAGGAAAGCGGCGCTGGGCGACGTCCATGGCACTGGAGGTGGCGCGCCGCGGTCCGTCGGGCGGCGGGGACGGCACAGTCGGCGGCTGGAGACGTGGGCGGCGATTCCGGCGACGGCGAGCGGCGATTTCGGCGAGCGGCGTGGTCGCCGATGCGCGCAGGCGGCGGTGCAACGGATCCGGGCTCGCGCGGGCGAGCGGCGGCGGCGACCGGGCACGAGCGGGCCTCAGATGGGCTTGGCGGGCCCGCGGCAAAGTGGGGCGCGGTGGAGGCTACGTGGGGCAGCGGATTCGTCGAGGACGGCAGCGCGGACATGTACGGCACGGGGGCGGACGTGTCCGTCGGAGCGAGGAGTTGGGATCTAGGGTTCATCCGCGAAAATTTTGGAGGAGAGCACAAATTTATAGGTAGAGGGAGCTAGGAGAGTCCAAATGAGGAGCGGTTGTCGGCCACGCGATCATGATCGAACGACCGAGAGGATGGAGGGGGTTTGGATGGGTTATTGGGCCGTTTTGGAGGGGTGTTGGGCTGCAACATACACGAGGCCTTTACGGTTCCCCGGTTAACCGTTGGAGTATCAAACGGGCTCCAAATGGCACGAAACTTGACAGGCGGTCTACCCATGGTATACCAAGGCCACTTGGCAAATCTCGGTCCAATCCTATAATGTATAACACCCGCTCACGAAAATAGGCAAAAGGGGATGCCGGAGGACATAGGAGTGCCGGATTGCAAAACGGACAACGGGGAAAATGCTCGGATGCATGAGACGAACACGTATGCAAATCCGATGCACACAATGACATGATATGAAATGCATGACACGCAAAAAAATGACAAGGCAACAATAGCGAATAACTAGAAGACACGTGGCGCAACGGTCTCGGGGCGTCACAATGCATGCATGAACACTAGTAAATGACAAAGATTTTTACATGCACTAGCAAAATGCCCATGCATTTCACGGAACACCAAGATCTTGTGGGAGAAAAGGATGAACGAGGGAAGGCCTTATCTGCAAATGTGGAGAGGAGTGTGGGTAAATTGTCACAATTTCCTTCCTATCCATTAGATATAGATCGGATGACCTATATTGCAGGATGGAAGGCACACCATCATCACCAACTCTGCTTTTTATAAGAGTATATAAGTAATATATATATAAGGGTAGAGAGTAGAGATGAGTTAATATTCTCTTTAGGCTACTCATAGTAGAAAGTATCATATACTAGTATCATGTGCATGATACTAGTGTATGATATGTGACTACCTTTATAGTGCCATGCATGACACAAAGTAGCATAGTATTTAACATGATACGGTATCTACCTATGTTACTCTAACCCCCTCTCTTCTTTAATTCTTTGCCACATCAGCATGTTTTCTATTCCCGTGTGCATGATACCAGCTAGTAATCATCACTATGGCTAGCCTTAATCATCGCATGCAATAATTTAGTGCACCTTGAAATCTGAACGCCTGCTTGCCTCTCCTTCTCCCTCCGGCGGTCCCACCACTCCACCCCGTGTGGAAAAAATCTGCATGCATGACTCTCCTTCCCCCGCGCTAGTCCAATCCGTTGTGACCAGTAATATTTCCACCCCTTCCCTCCCCCGTAATTTACTCCAACAAATATGCCCACGTAGCTGTTACGTTAATCACGCAACATATCTTACGGGACGCTGCTTCAGTTACTTACTACAGCTGCATTAGGTCACTGACATGTGGGCCCAATAGGCATCTGGATGTAACGCCCCAACACCGGAGCTTTAGATGCCTTCCAGGGTTTCCAGGTTCCGTCGTGTGATTTGTTTGGTTCATTGCATTCATCTTTGCATCGTGTGCATTGCATCATGCCATCATGCCATCATGTCATTTCTTTTTCTTAACTCAACTAAATAAAGCGTATGGATCTTCGATCCATTTAAACTGAGGGAATTCACATGGTGAGTTCTCTTTATAACATACCCTCCAAATATTAGGGAGCTATGATAAATAATCCATTCTTATGGAATCACCTAAAACACACTTGCAAAATTTCTCCATGCCTTTGTTATCTCGCTTCTTGACCTTGAACTTTGTCCGTAAATTCTTTCGTCATTTTTCGGAGCTCCACCAAAAATCCGAACATTTTTGGACCTTCCTTTTACCAAGTCCCAGTTCAAACCCATTTGAATTAAATTCAAATGAGTTTGAATTTATATCTTTCAATCTTCGCCTTTTCTAATTTTCTCGGACCGAGCATATTTTTGTGAGTCCAAGAAAATTAACCACATGCCCAAATTCTTCCTCTAACCTTCTCTTCTCTCTTTTCCTTTCTCTTATTTTTCTCTGTTTTTGTAAATAGAAGAATTAAGAGGGAAGAGAGAAGCCTAGCCCAGCCGGCCATTTGGTCCTCCAGCAGCCCCGTCCCACCAGTGGCCCAAGGCCCAGCCGACCCCTGCCTAACTAACCCTAGCCGCCAGCTGTGCCCAATCGCTACTCCTGCATTTCCCTCGTTCCCATCGCCACCGCTAGAAGCCATCGCCCTCGATCCCCTCCTTCTTCCTTGCATTGCCAGGGGGAGGAGCAAGGCCCCGTGCCCGCAGCCGTCGTCCTCCCTGGTCCACAGTGCCGCTACCTCTTTCCCTCTCCCCTCGTCCTCCCTACCTGCCCTCCTTTCTCCAACCTGGTCACCTCGAGCTCCCGACCAGCAGGTCTGCGACGCCTCCCCACCGTCCTCCGCGACCCGGACGACTGATCAGAACCGCCCATCTCCCTGCGCTCGTCTCCCTCTCCTTCCTCGCAGGCTCCCTTCGTCGCCTTGCCTCGTCACCGGCCCTTGCCCCGCCTCGTCACGCCTCTCTGCCCATCGCCCGAGCCCCCCGACCGCAGCTCCCTCGCCCCGCTCGATCTGGACGTTGGATCCCAAGTGCCTCGACCCGTTGCCTGCTTGCTGGAGCAGCAACAGCAGCCCCATGCGCTGCCCGGGCCTCCCCTGCATCCTCCTCACCGCTGAACTGGCCTCCTCTCCATCTCCTCTGCGCCCATGGGTCTCGGCGCCCTTGTTGTTGCTGCTGCTAGACCACCACGGCGCCATCATGGAGACTATGGCCACCACCGAGAACCCCCGGACTTGTCAAGACGTGCACACGGAGACCCAAGTCAGGGAACTACCGATGGCCCTCCAAGTTCAACAATCATCGACATCGGAGTACCACTACTTCAACGTGTGTACAACTACACGGATTCGCTGAGTACCCCTTTGGATTCGTCAAGTTCGACTACCCCGCAAGAACCGGAGCGCCAAGTACCTCTATCGCCTTCTTCGAAATCCTAAGAACGCCAAGTACCTCGACACCCGACGCCTAGAACGACTACCGACGCCGAAGACCCATGAACAAAAACCATCAAGTTTGACTACCGTCGACCCCAAGTGACTCGGATTCGTCAAGTCCTTCTACGAAAACATATACCATTACCGTTTCCGAAGAACCGTGTAATGGAACCATCAAGTTCGACTACGACTCATGTACGACTACGCAGGATTCCTCGGACGCCAAGTTCAACCATGTATCAAGTTCCTCGCCGTGACCCCGAACGTCTATGGAAACTCATGCTTCGATAAACATGTACCACTACCTTTGTCGAGATCGCGAGAACCTCTACCGCCAACCCTAGAGCATGCGAGAATGACTAATTCCAGTACGAACATCCCGAGAACGTCTACTTCCCCTACACCACATCGAACTTGATCCGTTCCTATAATGCACGCTTCGAAGGTATAACCCCGAGATGACCGCCCGTGAGCGAATGCATGTTGTGTGATGTATGAGTTGCACCCTATGTTTGCACCGTGCCCGAGTTGTCACTTGCTCGGTCCTCCTCTTCTGCCGCTAACTCGTGGGAACCCGGTTACCGGGATCACCCCACCATCTTTTGCACGCTTCCTCCACATTTTCTTTTGCACCGGCGTCTCAATGAGTTGTCGGAACCGGAACGTTGCCGTGGCACCGTTTCGTTATCGTTGCCGTGGCACCACTTTTGTTCCGCCATGGCGACAAATGCTTCATAATATGCTCATGTCAACTTTTAACAAAAATTGCATAAAACTTGAACATGTCATCCGCATCATGATAATAACATTTAAAGTGTTTAAATTGTTGTTGCACCAAATTGCTAAATGCATATGGGGATTTACCGGAATTGTTATTCGTTGTTCCGGCCTCATTTAAACTTGCCTAAATAGATAATTTCTTTATGCTTCCCCTCTTGCCATGTTTAACAACATTTAACATTTTTGGGTACATAAACGAGATCGAACTAAATAACTTGTTGTGGTGTTTCGTCAATATGCAACTCGTTGCATATTGAGCTCCACGTAATTTGTAGGTTTGTTTGTGCCCTTTGCCTTGCCATGCATATTTAAACCGGACATGCATCATACTAGGTTGTGCATCATGCCATGTGTATGTGATGGTTGTTTACTATGTTGTTTGCTTCTTTCCGGTGTTGCTTCTTCGGGTTAGTTCCGATAATGTCATGTTTGTGAGGATTCGTTCGACTATGTCTATTTGTCTTCTTCATGGACTCGTTCTTCTTCCTTGCGGGATCTCAGGCAAGATGACCAAACCCTCGAAATCACTTCTATCTTTGCTTGCTAGTTACTCGCTCTTTTGCTATGCCTATGTTACGATACCTACCACTTGCTTATCATGCCTCCCTTATTACCATGTCAAACCTCTAACCCACCTTGTCCTAGCAAACCGTTGTTTGGCTATGTTACCTCTTTGCTCAGCCCCTCTTATAGCGTTGTTAGTTGCAGGTGAAGATTGGAGTCTGTTCCTTGTTGGAACGTGGATATTGGTTGGGATATCACAATATCTCTTATCTAATTAATGCATCTATATACTTGGTAAAGGGTGGAAGGCTGGGCCTTATGCCTGGTGTTTTGTTCCACTCTTGCCGCCCTAGTTTCCGTCATACCTGTGTTATGTTCCTTGATTTTGCGTTCCTTACACGGTTGGGTTATAATGGGAACCCCTTGACAGTTCGCCTTGAATAAAACTCTTCCAGCAAGGCCCAACATTGGTTTTAACATTTGCCACCTAAGCCTTTTTCCCTTGGGTTCTGCAGACTCAAGGGTCATCTTTATTTTAAACCCCCCCGGGCCAGTGCTCCTCTGAGTGTTGGTCCGAAACGGGCAGCCTGCGGGGCCACCTTGGGGCAACTCGAGGGTTGGTTTTACTCATAGCTTGACCTATCCGGTGTGCCTTGAGAACGTGATATGTGCGACTCCTATCGGGATTTGTCGGCACATCGGGTGGATTTGCTGGTCTTGTTTTATCATTGTCGAAATGTCTTGTAACCGGGATTCCGAGTCTGATCGGGTCGTCCTGGGAGAAGGAATATCCTTCGTTGACCATGAGAGCTTGTGATGGGCTAAGTTGGGACACCCCTGCAGGGTTTTGAACTTTCGAAAGCCGTGCCTGCGGTTATGGGCAGATGGGAATTTGTTAATGTCCGGTTGTAGAGAACTTGACACTTAACTTAATTAAAATGCATCAACCGCATGTGTAGCCGTGATGGTCTCTTCTCGGCAGGGTCCGGGAAGTGAACACGGTGTTGGAGTTATGCTTGAACGTAAGTAGTTTCAGGATCACTTCTTGATCACTTCTAGGTCACGACTGTGCTTTGCCTCCTCTTCTCGCTCTCATTTGCGTAAGTTAGCCACCATATATGCTAGTGCTTGCTGCAGCTCCACCTCACTACCTTTTCCTACACATAAGCTTAAATAGTCTTGATCGCGAGGGTGTGAGATTGCTGAGTCCCCGTGACTCCCATATTACTTCCAAAACCAGTTGCAGGTGCCGACGATACCAGTGCAGATGCCGCAGCCGAGCTCAAGGAGGAGCTCGATGAAGATCGTGTTAGTTGTGTTGCTTCGTTTCCAGTCGATCAGTAGTGGAGCCCAATCGGGGCGATCGGGGATCTTTTGCATTAGGGGTAGTCTTCTTTTATTTTGGTTCCGTAGTCGGACCTTGATTGTATCTGGATGATGTAATGCTTATTCATGTATTATGTGAAGTGGCGATTGTAAGCGAACTCTGTACCTCTTTCTTATTCAGTACATGGGATGTGTAAAGATTACCCCTCTTGCGACATGCCTACAATGCGGTTATGCCTCTAAGTCGTGCTCCGACACGTGGGAGATATAGCCGCACCGTGGGTGTTACACTAGCCCACATGTTAGTGACGCAACTGCACCTGCAGTTAAGTCACTGAAGCTCAGTCCATATCTTACGTATGTGTGCCATTGCTCGCTATAAATATTGCGCCTCCCACAACATTCGGAAGAACGCTCACGTTCATCGCTATCTCCCCCCTCCCTCTCACGTCGACCACCATGGCATCGCCCCTCTCAAGCCCTAGGCGCCCCTCGCTACACCGCGCGGATGGTCACGCCTCGTCATTTCATTCCTTGCCGCCACTAGTCAAGGAGGACGCGTCGGCATTCCGCTCCTTGCCGCGACGCGTCGATGTGGACGCGTTGGCGTTCCCAGTCTTGCTAGCACGCGTGCCGGAGGACATGTCGGCTCCTCGCTACGAGGAGAACGCCGTGCCGCCCGCCGAGCCCCCCCCCAACCTTGAGGAGCTTTAGAAAGAAATGGATGTCGCGTTATGGGAGGCTTTGCCTCGGGCAGAGCGCGCCAAAATAAAGGCGGAGAAGAAGGCCGAGGAAGAGAAGCACGCCACGAGGCATGGTGCCTGGCAGGCCCATGTCGCGTCTGAGAGAGTCAGGCAATTAGCTCTTTGGCAGAAGGCTCGTGTGAGGGCCGTGAGGGTGGCGAAGGACGCCCGTGCCAAAGCCCTGAGTGCAGTTGGGCCCAAGCGCCTCATCTACACTTGGCGGTACGTGGACCGGGTCCACGCTTCCAGCAAGGAGGAGTACCTGTTGGCACCGGATCACCACACCGGCGATATTTGGGTCACCACACTGGTGATATCTCACTCGCCCGCCGGCAAGCCGCCAATCAGCACCTCGCGAGTTGCGAGGCTGAGGAAGAGGCGTTGTGTCGGTGCGCTGGGAAACAGTCGTGCACCAGGGCACTCGTGGCCCGCCGCAAGCGCTCCTACGAGCACCGTGGGTTTTATTAGGAATAATTTAGTTTCGTAAGGTGGTCTCATTAGTTTTGGGACGCAAATGATAAATCCTGAAGGTTCAGGAATTATTAGCGTCCTTAATTAAGTATGTAAAAGAAAAAGTTTGGAAACCCTGTGTATTCATACGCATTTTGTAAGTACGTGCATATAGCACATACTTTACTATATACTATCGCACTACACGTCTCTGTCTATATATGCTTGCAGACTATGCTACTACTATTACTTATGTACGTGCGCACGTTTTAACATTACGATGCGGCTTTTGTAAAAGTAGAAAAACAACACTAGTCAAGCTTGTGAAACCATTCAATGCAAAAAAATGCAAAAATGCTCATTTGATTGTTTACTTTTAGCTTCCTTCTCTGTGGATATTTCTCTATAGTACTTTGTACGGAGTATCTCACTGGTCGGGAAGGCATGCACATTCCCAAACCCCTTCCTACACCTTGTATCGAACTTTTTGCCTAACAAGTTGTGCCATGCAATTGGAATTCCAATTTTAGTAATACTACTAGGAGTACCAGGGGCCAGTTCTTTTAGGCTTCTAGATTAATAATCCCATAACTACTACCTCCGTCCTGGTTTATTGGTCCCCATTGTAATCTATGTTAAAATTTGACGATAAATTTAACTAATGAAATGTTTATGCATGTCACATGCACTAACATTTTATCAGTTAAATCTTTGGTCAAAATTTAGCACAAATTACAATGGTGACGAATAAACCAGGACGGAGGTACTAGTAGTTTAGAAGCCCAAATAAATGAGTGAGGCGCCTTATGTTACTCTCCACTGTGACTAGTCTTATGAGAAAAGCTGGGGAAGAGATGGCTTATTTTTTAAGCCGCCAAAAGAACTGGCCCTAGGAGTAGTAGCTAGGGACCGAGTGTGTGAGATGAACCGGAGAAAGTAAATGTAGAGAGATGAAATACAAAAAAGACAGAGGGATATGATGGTCGCTTGTCCGTTTATTTTACCAGGCCACTTATTATTGGGAGTAGTGGGGTTTTATGATATGACGGCTTTACTACCGCGCCACGAGCGGGGTGAGACTCCATGCAGCGTCGCCCTCTACACTAGTACTACCTCGGTCGTGGTTTATTAGTCCCCCATTGAATTTGACTGAAGATTTAATTGACAAAATGTTAGTGCATGTCAACAAAAACTATATCATTGGATTCGTATTTGAACATTGTTTTCAATGATATAATTTTTGGTGACATGCATGAGCATTTATTGTACTATACATAATGTTAGTTAAATGTATGGTCGTACTAATATATAGTAAGGTGCCCATGCATTGCACGGAACAATGAAATGCATTGATCGGGGAGTTGTTTATTTTGACAAAGGATGTGTGGGTCATCTCATGTGTAACGAGTATTGATAGGTTTCTTAAGATATTATTTCTTCTCTAGAGCTCACAAACATTTGGGTGAAATAGATAAGAAACTATCTTTTGCAAACAAAAGCGTTCAACTATTCAACGTGCATCCAAAATTTGTGCAGAAATAACACTTATTGTGCTTTGCAAGAAATGGTCTTTAAGAATTAGTTTCTGAGTATCGATTGTTATACATGTTGGCTACAGATGACATGGCAATTCCTTATAGTCAATAGTTGGCTATACTATTAAGTATTAACCATGCTCTTATACACCTAGACGGAGGGATTAAATCAAGATGACTTGGAAGGGGGCAGAGGAGATGTAAGAAATGGTTCATCATAAGTATTTAACCACTACTGTTAGTAAAAATTCTCAGTTAATCTCATAATGGCAAGCGAGAACTGTAATGGAGCAAAAGCATACATGGAAGATTCTAGACTAAACCATAAATGGATACACTTTAATTGAAGCGTGATACTCTAATAGAGCAAAGATCATGCATGGAAGGTTCTATAATATATAAATAAGAAGCCTCCACATGCTTAGACAGCGGATTACATTGAGCGAAGACTAATGATCAACATTTAACTTGGTAATTCCTATGTCCAGGTGAACCTCCTTGGAGTCCCCGTGCACCATCCTGGGGGAAAAAATCAGACCATGTGTCTTCCATGTCCACATCGGCGGGAACGTCGTAGCTCGGCACAGTCCTAGTCAGCATGATGGAGTTGGTGTGGGCACCCGCGTACCTCTGAGGGGCAACAAAAGTGAGCATGCACCCGTACATCGGCCACGTGTCAGTGTCAGTGTCAGCGGCATTGCCCCTGACGCACACTATAGAGGCAGGGCGGCGGCCTGCGCGGGCCTCACCGGTGCCCACGATCAAAAGGAAGACGCTCCTGTCCTCCTCCGAGACTAGCAGGGGGCAGTGATCCTCCAGCGACTTCGGCACGGCGAACCGGTAGCACGTCTCGTACTTGATGTTCACCGCCGCGGGCCAGTATTGATCAACGGACAATTGCGTGAGGTGATGCATGAGGCTCACCGACGAGCCCCAAAATGGCGACGTGCACCCATAGCAGTAGACGCAGGGCACCTTGGAGGCATCGACCAGGCCGTCCATGAAATGGGAGTGGCTGTAGGGGACGTTGCGCCAGGTGAATATATGAGCAAGTTACTACGAGATTTAATCCGAATAAGCACAAAATAAATCTTGACGGCTATAACAGAGATTAAACTAATCATGTGGACTAGCATAGTAGATGAACAGATCGAATCTAGGACACTGACTAGAAACATGAATTCTACCATGATTTTCAACAGGAAGGATAGAAACACATACAGTGCAATGGGAGCAGCACCGTTCGCATTGAGGTAGTCGCCCATGTCATTGAGGAAGAGGTTGTCGGGATCGGGGAAGAAGTCATCGTCGGTGAAGTTGTCGCTGCCAGCAGTCGCGCAAGTGCGCTCCCCAAAGTCCAATAGCGCCCGCCGAATGGAGCGCGGGAGGGAGTGGCTGTGGGGGACGTTGCGGCCGCCAAATGGAGCGCAGGAGTAGCACACGAAGTAGTAGATGGTGTTCTTCCCTAGTCTCTATCTTTACTCTTATCTCTATCTCTACTACTCTTCTTATCTTCTTCTTCTTCTTATCTCTTCTTACAACAAAAAACTGAGTTGGTGATGATAGTGTGCCTACCATCTTGTAATATAGACTGTCTGATCTATATCTGACGGATAGAAAGCAAACTATGACAATTTTACAAAAGATACCCGCACCTCTCTCCAAATTTACAGATATGGCCTTGCCTCGTTCATCCTTATCTCCCACAACCTCATTGCTGAGCAATTAAAAAAGGAAGTCTCTTGAAGAATATGGCATGGTAGCCGCTGCCGGCGCCGTCCATCCCCATGCCTCCGCCCGACCACCAGTCACCACCACGCCCCACTCCTCCTCACCTTATCTCTCATCTTTCTCGAGATATCATTTTTTCGATGAAATTCTCGAGATACCATTTTTTCGATTAAATTCTCGAGATATCATTAGTTTTTACACATGGGATTACTCCTGCATTGGTCAATCATAATAGGTGTTTTGTAAAAAAATGCATCTTGATGTTCCATGCAATGCACGGGCATCTTGCTAGCTTTTGCATATAATTCCAAACACCACGTAGACACGATCTTTGACCATTTTACAACTATGTTAGTATCATTGTTAGTGGCAGCCGGTGCAAGTTATAGCCTCAGGTGTTTTAACCTTTTTTAGTAATGATATCTGGCGATTGTTTGCCACGAGCTCAATCCTGGCGAATCCCACGAAACCGTCAGATTTCCATCGGATGGTGGCCTGTGTTTAAGCCATAGTATTTGACAAAACTGCCACCCTTACACATGTATTGTAACTGCATCGCAGGCGTTTGCAACTGCCATGTCTCCTAGCGAACGTTTGCTGGGGATTGGAGTTAGCACCGATGGCGGTTCGTAGTCGTTCCACGCTTGGGCATTGGAGTTTGTAGTAGAGCATAGTCCTACTCCACTACTCTATATGCAAACTAGGGCATAGTAGTAGGTACTATAGGGAGTACTAGTACTATGATCACTCAAGCAAGTTGTCTGGCATCGATATGACCCTACGCTACTAGTATCTGTCTCATAAGTCAAGCGGTGTGCTGTAGTCATCATCACCTATCCACTTCCCGCAGCACATATTTGCTTCTCCATCTTTGTCTGCACATAATTGTCCAATCTTCCATCCCTGCTAAGGTGCCTCCCCCTCTTCCGAAACCAAAGCACTAACAATGGCAGAACCGAGCAGCGTCCACCGAAAGAGTGGCTGGAATTCGCTCCCCACAAAGGTAATCAAGATCATTGTTTCACGTGTGGAAAATCTCAGTACCATGCCGCTTGCCGTGTGCTTGTCGGGGTTGTACCATTTACTCAAATCCCTCAGGCAGAGCTTTTTAAGCCAGCCCCTTGCTTGCTGATGCCACCTGATCTTCAGAAACGGCGTGTCACGCAACATAACGATCGTAGGGTGGCGAGCATCAACCCCCTTGACTATGATCGATCCCCGTCAACCTCAACTACATTAATGGTATGTACTGGGTCGGCATGAACACGTCTTGGATGGTCCTCGTGGACGGTCACAGCTGCTGGATACTCGTGCAGGTCTACACCTGACGATTGATCCCCCTTCCTTCAATTAACACTTCACTGCTTTGGCATTGCTGCCCAGAATACCCGGAATCTTACAGTACCCAACATGATACTGATGTAGGGTGGAACCCTAGAGGGCCGATCTTTCACGAAAGGAGCGGATCCCGCGAGGAACACGAAGACGAGGGGAAACACAAGGGGAAATCACAAAGGGGAACACAAGAGAAACACTCAAACCAACAAGTATGATCACACATGTGCTAGATCCATGAACACAAAAGGAGATACATGATCCACGATCAACAAGGGACGATACACGGTAACCGGTTCTTCTCCAAAGGAGGTCTTGATGGGGCCACACAAAAGGGGGTCTTGAATCCAAGGGGATCTTCTCCGTAGAGGGGTTGTAGTGTCTCTCATGGAGTAGATCCAATGTGGATGAGTAAGGCTCTATCTCTAATATGAGCTATCACAACGTTGACCCTAACTAGGAGGAGGTCTATTTATAGTCTTAGTGCAAATGGGGACGAAGTGAGGGGGTACATGTGACTTGGATCCGAATCCTGTGTGTAGACAGGTAGCAGACGTCCACTGGGGACCGGTCGTCCGGTGGCTCGTGGGTGTTCGGACGTCTGGAGGTCGCCGGACTTCTGCTATTTCCATTCTGTGAGGGTGACGCCGGATGTCCGGTCACTTTGGACTTCCGCTAATTTTGGCTCGGGTGCGGTGGCACCAGATGTCTGGTCCTGCCCGGTCGTCTGCTCACTGGGAGGTGTGGCCGGTCATCCGGTCCTGGCCGGACGTCCGCTCGCTATAGTTTTCGTCGGCTGGGACTTGGGCAGGTTGGGTTTCAGGTGACGAACGTCCGGTCCCGACCGGTCGTCCGGTGGCTGTAGCTCTGATGGCAGCTCTTCTTCTTGTCCCTCATACTTGGTGTCCTCGTCGTCTTGTCCATTGGATGTAGCTGTTCCGTGGACTTCCTCCAAGTACCTGATCACACATAGTGTTTCCGCTTGAGGTAGTAGCCATGTCTCATGTATATAAAGTGGTAGTCCGGAAAGGAGTGAGCTCACCTTATCTTCGATAGCCTTTGCTCGTGCTCTTGTCATTGGTCCAAGTGGTGTCGTAGGGGACGTATGTCGGTCCATGGGGATGACCTTGGGATGCTCCGCATCATCTCCCCTCCCTTGGGAAAGATCTGACCTCAGATCGAATTCTTCATCACCATGGTATGGCAAGAGATCCTTGACATTGAAGATGTCGCTCACCTTGTACTTGTCGCGCGGGAGGTCGATCTTGTAAGCGTTGTTGTTGTAGCATGCAAGCACCTTGAATGGTCCATCCGCTCGTGGTAGGAGTTTGGACTTGCGTTCGATAGGGAAGCGGTCCTTGCGAAGGTGTAGCCACACAAGATCACCGATGTTGAATACCATGGGGTGCTTGTTGATGTTGAGCTTGGTCGCAAGTTGTTGTACTTGGCGCTCGATGGTGTGCCTTGTATCTTCATGCACCTTCTTGAGATGGTTCACACATGCACTTGTGTCCATACGGATGTGCTCTTGGAGTGGTAGAGGAGGAATGTCCAATGGGGACAATGGGTTGAATCCGTAGACGACCTCGAAAGGGGACTTGCCGGTAGTCGAGTGTCTTGCACGGTTGTAGGCGAACTCGGCGATAGGTAGACACTCCTCCCACTCCTTGATGTTCTTCTTGATTAGAACGTGAAGTAGAGCTGTGAGTGTGCGGTTGGTCACCTCCGTTTCGCCATCGATTTGTGGGTGGTAAGCCGTGGAGAAGATGTAACATCCCAAAATTTCAAGAATGTTATACACTAGATCATCATTGCATATCATATTTATTGCATTTTGGTTGATCCTAGAAATTTTTTCGCAACTCATGGACCCTCGGAGAGAGTTGGGAATTTCGTTATTTTCATAATTGAGTTGTCTCAAATTTTGAAAATAGGATCGCTTGATTTTATTTATTTTATCTTCAATTATTTCTATTATAAAAATATGAGAGAGGGAATAAAATGACTTTCCCAAAATAAAGAAATATTGAGGACTAAATAAAAAAATTAAATAAGATTTTATTTGGTTTTATTCGCTATTTTATTTGAATTTAGAAAAAATGTGTGTTTTTGAAATTTGCATTTAGGCCCCAAATAAATGTTCATCCTGTGCGGCTTGATTTTAGAAGCCAGGGAAAATTTATTTCGGGATTTTTGGAGTCCGTTTATTAGTCCTTTTGTTTTTCTTTCTGAGCATAAGTTCCGTGCTAGGCCCGGACTCCCCGGACCCAGCCTTTATAAGCTGTCGGCCCACCCCGGGCCGAAACCCTAGCCACCCCGCGCCCGCCGCCACCGCCGCCGATGCCACCGCCCGCCTCCGCATCCGCCGCCGCCGGACCCCACCGCCGCCGCCGGATTAGTCACCGGAGTTGCAAAGGTAGTTTTTTTTAGTTTCGGTTTTTGAAATAAATCGGTTTTCCTGTTTATTTAATTAGCGAGCGTTCGTCCTTCCGTTCGTTTTAATGAATGCTCGTCGTTTTTCTTTTTCTCGGTTTAAATCCGCGATTTTTCTGATCGCGATTTCTGATCTAATTTTCGTTTTAGTTTATCTTTTCGCTCGTTTATCGGAATCAGGCGATTCAAGCGCCTGGGGTTTCATCTCGAAACCCTATTTCTGTTTAAGCAACTTAAACAAGTTTTTCTTCTGTAAAAATTGCCTTAGATCTAGAATAGTAAATGAAGCCTGTTTCTTTTAACGTTTGTTTTTCGTTGCTTCGATCGATTTGATTCTTTTTGCCAACCGGAGTTATTAAGTTGAACCTTCTGGTTAGATCTCTTATTTGAGTTTTACCTGTGCATTATTTGAGTACTTATTGTATGCTTGTTTGTTTGCGATAGAGTACTCGAAGTGCGCCGCTTGTTACTTCGAATCGCTAGGTTTCCCGGATCATCAGCAAGGCAAGTAACACTTTGATCATACCTTCTACTACCCAGTTTTATTGCATTAGAACAATCCTTACACATTGCATGATTAGGATCTAATTAAATTGTGGGTTTGGGAAGTAGTTGAGGTAGTACCTATTACCTGTTTATTATCAAACATTTGGGAGTTACCTATACGTTTGCTTATTATTGCTATGCTATGCTAGTAGACGTGGATTGGGTGAGTGATATCCATGACATATGTGAGATTTTTAAATCAATGGTTTATCTAAGGTGGCAACTTAAATACACATCTGGGTGGATTGAGGCACCTGGGTATTCCAGGATTTTCCTGTTTTCTTTTGGACCGCCACCCAGGCTCAAAGGGATCATGAGATTATTCATGCTAGAAACTTCCGTGTGCAGCCACAAGCTATTATGGGCTCTAGCATAGTTGACTAAGTCGTGCGAACTCTTACAGTGGTAGACTAGCAGATGTAGGGGATGTAGGTGGTACGGTCTACCCATCGTAAGGTGCTAGTGCTTCTGAAAGACTATGTCTCGGTCATCCATTTCTCAAACACCGTGTAGTGCGAGAAACCAAACGGAGGCGATCGAGTCTTGTGAGGAAAAGTGCGCAAACCTCTACAGAATGTATAAACTAATCATGGTTAGCCGTGTCCCCGGTTATGGACATCTTGAGTATCTAGTACCTGGATTATCATGTGAATCTCAACATGTTACAATAAATTTAATTTGATGGGTTTGTTTAATGATGTTACTTAATTGGGATTGAGAATGCTGTCAACCATTCTCAATGTTTAACAACCACCATAATAGTTAAACAAATTTATTCCTTTGCAGTAGGCAAAAATTGGCTTTATGCAAAACTGTAACCATAGAGCTTTCCACCAGCCAAATATGCATGTAGAATAGCTGTGTCTTTCCATTATTTCTCTATGTGTTACCTTGCCAGCATATTCCATGTGCTGACCCGTTTTCGGGCTGCAACGTTAATGTTGCAGACTTTTCAGACGATGATTAAGGAGTTTTAGGTCGTGGTTCTATACTCAGTGATGCCGTTAAAGTTGATGGACTCACTTATCTTCCAAGCCTTCCGCTGTTATCGTTATTAGATGGCCTTATATTTTGTAATAAGTTCTCTATTGAGACACTCGATGTAATAAGTGTGTGATTGCTACTCTGTTATAAATCCTTCAAGTACTATGTGGTGTCAGCATTACTGATCCAGGGATGACACCGGAGCACAGAGATTGGACCATTTGAGGTCTGGTCGCTACAAGATGGTATCAGAGCACATGCTGACGGTAGGACACGACCACTAAGCTAAAGACCTAGATCACTACTCACTCTCTTCTCTTCTGACCTCTCATCTTTTCTACTCTTTAGGATGGCGGATGCAAGGAACAAGTTCACGCAACCGGATGAAGATACACCCTTTGGACGTCACTTGAAGGAAGTAACTAGATATCTGAACATAGGAGTACCAAGCTTCACCGGAACCCACAACGCCACTTTACCTGAAGAAGAGCGCTGGATGATTCAAGTTCAAGTTCCAGGAAGGACGTTCATGCCAGTCACCGAGCCCATAGAGTTTTCCTTTGATGCACCCACTTGGAGTCTAGGAAAGAGCATGGCAGCTCATATCGCCATGGGACACATTGGATAAGTTTACCGCGATGATCTCAAGGATACTATCTACCAGATTTGTGGGCGTCGAGATGAGCACTGGGAGATAATCAGCACCAGAAAGGATAGATCAATTGCAGCTTTTATCCAGGAGTTAAACCAGCACATTCGACGTTAGGAGAACCAGATGTGCGCCGACATGATAGACCTGAAGAAGGCAAGGACAAGAATCAAGGAACTGGAGGAAGAACTCAAGGCTACACGTGAAGATTATGAAGAGGAAATCGAAGTATTAGTGGAGAAGAACGACGATCTGATCAAGAAGATTGGAATATTTATGGGAGGCCCTACGCCAGTAGATGAAGATGAAGAACCCAAGGAGATTCGCCCGGAAGACTACATCATCATCGACGACACCGACTCGGATCCAGATGATAGCGATGATGACTATGTTGATGAAGCTGGAGTAGATATCATGGAGTCTGCAACCGAAGAATATTTCTAGTAGACCACCTCATCAGTAGTAGTAGTCCACCATGTAAATATTATAGTTCGAGCACTTTTGCGATAGCTAGATCGATTGTGTGCCCTTGTTTGATTGATTGAATGAAGTGAATTGTTTGCTTTTTGCCTCATGTGCATATTGGTAGTGTTTTCTCTTTAGGCCCCTCTATTCTTAATCTTATCTTTTCTAAACCCTCAGATGCCTCCGAGACGTGACCCCGGATTTACCTTTCCACCAGAGCTCACCCAGTTGATCCAGCAGAAGAATACACTGATGCAATTACTAGTCCAGAATCAAAATCAGGGGAACAACAACAACAACCCACCTCCACCACCACCTGTTGATCACTTAGCCCGTTTTCTTAGGCTGAATCCGCCGGTGTTTTCTAGTAGCACCAAGCCGATAGTAGCAGATGATTGGCTTCACAAGACAGCTAGAGAGTTGACCACAGCAGGATGCACTGATGCAGAAAAGGTGAAGTTTGATGCGCATCACCTTGAAGGACCCGCAACATCATGGTGGGAGAATTTCACAGCCACTTTCCCTGTCGATACTATCACATGGGACCAGTTTCAGCAGGATTTTCGAACTGCCCATGTTTCAGCAGGAGCTATGGCCATGAAGAAGCGAGAGTTTCGCAACTTGCGCCAAGGAGGATGGACAGTTGGCCAATATGTGGAGGACTTTAGTAAATTAGCACGTTATGCCCCAGATGACGTTGCTACAGATGCAGCAAAGCAGGAGAAGTTTCTAGAAGGGCTGAATGATGAGTTGAGCATGCAGTTGATGGTAGCAACCTTCAACAACTACCAGAGTTGGTAGATCGTGCTCTTATGATTGAAGGGAAGCAGCAGCAAATTGAAAGTCGCAAGAGGAAGTATGCACAAGGAAATTACAATTCAGGAGCTCAGCAGAAGCCACGTTTTACACCTAGACCGGGAGGACATTTTCGGCATACCCATGGAGGAGGTAGCACGCACAATCACAATGTCCCCAAGAATGGTAATGGGAATGGAGGAAGCAATGGCCAGAACCGCACCAACCCATCAACCCCAGCCAAGAAAGACCTGAGCCAAGTCACTTGCTTTAAGTGCCAGAAGACCGGACATTATGCCAATGAATGTCCTGAATCACAGAATGGGAGTGGCAATGGAAGCTCTGGGAAGAAGCCGAACCCTTTCAATAGGGGACAGGTGAACCACGTTAATGTGGAGGAGGTTGAAGAGCAGCCGGATGCAGTAATCGGTAAGTTTTTGGTTAAATCATTTACTGCACTCGTTCTTTTCGATACTGGTGCATCACATTCATACATATCAAGGGGATTTGTGGATAAGTATAAACTGCCAACCCAAGCCCTTAGGTCACCCATGTTAGTAACCTCGCTTGGAGCAGAATATATGTCTAGTATATGGTGTGATTGGTTACCATTAAGGATTAGTAACTATGTTTTTCCCTCGGACCTAATAGTATTGGAATCCCAAGGATTGGATGTGATATTAGGCATGGATTGGTTATCAAAGTATGAAGGGAATATTGAATGTGCCAGTAAGTCAATTTCACTTACCACCCTAGAAGGGAGAAGAATCAAGTATGTATCCCGACATGCGCCAAGAGGACTCAAGTAAATTGTTTAACCGGAGTAGTGCAGGAGGAAGTACCAGTAGTGAAGGATTTTCCTGAAGTATTTCCAGAAGAGTTGCCAGGCATGCCACCGGATAGAGATATTGAGTTTTTGATTGAGCTATTGCTAGGCACAGGGCCAATATCAAAGAGACCATATAGGATGCCTGCAAAGGATTTGGTGGAAATTAAGAAGCAAATTAAGGAGTTACTGGATAAAGGTTATATTCATCCAAGTTCTTCACCTTGGGGATCGCCAGTACTTCTAGTGGAGAAGAAGGATGGATCGTTACGGATGGTTGTCGATTATCGAGGATTGAATGAAGTAACCATCAAGAACAAGTACCCACTACCGATGATCAATGATCTGTTTGATCGATTGCAAGGAGCTAAGGTATTTTCCAAGATCAATCTGCGATCAGGATACCACTAGTTGAAGATTCGGGAACAGGATATACCCAAGATAGCTTTTACCACCAGGTATGGGCTGTACGAGTATACCGTTATGTCATTTGGTCTGACTAACGCACCTGCATATTTTATGAACATGATGAACAAGGTGTTTATGGAGTTCTTGGATAAGTTCGTCGTAGTGTTCATTGATGATATCCTGGTTTACTCAAAGAATGAAGAGGAGCATAAGGAACATTTGCGTTTGGTTCTTGGAAAGCTCAAAGAACATCACTTATATGCCAAATTTAGCAAATGTGAGTTTTGGTTGAAGGAAGTTGGATTTCTCGGACACGTTATATCCGGAGAAGGTATAGCCGTAGATCCCACTAAAGTTGATACCGTGACCAAGTGGGAAGCACCAACCACCGTGGGAGAAATCCGGAGTTTTCTTGGACTCGCAGGATACTACCGGAGGTTTATTGAGAATTTCTCAAAGATTGCGAAGCCTATGACTGAGTTGCTGAAGAAGGATACCAAGTTCATATGGACGGAGGAATGTGAGGCTAGTTTTCAGGAGTTGAAGAAACGTTTGGTTACTTCACCAGTGTTGATTTTGCCAGACCAGACCAAGGATTATGAGGTGTATTGCGACGCTTCACGTCGAGGACTTGGAGCAGTGCTTATGCAAGAAGGGAGAGTTGTTTCATATACCTCACGACAGCTTAAGCCTCATGAGTTGAATTATGCTACGCATGATTTGGAGTTAGCAGCCGTAGTGCATGCACTGAAGACTTGGAGACATTTTCTGATTGGAAACCATTGCGAGGTGTACACGGACCACAAGAGTTTGAAGTATATTTTCACACAGAAGGAGTTGAACCTCAGACAAAGGAGATGGTTGGAGCTCATCAAGGATTATGATATGAAATTGCATTATCACCCCGGGAAGGCTAACATAGTAGCTGACGCATTAAGCTGTAAGAGCCATGTCAACACCCTAATGACGGGAGATTTACCAAGGGAGTTAGCCAAAAATCTTCGAGAGTTATGTTTGGAAATAGTTCCAAGAGGCTATGTAGCAGCATTGGAGATTCAGTCTACATTGATGGATAAAATCAGAGAAGCCCAAAGGACTGACAAGGAGATTGCTTCTATTAAGGAGAAAATTAGCAAAGGAAAAGCTAAGGGATTTCGTGAGGACGAGCACGATACCTTATGGTTTGAAGACCGTGTCTATGTACCAAATGAACCGGAGATTAGGAAGCTAATTCTGCAAGAGGCCCATGATTCACCATATTCGATTCACCCAGGAAATACCAAGATGTATTTGGATCTGAAGGATATTTTCTGGTGGACTGGAATGAAGAAGGATATTGCAGAGTGCGTAGCAGTTTGTGATGTATGTCAGAGAGTGAAGGCAGAGCATCAGAAGCCAGCAGGATTGCTACAACCATTGCCGATACCCGAATGGAAGTGGGATAAGCTAGGCATGGATTTTATTACAGGATTGCCCAGAAACACGTTCAAGCTATGACTCGATATGGGTTGTAGTCAATCGTTTGACAAAAGTAGCTCATTTCATTCTAGTGAAGACTACCTATACCAGTGCAAAGTTGGCAAAGATATACATGACCAGAATCGTATGTCTGCATGGAGTTCCAAGGAGCATTGTATCAGATAGAGGAACCCAGTTTACTTCAAAGTTCTGGAATCAGTTGCATGAGACTTTGGGAACCAGACTGGAGTTTAGCACAGCTTTCCACCCGCAGACAGATGGACAGACTGAGAGAGTCAACCAGATCTTGGAGGATATGCTAAGAGCTTGTGCGCTAGATTAAGGATCTAGTTGGGACGAGAATTTGCCGTATGCAGAATTCTCTTACAACAACAGCTATCAATCCAGCTTGAAGATGGCCCCTTTCGAAGCCTTGTACGGAAGGAGGTGCAGGACCCCATTGTCCTGGGATGAAGTTGGAGATCGCCAGTTGTTTGGACCGGATCTGATAAAGGAGTCTGAACAGAAAGTGAAATTAATTTGCAACAGGCTGAAGGTAGCTCAATCCAGGCAGAAGAGTTATGCAGATTCTAAATGCAAGGAGACAGTTTACGAAGTTGGAGACCGAGTCTATCTTCGAGTATCACCGCTTAGAGGAGTTAAGCGCTTTGGAGTTAAGGGAAAGTTAGCGCCACATTTTGTAGGACCATACAAGGTTTTGGAGCGTATGGGAGAAGTAGCTTATAAGTTGGAATTACCCGAAGGATTGTCAGGAGTTCATGACGTGTTCCATGTATCCTAGTTGAAGAAGTGCCACGCAGAGATGGCCGACATGCCGCTGAGAGATACGGTACCAATGGAAGCAATTCAGTTGGACAGTGATTTGACCTATGAGGAGAAACCAGTTAAGATTCTAGAGTATGCCAGTCGAGTCACCCGCAGCAAGGTTATCAAGTTTTGCAAGGTTCAGTGGAGCCACCACACGGAGGATGAAGCCACCTGGGAACGATAGGAAGATTTGCTGAAGGACCACCCTCACCTATTTTCTAGCCAACCCGAATCTCGAGGGCGAGATTCATCTTAAGGGGGGGTAGGTTTGTAACATCCCAATTTTTCAATTTGGAATGTTATACACAAGATCATCATTTCATATCATATTTATTGCATTTTGGTTGATCCTAGAAATTTTTTCGCAAGTCAAGGACCCTCGGAGAGAGTTGGGGATTTCGTTATTTTCATAATTGAGTTGTCTCAAATTTTGAAAATAGGATCGCTTGATTTTATTTATTTTATCTTCAATTATTTCTATTATAAAAATATGAGAGAGGGAATAAAATGACTTTCCCAAAAGAAAGAAATATTGAGGATTTAATAAAAAATCAAATAAGATTTTATTTGGTTTTATTCGCTATTTTATTTGAATTTAGAAAAAATGCGTGTTTTTCAAATTTGCATTTAGGCCCCAAAAAATGTTCATCCAGTGCGTCTTGATTTTAGAAGCCGGGGAAAATTTATTTCGGGATTTTTGGAGTCCGTTTAGTAGTCCTTTTGTTTTTTTCCGAGCATAAGTTTTTTTTATAAAAAAAATAAAAAACGTCCGAACCAACCTACGGGCCGTGCTAGGCCCGGACTCCCCGGACCCAGCCTTTATAAGCCGCCGGCCCACCCCGGGCCGAAACCCTAGCCACTCCGCGCCCGCCGCCGCCACCTCCGCCAACACCTCTGCCCACCGCCGCGCCCGCCGCCGCCCGCCGCCGCCGCCGGACCCCGCCGCCGCCGACTAGGCCACCTCGCCGTAGCGCAGCCGCCGCCGCCGGATTAGTCGCCGGAGTTACGGAGGTAGTTTTTTTAAGTTTCGTTTTTTAAATAAATCGGTTTTCCGGTTTATTTAATTAGTGAGTGTTCGTCCGTTCGTTCGTTTTAACGAACGTTCGTCGTTTTGCTTTTTCTCGGTTTAAATCCGCGATTTTTCTGATCGCGATTTTTGATCCAATTTTTGTTTTAGTTTATCTTTTCGCTCGTTTATCGGAATCAAGCGATTCAAGCGCCTGGAGTTTCGTCTTGAAACCCTCTTTGCGTTTAACTAACTTAAACAAGTTTTTCTTCTGTAAAAATTGTCTTAGATCCAGAATAGTAAACGAAGCCTGTTTCTTTTGCCGTTTGTTTTTCGTTGCTTCGATCGATTTGATTCTTTTTGCCAACCGGAGTTCTTAAGTTGAACATTCTGGTTAGATCTCTTATTTGAGTTTTACCTGTGCATTAGTTGAGTACTTATTGTATGCTTGTTTTTTTGCGATAGAGTACCCGGATTGCGCCGCTTGTTACTTCAAATCGCTAGGTTTCCCGGATCATCAGCAAGGCAAGTAACACTTTGATCATACCTTCTACTACCCAGTTTTATTGCATTAGAACAATCCTTACACATTGCATGATTAGGATCTAATTAAATTGTGGGTTTGGGAAGTAGTTGAGGTAGTACCTATTACTTATTTATTATCAAACCTTTGGGAGTTACTTCTACGTTTGCTTATTATTGCTATGCTATGCTAGTAGACGTGGATTGGGTGAGTGATATCCATGATAGATGTGAGATTTTTAAATCAATGGCTTATCTTAGGTGGCAACTTAAATACACATCTGGGTGGATTGAGGCACCTGGGTATTCTAGGATTTGCCTGTTTTCTTTTGGACCGCCACCCAGGCTCAAAGGGATCATGAGATTATTCATGCTAGAAACTTCCGTGTGCAGCCACAAACTATTATGGGCTCTAGCATAGTTGACTAAGTCGTGCGAACTCTTACAGTGGTAGACTAGCAGATGTAGGGGATGTACGTGGTACGGTCTACCCATCGTAAGGTGCTAGTGCTTCTGAAAGACTATGTCTCGGTCATCCGTTTATCAAACACCGTGTAGTGCGAGAAACCAAACGGAGGCGATCGAGTCTTGTGGGGAAAAGTGCGCAAACCTCTGTAGAGTGTATAAACTAATCATGGTTAGCCGTGTCCCCGGTTATGGACATCTTGAGTATCTAGTACCTGGATTATCATGTGAATCTCAACATGTTACAATAAATTTAATTTGATGGGTTTGTTTAATGATGTTACTTAATTGGGATTGAGAATGCTTTCAACCATTCTCAATGTTTAACAACCACCATAATAGTTAAACAAATTTATTCCTTTGTAGTAGGCAAAATTTGGCTTTACGCAAAACTGTAACCATAGAGCTTTCCACCAGCCAAATATGCATGTAGAATAGCTGTGTCTTTCCATTATTTCTCTATGTGTTACCTTGCCAGCATATTCCATGTGCTGACCTGTTTTCGGGCTGCAACATTAATGTTGCAGACTTTTCAGACGATGATTAAGGAGTTTTAGGTCGTGATTATATACTCAGTGATGCCGTTGGAGTTGATGGACTCACTTATCTTCCAAGCCTTCCGCTGTTATCGTTATTAGATGGCCTTATATTTTGTAATAAGTTCTTTATTGAGACACTCGATGTAATAAGTGTGTGATTGCTACTCTGATATAAATCCTTCAAGTACTATGTGGTGTAAGCATTATTGATCCAGGGATGACACCGGAGCACAGAGATTGTACGGTTTGAGGTCTGGTCGCTACAGAAGAGTAGCTTGATTCTGAGCTTGGCGCATAAGGTTTTCCAAAAGTAGCTTAGCAACTTGACGTCGCGGTCCGAGACTATCGTCTTTGGCACTCCATGTAGACGAAGTATTTCCCTAAAAAAGAGATTGGCAACATGTGAAGCATCGTCTATCTTGTTGCAGGGAATAAAATATGCCATCTTAGAGAATCGGTCCACAACAACAAATACCGAATCCTTTCCATTTCTAGTTCTAGGAAATCCAAGTACAAAATCCATGCTAATATCTTCCCATGGTTGATATGGAATTGGGAGAGGCATATAAAGTCCATGGGATTGTGCTTTAGACTTAGTTTTGCAACATTTAGAGCATCGGTTGGTGAAGCGGTTGACGTGCAAAACATCTTGGGCCAATATTAGTTCTTGGAGAGCGTAGCAAAAGTCAGGGATGCAAAGTTTGTTAGATCTCATAAGATATCCATATTTGATGTAATAACGATCCCAAGAGGTATGCGTCAAACACTTGGCATAAGGAATAACAAAAGTAGGATCATGCGCATACAAGTCTTTTGTGTGCTCAAAGCCAATGACATCCAATTCAAGTAGAGTGACAAGCATGCATATGCGGGAAAGAGCGTCCGCCACAACATTTTACTTACCTTTTAATTTACTTGATGACATAAGGAATAGACTCAATGAATTCACTCCATTTAGCATGACGCTTGTTCAACTTAGTTTGACCCTTAAGGTATTTAAGCGTTTCATGATCGGTATGAATGATAAATACATGAGGGCGAAGATAATGTTCCCATTCATGCAAAACTCGCACTAAAGCATAAAGCTCTTTGTCAAAGATAGGGTAATTGAGTTGCGCTCTGGAAACTTTCTCACTAAAGTAAGCTATGGGGCGCTTCTCTTGCGTTAACACACCACCAATGCCATTACCACTAGCATCGCAATGAATTTCAAAGGGTTTTTAAAGTTGGGTAAAGCAAGCACGGGAGCATGAGTAAGAAAATTCTTAAGCTCATTGAATCCGGTATCTTGGGATGGTCCCCAAACAAAGGGTGCATTCTTCTTGCTCAAAGCATGCAAAGGTGAAGCAATGGTGCTAAAGTCCTTCACAAATCTACGGTAGAAACTGGCTAAAACAAGGAAGCTCCGCACTTGTTGCAAGTTGGTTGGTTGTGGCCAAGTTTTAATAGCATTGATCTTAGAGTCATCAACATGAAAACCCTTAGAGGATACAACAAAATCCAAGAAAATGAGCTTATCAATGCCAAAAAGGCATTTTTCCATGTTAGCATAGAGACGCTCTTTTCTAAGAGTTTGCAAAACGGTTCGAACATGGGTGACATGATCTTTGAGAGATTTGCTATAAACAAGGAAACTGTCGAAGTGGACCACAACAAACTCACCAATGTAAGGGCGAAAAACATGATGTATAAGACGCATGAAAGTACCCGGTACTTCTGATAAACCCATAGGAATGACTAACCACTCATACAAACCAAACTTTGTTTTGAAAGCGGTTTTACATTCATCACCATCTTGTATGTGGATTTGATAGTAACTACTTTTAAGATCTATTTTGGAAAAAAATAGTGGCACCGCTAAGTTCATTGATAACCCACAAGTATAGGGGATCGCAATAGTTTTCGAGGGTAGAGTATTCAACCCAAATTTATTGATTCGACACAAGGGGAGCCAAAGAATATTCTCAAGTATTAGCAGCTGAGTTGTCAATTCAATCACACCTAGAAACTTAATATCTGCAGTAAAGTATTTAGTAGCAAAGTAATATGATAGTAGTGGTAACGATAGCAAAAGTAATGGTAGAAAAAGTAATGTTTTTGGTATTTTGTAGTGATGATAACAATAGCAATGGAAAAGTAAATAAGCGAAGAACAATATATGGAAATCTCGTAGGCAATGGATTGGTGATAGAGAATTATAGCGGATGCGGTTCATCATGTAACAGTCATAACCTAGGGTGACACAGAAGTAACTCCAATTCACCAACGTAATGTAGGCATGTATTCTGAATATAATCATACGTGCTTATGGAAAAGAACTTGCATGACATCTTTTGTCCTACCCTCCCGTGGTAGCGGGGACCTAGCGGAAACTAAGGGATATTAAGGCCTCCTTTTAATAGAGTACCGGACCAAAGCATTAACACATAGTGAATACATGAATTCCTCAAACTACGGTCATCACCGGAAGTGGTCCCGATTATTGTCACTTCGGGGTTGCCGGATCATAACACATAGTAGGTGACTATAGACTTGCAAGATAGGATCAAGAACTCTCATATATTGATGAAAACATAATAGGTTCAGATCTGAAATCATGGCACTCGGGCCCTAGTGACAAGCATTAAGCATAGGAAAGTCATAGAAACATCAATCTCAGAACATAGTGGATACTAGGTATCAAACACTAACAAAACTAACTTGATTACATGATAAATCTCATCCAACCCATCACCGTCCAGCAAGCCTACGATGGAATTACTCACGCACGGCGGTGAGCATCATGAAATTGGTGATGGGGGATGGTTGATGATGACGATGGAGACAGATTCGCCTCTCCGGAGCCCCGAACGGACTCCAGATCAGCCCCCCGAGAGAGTTTAGGGCTTGGCGGCGGCTCCTTATCGTAAAACGCGATGAATCTTTCTCCTAGATTTCTCTCTCTCCGAACATGAATATATAGAGTTGGAGTTGAGGTCGAAGGAGCTCCAGAGGGCCCACGAGGTAGCGGGGGCCCCTGGCATTGATCTTTTGCCAGTATTTTTTATTATTTCCAAAAATACGCTCCGTGGAGTTTCAGGTCATTCCGAGAACTTTTGTTTCTGCACATAAATAACACCATGGCAATTCTACTGAAAACAGCGTCAGTCCGGGTTAGTTCCATTCAAATCATGCAAGTTAGAGTCCAAAACAAGGGCAAAAGTGTTTGGAAAAGTAGATACGACGGAGACGTATCAACTCCCCCAAGCTTAAACCTTTGCTTGTCCTCAAGCAATTTAGTTGACAAACTAAAAGTGATAAAGAAAAACTTTTACAAACTCTGTTTGCTCTTGTTGTAGTAAATTTGTAAAGCCATCATTCATGTTTTCAGCAAAGATTATAAGCTAATCATATTCACAATAATGCTTAGGTCTCATGTTTACTCATATCAATGGCATAATCAACTAGCGAGCAATAATAATAAATCTCAGATGACAACACTTTCTCAAAACAATCATAATATGATATAACAAGATGGTATCTCGCTAGCCCTTTCTGAGACCGCAAAACATAAATGCAGAGCACCTTTAAAGATCAAGGACTGACTAGACATTGTAATTTATGGTAAAAGAGATCTAGACAAGTCATACTCAATGTAAACTAATAGTAATGAATGCAAATGATAGTGGTGCTCTCCAACTGGTGCTTTTTAATAAGAGGAGGATGACTCAACATAAAAGTAAATAGATAGGCCCTTCGCAGAGGGAAGCAAGGATTTGTAGAGGTGCCAGATCTCGGTTTTGAAATAGAAATGAATAATATTTTGAGCTGTATACTTTCATTGTCAACATAACAACCGAGAGATGGCGATATCTTCCATGCTACACACATTATAGGCGGTTCCCAAACAGAATCCATGGCTTGCTCGAAACAACGAGTGCCTCCAACTAACAAGAGTCACAGGGGGAGTTTTGTTTGCAATTATTTTGATTTGATTTGCATAAAGCATGGGACTGGGCATCCTGGTGACCAGCCATTTTCTCATGAGTGAGGAGCGGAGTCCACTCCTTTTGAGAATAACCCGCCTAACATGGAAGATATAGACATCCCTAGTTGATACATGAGCTATTGGAGCATACAAAACATGATATTTATTTGAAGGTTTAGAGTTTGGCACATACAAATTTACTTGGAATGGCAGGTAGATACCGTATATAGGTAGGTATGGTGGACTCATATGGAACAACTTTGGGGTTTATGGGATTGGATGCACAAGTAGTATTCCTGCTTAGTACAGGTGAAGGCTAGAAAAAGAATGAGAAGCGACCAGCTAGAGAGCGACAACAATCATGAACATGCATTAAAATTAATCAACACCGAATGCAAGCATGAGTAGGATATAATGCACCATGAACATAAATATCGTAGAGGCTATGTTGATTTTGTTTCAACTACATGCGTGAACATGTGCCAAGTCAAGCCAGTCAAATCGTTCAAAAGAGGATACCACCCTATCATACCACATCACAACCATTTTAATAGCATGTTGGCACGCAAGGTAAACCATTATAAGCTCCTAGCTAATTAAGCATGTCATAAGAAACTATGATCTCTAATTGTCATTGCAAACATGTTTATTCATAATAGGCTGAATCAGGAATGATGAACTAATCATATTTACAAAAACAAGAGAGGTCGAGTTCATACCAGCTTTTCTCATCTCAATAAGTTCATCATATAATCATCATTATTGCCTTTCACTTGCATGAACGAATGATGTGAATAATAATAACAGTGCACGTGCATTTGGACTAAGCTGGAATCTGCAAGAATTCAATAAAAAGGAGAAGACAAGGCAATATGGGCTCTTTTGTCAGATCAACAATAATGCATATAAGAGCCACTTCAACAATTTAATCATGGTCTTCTCCTATTGACCCCCAAAGAAAAGAAAAGAAATAAAACTATTTACACGGGAAAGCTCCCAACAAGCAAAAAGAAGAACATGAAATCTTTTCGGGTTTTCTTTTTAATTACTATTACAAGCATGGAAATTAAAACTAGCTAAAAGCTACAACTAATTTTTTGTTTTGTTTTTCTTAAGGTTTATTAAACACACAAGAAGAAAGCAATAAAAAGGAAATAAACTAGCATGGATAATACAGTGAAAAAGTATGAGCACCGACATCTAGCAATGAGTGTGTGAACGTAAATGTAATGTCGGTGGGAAATACGTACTCCCCCAAGCTTAGGCTTTTGGCCTAAGTTGGTCTAATGCCACGGATGGCCTGGCGGATATCCAAAGTTGTAACTGGGGTCATACTGAGATGCAGCAGTCATTGCATCGTGGGCTGTAGCTTGGAGGCGAGCTATCTCAGCCCTCCTCTTATACTCTTCCACCTCCTCTCTGGTTATAAAATATCTCCCTTTTGCCTGAAAATCAAAGAAAGTAGAAGCAGGGAGAGCGACGTGATAGGTGCGTCGTCTATCAAAGATTAGTCGGTACTGGAGGAACCGATCATTCCTCTCAACAAAATGATGACGAACCATAGCCTCATAATCCAAATAAGTAGGAGGCAACTCAAAATCATCCTCACGTATGGTTATACCAAGAAAATTAGTTATGCGGGTTGCATAAATTCCACCGAAGAAATCTCCATTAAATCTATTAAGATGCAACCTACGTGCAACAATGTCTCCCAAATTATAAGATTTATCTCCTAACACAGCACTCCTAAGAATACTGAGGTCAGGGACACACATGTGGCATGCTTCATCCTTACCATTTATGTACCTACCTATGAAGAGAGCAAAATAATGTATAGCAGGAAAGTGAATGCTCCCTATGGTAGCTTGTGCTATATCTCTAGATTCTCCCATAGTTATATTAGCAAGAAAATCTCTAAATTCAGATTTGTGAGGTTCACTAGCACTACCCCATTGTGGAAGTTTGCAAGCAGTGGTAAAATCATCGAAGTCCATAGTATAAGAATTTTCATAAAGATCAAACATGACAGTTTGAGAATTGCGTGAAGATGAAAATTCAAACCTCCTCACAAAGGAACTAGTGAGATAGTGGTATTGGCGGCACTTTTCCGCCTCGAAGCTCACAAGACCAGCATTACGCAAATATGCGTTAAATTCTTCCTTAATTCTTGCTCGATCCATGAAGTCCTCTGAAGGCCATTCACAAGGCCGCACTGGAGCGTCCCTTGGTGGCTCATCATATGCATCACGCATTGCAAGCCTGGGTCCTTGTTTCCTTGAAGAACCACCTTGGTACATTTTTCTAAACGTATTTCTTCCTTTGAAAAATTTCTGAAATTTTTTAGTAACTTCAAAATAAAAGTGAACCAAACTCAACAAAATTGATAGCAACTACTCCTACAAGTGCCTAGAGCCTATATCATGCATCAAAACTACTTGGAACCACATAAATTTGACATGGAAGCTCAAGAACATGGTCACCTAAGCAGGAAAAATAGGCAATGAATAAAGCACTAGAACAAAAACTAATTGGACCATTGGAGGAGTCACATACCAAGGAACAATCCCCAAAGTAGTTTTGTGAGAGGTGCTTTGAGCAAGGAGATCGAAAATCGCAGCAAAATGAGCTAGAACTCGTGCTTGAGCTGGATAATGGTGTTTGTGGGAGGAAGGAGTGTGTGGGTGCAGGAATAAGTGGAGGAGGGCAACCATGGGCCCACGAGGCAAGGGGCGCGCCCAGGGGGTAGGGCGCGCCCTCCACCCTTGTGGCCAGGTGGATGCCCCCCTGATGTGTACTCAGTGCCAAATTCTCAAATATTCCAGAAAAAATCATATTTAAATTTCAGGGCATTTGGAGAACTTTTATTTTCGGAGTATTTTTATACTGCACAGATAATTCACACAGATAATTCAGAAAACAGACATAAATTACTATTTTTGCTTTATTTAATATAAATAACAGAAAGTAGAAAGAGGGTACAGAGAGTTGTGTTTTCTAAATTCATCCATCTCATGATCATCAAAAGGAATCCATTAACAAGGTTGATCAAGTCTTATTAACAAACTAATTTTGAATAACATGGAACCGGAGAATTTTTGAATAACACTAGGTTACCTCAACGGGGATATGCACATCCCCAACAATAAGAATATCATATTTCTTCTTGATAGTAGGAAGAGGAAATTCAAAACCTCCAAAAATAATTGATGGAATTTTTCCAATAGAAATGATACTGTGGACTTGAGGTTGTTTCCTCGGAAAGTGTACCGTATGCTCATTACCATTAACATGAAAAGTGACATTGCCTTTGGTGCAATCAATAACATCCCCTGCAGTATTCAAAAAGGTTCTTCCAAGAATAATAGACATACTATCATCCTCGGGAATATCAAGAATAACAAAGTCCGTTAAAATAGTAACATTTGCAACCACAACAGGCACATCCTCACAAATACCGACAGGTATAACAGTTGATTTATCAGCCATTTGCAAAGATATTTCAGTAGGTGTCAACTTATTTAAATCAAGTATACGATATAAAGAGAGAGGCATAACACTAACACCGGCTCCAAGATCACATAAAGCAGTTTTAACATAACTTCTTTTAATGGAGCATGGTATAGTGGGTACTCCTGGATCTCCTAACTTCTTAGGTATTCCACCCTTAAAAGTGTAATTAGCAAGCATGGTGGAAATTTCAGCTTCCG
This sequence comes from Triticum dicoccoides, assembly GCF_002162155.2. NCBI lineage: Eukaryota > Viridiplantae > Streptophyta > Magnoliopsida > Poales > Poaceae > Triticum > Triticum dicoccoides. The sequence continues at coordinate 357,879,095 of NC_041382.1, read as the reverse complement.
GTATCTTTCTTTTATTAGTAACAATTTCTTTCATGTACTTAGCATAATGATTCATTTTGAGCATATCAGTTAATCGCATACACAAAAAGATAGGTCTAATCATTTCAGCAAAGCGCTCAAAATCCTCATCATCCTTTTTCTTGGATGGCTTAGGAGGAAAATGCATGGGTTTCTGAACCCATGGTTCTCTTTCTTTACCATGTTTCCTAGCAACAAAGTCTCTCTTATCATAACGTTGATTCTTTGATTGTGGGTTATCAAGATCAACACAAGGTTCAATTTCTATATCATTATCATTACTAGCTTGATCATTAACATGAACATTATCATTTACATTATCACTAGTTTCATGTTCATTACCAGATTGTGTTTCAGCATCAGAAATAGAAATATCATTTGGATTCTCAGGTGTTTCAGCAATAGGTTCACTAGAAGCGTGCAAAGTCCTATCATTTTTCTTTTTCTTCCTTTTAGAAGTACTAGGTGCATCTATATTATTTCCCTGAGAATCTTGCTATATTCTCTTAGGGTGGCCTTCAGGATACAAAGGTTCCTGAGTCATTTTACCACATCTAGTCATAACTCTAACAACATTATCATTTTTCTTACTATTTAATTCATTGAGCAAATCATTTTGAGCTTTAAGTACTTGTTCTACTTGAGTGGTAACCATAGAAGCATGTTTACTAATAAGTTTAAGTTCACCTTTGACATTAGACATATAATCACCCAAGTGTTCGAGCATATCAGCATTGCGTTTTAATTCTCTACCAAAATAAGCATTGAAGTCTTCTTGCTTAACCATTAATTTATCAAACTCATCTAAACATGGGCTAGCAAACTTAGTAAATGGGATTTCAGCTTTATCATATCTATAGAGAGAATTTACCTTTACTACCAGTATCGGGTTATCAAGACCATGTGTTTCTTCAATAGGTGATGGATTAAAACCATATATTTCTTCAACAGGTGGTAAATTAAGACCATACATTTCTTTAATAGGAGGTAAATTCTTAACATCTTCAGCTTTAATACCCTTTTCTTTCATGGATTTCTTTGCCTCTTGCATATCTTCAGGACTGAGAAATAGAACACCCCTTTTCTTCGGAGTTGGTTTAGTAATAGGCTCAGGAGTTGGCTCAGGGAGTGTCCAATTATTTTCATTTGTCAATATATTATTCAATAGAATTTCAACTTCATCCGGTGTTCTTTCCCTGAAAATAGAACCAGCACAACTATCCAGGTAATCTCTGGAAGCATCGGTTAGTCCATTATAAAAGATATCAAGTATTTCATTTTTCTTAAGAGGATGATCAGGCGAAGCATTAACTAATTGGATAAGCCTCCCCCAAGCTTGTGGGAGACTCTCTTCTTCAATTTGCACAAAATTATATATATCCCTTAAGGCAGCTTGTTTCTTATGAGCAGGGAAATATTTAGCAGAGAAGTAATAAATCATATCCTGGAGACTACGCACACAACCAGGATCAAGATAATTAAACTATATCTTAGCATCACCCTTTAATGAGAACGAGAATATTTTAAGGATATAAAAGTAGCGAGTTCTCTCATCATTAGTGAACAAGGTGGCTATATCATTTAATTTATTAAGATGTGCCACAACAGTTTCAGATTCATAGCCAAAGAAATGATCAGATTCAACCAAAATAATTATATCAGGATCAATAGAGAATTCATAATCCTTATCAGTAACAAAGATAGGTGAAGTAGCATAAGCAGGATCATATTTCATTCTAGCATTCAGAGTTTTTTGTTTAAGCTTAGCTGATAATTTCTTAAGATCACTTCTATCATTGCAAGCAAGAAAGTCTCTTTTAGTTTCTTCATCCATAGCATAGCCCTCAGGCACAACAGGTAATTCATATTTATTAGGAGAGCCTTCGTAATCACTTTCATTAGTTTTACCAGTTTCAATAATTTCATTCTCTCTAGCCCTAGTAAGTTGTTCATCAAGAAATTCACCGAGTGGCATAGTAGTATCAGGCATAGAAGTAGTTTCATCATAAGTATCATGCATATCAGAAGTGGCATCATCAATAATATGCAACATATCAGAATCAATAGCACAAGCAGGTTTAGGTGTTGCAAGCTTACTCAAAACAGAAGGTGAATCAAGTACAGAGCTAGATGGCAGTTCCTTACCTCCCCTCGTAGTTGAGGGATAAATCTTGGTTTTTGGATCTCTCAAGTTCTTCATAATGATAAGCAGATATAAATCCCAAGTGACTCAAAGAATAAAGCTATGCTTCCCGGCAATAGCGCCAGAAAATAGTCTTGATAACCCACAAGTATAGGGGATCCCAACAGTTTTCGAGGGTAGAGTATTCAACCCAAATTTATTGATTTGACACAAGGGGAGCCAAAGAATATTCTCCAGTATTAGCAGCTGAGTTGTCAATTCAACCACACCTGGAAACTTAATATCTACAGCAAAGTATTTAGTAGCAAAGTAATATGATAGTAGTGGTAACGATAGCAAAAGTAACGGTAGCAAAAATATTGTTTTTGGTATTTTGTAATGATGATAACAATAGCAAGGGAAAAGTAAATAAGCGAAGAACAATATATGGAAAGCTCGTAGGCAATGGATCGGTGATAGAGAATTATACCGGATGTGGTTCATCATGTAACAGTCATAACCTAGGGTGACACAGAAGTAGCTCCACTTCATCAATGTAATGTAGGCATGTATTCCGAATATAGTCATACGTGCTTATGGAAAAGAACTTGCATGACATCTTTTGTCCTACCCTCCCGTGGCAGCGGGGTCCTAGCAGAAACTAAGGGATATTAAGGCCTCCTTTTAATAGAGTACCGGACCAAGGCATTAACACATAGTGAATACATGAACTCCTCAAACTATGGTCATCACCGGAAGTGGTCCCGATTATTGTCACTTCGGGGTTGCTAGATCATAACACATAGTAGGTGACTATAGACTTGCAAGATAGGATCACGAACTCTCATATATTGATGAAAACATAATAGGTTCAGATCTGAAATCATGGCACTCGGGAACATCAATCTCAGAACATAGTGGATACAAGGGATCAAACCCTAACAAAAGTAACTCGATTACATGATAAATCTCATCCAACCCATCACCGTCCAGCAAGCCTACGATGGAATTACTCACGCCCGGCGGTGAGCATCACGAAATTGGTGATGGAGGATGGTTGACGATGGCGACGGATTCCCCTCTCCGAAGACCCGAACGGACTCCAGATCAGCCCTCCTGAGAGAGTTTAGGGCTTGGCGGCGGCTCCGTATCGTAAAACACGATGAATCTTTCTCCTAGATTTTTTTCTCTCTGAACACGAATATATATAGTTGGAGTTGAGGTCGAAGGAGCTCCAGAGGGCCCACGAGGTAGCGGGGCCCCCTGGCATTGATCTTTTGCCAGTATTTTTTATTATTTCGAAAAATACGCTGCGTGGAGTTTCAGGTCATTCCGAGAACTTTTGTTTCTGCACATAAATAACACCATGGCAATTCTACTGAAAAACAACGCCAGTCCGGGTTAGTTCCATTCAAATCATGCAAGTTAGAGTCCAAAACAAGGGCAAAAGTGTTTGGAAATGTAGATACGACGGAGACGTATCATTCATCTAGCATATCATCAAGGCGTGGAATGGGGTACCTATATCGAACGGTGATAGCATTGATGGTCTACAATCGGAACACATGCGAAAGCTAGTGTCTCATTTTGGCACAATAATGACCGGAACGGCACAAGGACTCAAACTTTCACACACATGTCCATGGTCTATGAGATGTTCTACTTGTCTTTGTCTTTCTTTGTATTTCTTTGGGGTTGACTCGGTAGGGAGCTTTGTTCGGAAGTGGTGCTCCGGGGATGAGGTCGATGCGGTGCTCGATGCCTCATAGTGGAGGTAGTCCCAGAGGTAGCTCGTCGGGGAAAACATCTTGGAATTCCTGCAAAAGAGAAGACAACACTAGAGGTAGAGTGTGAGAGGTGTTAGCTTTTGGTGCCTTGTCCTTGCATAAAAGGATATAGTGCATCACACTAGATGGTTTCTCACACACTTCTCGTATCTCACGTTTGGTGGCAAATACAACTAAGTTCTTCTTTTCGCTCATCATCAAGGCACTCGATTTGGGCTTATGGTGCTCACTCTCTTTTTGGTGGTTCGCTCTCTCACTCTTCTCTCCATGATAGGTGGCTTGCTTGTTGGCGATCACTTGGCTTGGAGACATAGGGCGAAGTACGTATTCCTTTCCTTTCATCTTGAAGATGTAGTGGTTCGTTCGGCCATTGTGGATGACACCTCTATCAAATTGCCATGGTCGTCCGAGAAGAAGGTGGCAAACGGTCATTGGAACGACATCACACTCCAAAGTGTCTTCGTAAGCTCCGATTTTGAAGGAGACTTGCACTCTATGCTCGACTTGGATAGTGTCGGAGTCTCTTAGCCATTGAACTTTGTAGGGATGTGGGTGCTCCGCTTTGGGAAATTGGAGCTTGGAGCAAAGTTCTTCACTTGCTAAGTTATGGCAACTCCCTCCATCGATGATGACCATGACGGACCTTCCATTGATGCCGGCCTTGGCATGAAAGATATGGCATCGTTGCTCTTCTTCTTGTTGATGATGAAGAGTCAAGACCTTGGAGACAACGAGAGCGGGACTTGAATCTTCGTCACAAAAGACTTATTCCTCTTCATCGTTCACTTGCTGGTACATGGCGACTTGCTCAAGTGCTTCCATTTCTCCTTCACTCATGGAGTTGTATGTACCATCGTCGTTGAGGATCATGGTCCGCTTGTTGGTCCACTCAAAGGACTTGTGGCCTCGGCCTCCGCATGTGAAGCATTTGAAGGAACTTGTCTTGACGGTCTCATCGGTTGGGGTAGATGATGATGAAGCTCTCGGCTTGAAGTTGCTCGTTGTAGGAGGATGACTTGAGGTTGTCGAAGCTTTCTTGTAACTTGACTTGTCGATGTTGCTTGTAGAAGGGTTGGTTGATGTAGAAGGTGTTGGAGTCGTTGAATCTTGGGTGTTGGAGAAACCATAGGACTTGGATGAGAACTTCACATACTTGAAGTCATCTTGCACTTGATGTTCCACTTTGGTAGCTTGATGCACTAGCTCGATGAGGTTCATGTATGGTTGGAAGTCGGCGATCTTCTTGATGGGATGATTGAGTCCATTCAAGAAACATGCCATAGTTTGCTCATCATCTTTCGTGACATTGGCTCGTATCATTGCAATCTCCATTTCCTTGTAGTACTCTTCAACGCTCTTGGTTCCTTGCTTGAGTAGTTGGAGTTTCTTCAAGAGGTCGCGATTGTAGTAGGTAGGCACGAAGCATGCTCTCATGACATCCTTCATTTGCGCCCAAGTAGTGATGGGTGGTTCACCTTTTGCCTCTCGGCGCTCATTAACTTGTTCACACCAAATGAGGACATAGTCTTGGAACTCAAGGGATGCCATCGCGATCTTCTTCTCTTCGTCATAGTTGTGCAAGCAGAAGATTTTGTCAACCTTCAATGTCCATGAAAGGTAGTCTTCGGGGTCATTGCTTCCATTGAACTTGGGCATTGTGAACTTTAGCTTGTCGTAGCGTTGCTCTTCATTGTGTTCGGGACGGGGATGATGACGTCCTTGATGAGGAGGATCATCTCTCACAACTCTCTCTTGTCTTGGAGGATTTCCAATGTCTTCTTGTTCTTGTTTAACTTGATGTTCTTCGCGAGCTTGTGGAGGAACTTGTCGACCTTGACGTTGCACGCGAGCTTGATATATTCATTCGTGAACTTCATCACAGAGTGCTTCTTGATGCTCATGAGCTTGTCGGCCTCGGTTGACTACGGCTCGACTTGATTCTCGAAGGGCTTGTTGCTCCTCAAGTGCTTGAGCTTCTCGCCATTGTTGCTCTTGACGTTGTGCCTTGGCATCTTGTGCTTCTTGGTATAGTCGCACTCGCTCTTCCTCTTCGTGTTGGCATTGTCATTGCCGTTCTCGTGCTTGCACAAATGTAGCTTGGTTTTGATGATGTCGTTGTCCTTGAGAGTTTTTGTCGTGTAGAGGTTTGCAGTTTTTGTGACGATCTTGGCGTGTGGCACGACGAAGAGTATTCGATGTCGGTGTACTTGAGCCGGAGAAGGTGTAGTCGGAGTGTCGACTTGAGCGGCTCCGTCTTGATGAGGACAAAGTGTAAGAACAGCGGTTGAGCAACAAAGCATGAATCTCGTCCATTCCTACATCGTTCTCTTGCTTGTGGTCGTCGAGCTTTCGGTCGAAGTAATCTCTTGTACGTTGCTCGGAGAGTCGCAAGTCGGTGGCGAGGTTGTCAATGCGTTCACTCATTGCCTGCTGCTCTTGATGCAAAGCACGTTGTGCACCAAAGAGGTGGCTCTTTGTGATGTAGGAGTTCATGTCCTTTTCTTGCCCGATGAAGAGTGGGTTTGTAGAAGTACTTGGCCTATCCATCATTCCAAACAGATATGTGACTGGGAGAAAGGTGAACTTATACCGAATGTACCTTGACCGATGTTGAATATGGATCAAAGATCACTCCAATGTGGAACAAGGAAATAGCACAATTGGTACCAATTCTTGTCGGTTTCTCACACCTACACAAATAAAATCTTATGGTGGATCTCGGTTAGGATGGCCGCACAAATTTGATGCAATTGTTAGTGACATTTAATAATGTTGGAAAAGATTCGCAAGTTTTCAATGCAACAAGTAGACCAAGAAAAATAAGGTACATGGAAACACACACGCAAAGAGATAAGTGGGGTCGTGCAACCAAGGATGAGCCAAAATGTGGAGTCCATGAAAATGCTCTTGTTGCACAACACTAGAGAGACGCTAGCATGATTGCACAATAGGCGGATACGAAGACTTGTGCACAACCTAGTAAGAAAAAATGCAACGACTTCTTTCCCAAGTATCCTCTATGTATGGTATTCCGATGATACGATCCAAGATGATCTAGTATGACAATCTTGATGTTGTACGATGCTATGGTTATTTCTTAAATGCTCTTTGCTTGTCTTTCCATTTTGCTTAAAAGCTTGTTTGGCTCTTTGTGTTTGAGCTCTTTTCTCATGCAATGCTTCACGAACCAAGATAGCAATTGAGTATGCGATGACACGTAGTGACACAAGAGATGATATGCACCAATGATATGTATGTATGCTATGGGAAGTATGATCTCTAATGTGCACAAGTCACGTTGCCATTTGCTAAAATTTATCATGCAATACCTTATTCGTCATGTTCTACCAGTCAGTCTCATCGACTTGTGATCCTGCCATGGTTAGCAGCAATAGAAACACACAAGAATATGATCCTACAGACTACTAACAAGAGGTTGTGGTGGGTGTCACAAATCCATGAAACAAATCTCAAATTCTTACCAGTTCTTACCCAGCAGCAGGCGGTGATCTGCAACCGTCGTAGTCAAAACAATCAAATCTTGCATAGAGTAATTACCAGGGAGAGTCAAACGCACGACGTAGATGTATGTGGAGCTGGGAAGGCTTATAATATGGTAGCAAAAAGGGTCAGCAATAATCAATTCACAGATGCAAAGTTGAATAAACGCTCAACGACGGTACTGTGCTGGTCCTAGGCTAGACCGTGCTAGAGACGCGAGCCTAGAACACTAACAAAATCACGGCGCTGCACGTAAACAAGGGAAAAGCACACTCTGGAAAAAAATTGCGCTCCTCTTTTTTTTCGGCGCTCTTTTTTTGCGCTCCTCTTTTTTTGCGAAAATTCACTATAATGGCGAGTGTCTCAAAACTCTTCCCAGGTCAAACTGATAGGATGGGCACACATTTTTTTTGACTTTTTTTCGGAAATCGGGGCAGCGACGACGAAAAAGTGCGAGAAAAAATCACTATGATGACACGAGGCTCAAAAGACTTAGAAAAGCCTAAAAATAGGATAGAGAAAAAAATTGCCTGTGATTTTTTTCCGAAACCTACTTAGGCAAGGAAACACGAATCGGAAATTAGACAAATCTTGAAAACAAACCTAATATGAAAGGAAATTGGATTGGTGGTGGATATATGGTGGTAGGATATGGCAGCGGTGGTGGTATATGGATACAGATTGGTGGCGGTATATGGATACGGATTGGTGATGGTATATGGAGACGGATCAATGGCAGATAAGCGGTGGTGGTAGATGGTAGACTCTAAGACCAGCGGCGTGACAACTTATGACCAGAACTCGAAACTCTAAAAGACTAGACTCTAAGACCAGCAACTAGACACGACGATGCAACCGCAAATTCAACAAAGCTAATACAGAAAAGATTATCCAAAGGCTCAGATGTGTTCAGATAGGATGAACTAATCCTAATTTTGTTTTTGGCTTTTTGGTGGACTATAGGTATGAAGAACAGACTCGGTCGAAACTACAAAAAAAACTGTAAAATCTCACCAAGCAACCTGGAAATCTGATACCACTTGGTAGAGACAAAGGTATCCCATCTTTCGATGAGATGGTGGCTATCGTTTTGGAGGAAGTCGACTTTGACGATCCGACTACGAACATGCAAAGACGTCGCGCCTTAGCAATCGCTAAACCAACTCCGAGAGGTTATTGACCATGTCGGAGCATGATCAACCTGACCACGAAGGTCTGTTTCCTGCAGGCAAATGAAGAACAAGCAAGATACTAGGATTGCAATCTGGATATTGCGAATATAAGAGGAAAGCTATATTGATCAAGGTGGGGTTCTGTGACGCCTTTCTCTGGTCGTTGAACACAAACGAAGTACGCGAAGTTGCAGCTATGGCAAACTTTAATCTAAACAAAACCCAAAGTCTAAACGATGCGCTAAGGGCTGTATATATGGAGGAAGAGGGGGGAATTTCGTGGCCCTTGGAGGAGGGGTCCGAAACCAACCCTAACTCTTGTTTCCCCACACATATGGACTCTAAAAACAGCCTATACTTAAGTATTTCAAAAATACATGGGCCTGGTCCAACAATAAGGTGACGCAGCACCTAGAATAGCCTCTGGGCGAAATTTATGAAGTGGCATCTTGTATATTTCGTCCAAGGCTTCATGCACTCCTTATGGTGGCTTCAAAGTCCTGAAATCATCACTTGTAACTCCGTTCTTGATCCCCTTGCGCATGCCATCATCTCCATGCTTGGTCTTGCTCTAGTGTTCATCTTTCTTGTCCAAGCTAGGCCCTTCATTTGTAAGCAAAACAAATGTATCTAATTTAGGCAACATCATATTCTCATGAACATTAGAATCGTCACCAAGAAACGGAAGTACGTGATAATTCAATTGGCGTGCGCGAGCTCTAGTAATTGGTCCAGTTTGTATAGCAGCAGTTTTGCTTACAAATGAAGGGCCTAGCTTGGACAAGAAAGATGAACACTGGAGCAAGACCAAGCATGGAGATGATGGCATGCGCAAGGGGATCAAGAACGGAGTTACAAGTGATGATTTCAGGACTTTGAAGCCACCATAAGGAGTGCATGAAGCCTTGGACGAAATATACAAGATGCCACTTCATAAATTTCATCCAGAGGCTATTCTAGATGCTGCGTCACCTTATTATTGGACCAGGCCCATGTATTTTCGAAATACTTAAGTATAGGCTGTTTTTAGAGTCCATATGTGTGGGGAAACAAGAGTTAGGGTTGGTTTCGGACCCCTCCTCCAAGGGCCACGAAATTCCCCCCTCTTCCTCTATATATACAGCCCTTAGGGCGTCGTTTAGACTTTGGGTTTTGTTTAGATTAAAGTTTGCCATAGCTGCAACTTCGCGTACTTCGTTTGTGTTCAACGACCAGAGAAAGGCATCATAGACCCCCACCTCGATCAATATAGCTTTCCGCTTATATTCGCAATATCCAGATTGCAATCTTAGTTTCTTGGTTGTTCTTCGTTTGCCTGTAGGAAATTGACCTTTGTGGTCAGGTTGATCGTGCTCCGGCATGGTCAATAACCTCTCGGAGTTGGTTTAGCGATTGCTAAGGCGCGACGTCTTCGCATGTTCGTAATCGGATCGTCAAAGTCGACTTCCTCCAAAACGATAGCCACCATCTCATCGAAAGACGGGACACCTTTGCCTCTACCAAGTGGTATCAGATTTCCAGGTTGCTTGGTGAGATTTTACAGTTTTTTTGTAGTTTCGACCGAGTCTGTTCTTCATACCTATAGTCCACCAAAAAGCCAAAAACAAAATTAGGATTAGTTCATCCTATCCGAACACATCTCAGCCTTTGGATAATCTTTTCTGTATTTGCTTTGTTGAATTTGCGGTTGCATCGTTGTGCCAAGCTGCTGGTCTTAAAGTCTAGTCCTTTAGAGTTTCGAGTTATGTTCACAGGTTGTCACGTCGCAGCTGCCATATATCACCACTACATCATCATCATTGCTGCTACCATATACCACCACCGCACCAACTTCATTGCCGCTGCCATATACCACCACTACATATTCACCGCCAATCCGAGTCCATATATGCCACCACCTATCCGCCGCCATCACGCCAATCCGAGTCCACCTGCAACATATATCCGCCACCAATCCGAGTTCCACCAGATTCATCGCCGCCACTAGTCCGAGTACAGTATTTTGTTACTCTGTTTTGGATTTCCAGATCACACCATACTCCGAGTTGTGACAGAGTAGGGCTCCCGAACTTACGTGCTACCTGCAGTAAAAAAATAGTTCCAAACTCAAAAAAACTAAGTCTAGAAAATTCTGGCTAGGCAGTTTTTAGACCATTTGTAGACTTTTTCAAATATTTTTTTGTTGCGGAGCAAAAAAAGAGAGGAAAAAAGTGCAAAAAAAGAAAAAAAGAGAAAAAATTCAGAGTGTGCTCCTCCCTTGTTTACGTGCAACACCGTGATTTTGTTAGTGTTCTAGGCTCGCGTCTCTAGCACGGTCTAGCCTAAGACCAGCACAATACCGTCGTTGAGTGTTTATTCAACTTTGCATCTCTGAATTGATTATTGCTGACCTTTTTGCTACCATATTATAAGCCTTCCCAGCTCCACATACATCTACGTCGTGCGTTTGACTCTCCCTGGTAATTACTCTATCCAAGATTTGAGTGTTTTGACTATGACGGTTGCAGATCACCGCCTGCTGCTGGGTAAGAACTGGTAAGAATTTGAGATTTGTTTCACGGATTTGTGACACCCACCACAACCTCTTGTTAGTAGTCTGTAGGATCATATTCTTGTGTGTTTCTATTGCTGCTAACCATGGCAGGATCACAAGCCGACGAGACTGACTAGGAGAACATGACGAATAAGGAGTTGCATGATAAATTTCAGCAAATGATGAGTGGACAGGTGCAAGATGTGCTAAACAGATTTGAAGAGGCCATGGAGAAGATAGATGGCATGGAGAAGAAGTTTGAAACAAAGCTTGATAACAAGTTTAATGAATCGCTCGCGCGTCTTCCACCACCACCACCGGCTGCACCTAACGCACCTCTACAACAACAACGACGACGACTACCTCCACGTCACGAAACAGCCCTCCGCCAAGTGAGCCGTGTCCCCCTTGCACCTGGCCAAACTATTGGTGCTGCTGTCGATACTTCTGTGGCTCCTGCTGCTAATGACGAGGCGGATGATTATGCGGGAGATTACAAGGATGAGGTTGATCAAAATCAAAACTACGTGCAACCACGAGCACCACAACCACCAGGTCGTCCACATGCAAATAATCAGAATGGTAGGCCTCCCCCTCAGCTATGAGATCATGACCATCTCCCTAAACCGAAATTGAATATTCCACCATTTGACGATAGATACGTTCCTGATATATATCTTACTTGGAAGTTAGAAACCGAACAACGTTTTACATGTTTAGAATATCCCGAGGAGAGACGTGTTGCTGCTGCACTTTGTGCTTTCACTAGTTTTGCTTGTGTGTGGTGGTCTGAACATTGTAGATTATATCTGAATAATATTCCAACCACTTGGGCTGCTTTGAAACTGCTATGCGTACTCGTATGGTTCCACCATATTATCAACATGAATTACTTCAAAAATTGCAGCGGTTAAGACAAGGAAAAAATTCTGTAGAGGAATATTATCAAAAATTACAAACTGGCATGATTAGATGTAGTATTGTTGAGGATAACGAAGCTATACTTGCACATTTTATGGGTGGATTCAATAGAGAGATTCGGACCATTCTAGAGTATAAGGAGTATAATAATATCTGTCGTTTATTCCATCTTGCTTGTAAAGCTGAACTGAAGTGCAGGATCGACATGCATTGGCGCGAACTAACTTTTCTGCAGGATCTACATCATGGACACCACATGCATCCTCTACTTCCACTACACCAGCACCTCTATCAGGTGCCACCTCCAGCCGTGATACTAGAAAGCAGGCACAACCACCACTATCTGCCAAGAGCACACCCGTCGGGCCTGCGCAGAGCTCTTCTTCTTCCATGGCATCAACAGGGCACACAAGTGATATTATTTGTCGTCGTCGTCGTAAGGGAAGAGGACATTTTGCGAGAGAATGCAAATCTCAGCGTGTGATGATTGCTACTGAGGATGGTGGGTATGAGTTCGCTAGTGACTATGATGAGGAGACTTTGTGATGTGGAGCATCCCACGTTCATCCCCATGTACACTCTGACTACTCTCCAAGCCCCAAGAGGAAATAAAATGAGACCTCGGCCATACGCCATTCGACACAAGGTGAACTCACTCCTCTTCGAACCGTCACTTTCCACATATGAGACATGGCTACTACCTCATGCATGGACCTTGCATATACCCAGGTACATCCGAGATGACCATTGAGAACCAAAGGACCAAGGCCAAGCATGGAAGAGGAGAAGGAAGAAGAATGGACAAGACATGACTTGCCCGGATCATCCGGACCCCCAGCCGGACGATCCGGACGACCACCCGGACGGTCCGGCTAACGTTCCCGAAGACACCCGAAGCTTGCTCGATGGAGCCGGATCATCCAGACGGCCACTGGGATCATCCAAACCACCGACGCCTGGATCATCCGGGACCCCATCTGGATCATCCGGACCATGCCTACGCGCGTGACTTGGGCCGAGGCCTGTGTACCCCTTCGCCCCTCACTTACCCCTTCATGGCTTAGACTATATATACTCCCCCTCATCCATTTGAGGGTTAGCATTGGTTTAGCTCATATTAGAGATAGAGCTTTTCTCACCTATTATGGATCTACTCCACTAGAGAGACCGCGACCCCTCTACGGAGAAGATCCCCTTGGATTCAAGACCACTTCTTGGGTGCCCCCCCCCCCTCAATACGTCCTCTACGGAGAAGAACCGGTTATCCTATGTATCGTCCTTTGTTGGATTTGGATCGTGTATCCCTTTGTGTTCATGGATCTAGCACATGTGTGATTGTTTCTTGTCTATTTGAGTGATTCCTCTCTTTCCCCTCGTGTTTTCCCCTCGTGTTCTTCGTGTTCATCGCGGGATCCGCTCCTTTCGTGAAACATCGGCCTCCTAGGGTTCTACCTACATCACCTTGGATCAGAGCAAGGTTGATCACGAATTTGGAGCCCCTACCCCTCTTTTTCTAGCCTTCTTTTGTTTGATTTCGTCCTAAATTTCGAAAATCACCACCAAAAATTGCCCCAATTTTTTTGTGATTTGTTGGTTTGATGATGTTTTGTTGATTTTGATCAATGGATTTGCTTGGTTTCAAGTGGATCTAGCATCTCTCCAAGTTTCCCCACCTTCTATCCACAAAATCACCTTTTCACCCGAAAATTATCCATTTCCGCCTAAAAAACAGACTGTGAGAGCAAATCCCGAGAGGATTGACCTACCCGGATCATCCGGACAAGGTCCCGGATCATCCAGATCCACCCGGATCAACTGGACCATCTCCCGGATGTCCAGACGCCCCAGACCACAGAAATCTGGTTGACGAACCCGGATTATGCGGACCTACTCTCGGATGTCCGGGTAACCCTGAAAGAGACTGTGCTGAAATTTTGTTTTGGCCATATCTAATTCATCCGAAATCTGCTTTTTGACGTTCTTTAGTTCGTTTTGAAGCTCTTGACACCCCCTTCCCACAAAAATACTACCACCAACATTTGACTCCATCAAATTTTTGGAACTTTGGCATCTTTGCCTAGGGCTTCCACCACAACCTCCGCATAACCACCATCGACTTACGCAACCTAACCAATTGTGATCCATATAGCATTAGTGGTTGCTTGAGGAGTGATTCGAGTCTCCTAAGGTGTTTAGGCTACTTAGGGACGGTTGCTTCTTCATCAACCACCAGCACCACCACCACCATAACTTCCGCATAGGCTTGCCCACCATACACTTCCACCAACCCAATTTAACCCAATTTTGTTTGTGTTGTGAGTTGTGTCTCCTAAGGTGTTTCGGCTACTTAGGGACCGTGCTTCCAACACCGACACCATGTATAGTCCACCACCTTACCCTACATTTCTGCATTGCATACTCCACAACTCATCATTGCCATTCTGCAATTCCATTGAGCTTACGCAACACCACCACCACATCCCACTACCACCATTTGACATTTGACATTTGAGATTTTGAGTTCGTGGTTTTTCCGTTTCCATAGGTGTTTCAACTACTTAGGGACAAATCTTCATCATCTTGGTATCTCCATCAAGATCACTACCACTCATCATCGCCAAGGACGGTAACCTCCATATCATCTTCGCATCATGGTATCCCTCCATTGTGTATTCCCTTGCCATTGCATTGATAACCCCTAGCCCATTCTGCGTCATTTTCCTATCAAGACTAGCCATTTGAGTATTGCCGGCAACGTTACTTGTGCACATTAGTGATCTACACCATACATTTCATACATACCATCTCATATTGGTATCATATCATCTCTTGTGTGCCACAAGTTTGTTCCTGCATATACATTATTGGTATCTTGGTTTGTGCATTGTGGCCATATAAAAAAAGAGAATAAAGCTTTTAAGCAAAAGAGAGAGCAAAGAAGCTTGTAAGAAATAACCATAGCATCATACTACATTGCACATTAAGACTGTTATATCCGATCATCTTGGATCATCTTGAGAAACACCAGGAACCATACATATATAGCATACTTGGGATAGAAAGTTGATACATTTTGCATCTTATAGGTTGTGCACAAGTGTCGTATCCGCTTATTGAGAAATCTTGCTAGCATCCCTCTTGAGTTGTGCAACACGAGCGTTTTCCATGGATTCCACATTTTGAGCTCATTCCTTGGTTGCACGACCCCATTTATCTATTCGTGTGTGAGTTTCTGTGTGCCATTCATTGCTATTGGTCTACTTGTTTCACCTGCGATTTTGTGAATCTCTTTCAACATTATTGACTCTTGCTAACATTTTTCATCAAATTTTTGTGCCACTATCCTCACCGAGCTCCACCATAAGCCTTATTTGGGTAGGTGTGAAAAATTGACAAGAATGGTACCAATTGTGCTATTTCCTTGTTACATCATTGAGTGATCATTGATCCATCTTCAACTTCGGTCAAGGTACATTTGGTATAAGTTATTCTCTTTCTCCCACTCATATTTGCTCGAGCCTTGTAATGGATAGGCAAGGCATTTCACCTCCTGTCTTCCACAACAATGATGGCGCGTACAACTACAACAACAAAACTCCCCACTTCGGACTACAACGAGCAATGCAAGTCATCGACAACATCACCACCGACTTACGACATTCCGAAGCTAGGAGAAGGGACTACTTTGACAACAAGTTTTCCACACAAAAGGAGGAGCAATATGCAAGGATGGAGGAGATTCGGACCTTGTTGATCAACTGTTCTTCCCCTTCATCATCCTCAAGGCGACGGCGAGCAAGTCGATCATCTACGGAGTGCCCAAGGGATGCAAGCGCAAGTCGTCCACGTCCACATCTACATGGCAACCACCATCATGTTTGTGATACACATCGTCATGAAGGGCAAGTCACCTCCAAGCATCATGTGCATGACGATGACCGCCATTGAGCCCAAGCACGACAACGACATCATCAACATGATGATGCTTCATAAGCGCAAATGCAAAAGTCCCAACAAGCACTACTTGACGCCAAGTCCAAGCTTCATGAGCACAAGAGAAGACCGCGAGACGAGCACCACCAAGACGGAGCTACGGCTACTACCACCACCACTTCGGCATCTTCACCAAGTGTTCTCAAGGCATCTTCGCCTTTGGACATACGGCATCTTCGCCTACTTCCCACGAGTTCACCTACATCGACATCTTCAATAATGAGGCGACCAACTACGAGTGATGGCGACACTTCCATCTTCGGAATCCCCTCAAGGAAGATGGCTGAGAATGGGAAATTCCCTTCGGTCATGGAGACGAGCTACGAGGTGCCACATCATATGGGCCTCCAACAACAAGACGGTGACAAGAAGGTCGAGCTAGGGCCATCCCCTTCGACCACGTAGGCGAGCATGAACCTCTTCAGCAACATGAAGACTGCTCCCATATTGGACTCATACTCCGAGTCAAGCTATGAGACCACACATGAGACCTTATCTTTGGTCTTGGAGGGCAGTGCTGATGTGCCATCTTCGGCCTTCATCCATGGCTACGACTACGACATGATTGAGCATGGAGACATTTGCACCTACATCTCTACGACACCCACATATGACGAGATGCCCCAATTGCCATGTGAGGAGAGCCACCACCCCATGAGTGAGATGAGTGACTCCACCATACATGACATTGAGAGCATTTCCTATGAGAGGATGAGTGTGACCACCACTAGCCCCACACATGAGAGCATGCCACACACCCTAGGTGAGGTTGAGAGCCATTTAAGTGACTCCGCCAACCATACGAGTGAGAGCATCCAAGAGGGAGTGAGTGAGCCACAACACTTAGTGAGTGAGGTAGTTGACACGGCATGTGAGGCCACTATGATTTTTAACGACTTAATCTCTACTCTGAGTGTGTTTTCTTCTTTGGTGCTAGGTCTCCTACATGACGACATGCCTACCCTCGACGAGTCCATACCTCCAATGGAGACAACGATGGCCATGGTGGACGATGATGCACCCCCACATGGTTCATTCAAGATGAAGATGGCCACGACTTGGTCTTCGACACCTCACCTAAAACACATGAGCGTGCTCTAAAGCTAACATAGGTGATGGTGCTTCTCTTGTCCCACTAGCAGACTATCCCACCAATGATTGCTTGCATGATGTTGATCCACCCATGCTTCATGCTAGTGCGAATTCCTCATGTCATGACTTACCCATTTATGATGATGAGCATGTTGAGTTTCCTAGTTGTGATGCTATGCTCCATAGGATATCATGTGAAAATTCTATTGGTCACATCATGTTTGACAATCCATTAAACTTGTCATATGCTATGAGTGAGATCTCCCACATTGCATCATTTCAATCTCAACATAGTAACTATGCATGCCCCATTAAAATAAATCCCATTTGCACTTATGGCATAGATGACGAGATGATGTTCATTGGCTTTTGTTTTTCATGCGATGATATTGACATGCTTCCTCTACATGATTTGCGCAATTCATCTACTATGCCATGCCATGATCACAATGTTCCAAATATGCATTGTTTTCGATGTTCTCAATATTCTCCGTGATTCTCCGTGTAATGTTTCCATTATTTCTCATGAGGAGACCCCCATAGTTTCCTCATACATATTAGGAGATTTTGATGCATTCCATACTCTACATGATTCCCATAATTGCTTACACCATATGCATCCCATGAATAACAATGCTCTACATATTTCCCATGATGCATTACACAATTTGGGCCTCCATTATGCCATACATAACAACAAACCTATCATGATGGATGACATGTTTTTATATCACACATCTCATTCATTTGATCATTGGATATTGGGTGCTAACCAACACAAGCACGTGCGCATCATAATGGATGATGTGTACATATACCACACACACACAATTTTTCCTTTCTCTTTGTTTTGTGTAGGTACTCACGTATACTCGTCAACCTCCCAATCCGAAGAGTTGACAAAATGAGCTCTTGAGAGCAACAATGATTTGGGATCCCGTGAACTATCCTTACCACAATTCTCTTCGCTCAACGACTTCGTGCATTCCTTTTACCTTGCTCTCACACGGCTATGGGCTATTTACCATTTGTCACATTATGCCCATTATATCGTGTTCACTTTGCATGTTATGCCTCTTTACATGATTTTGCCATGCAATTGTGACCCTTGCTTGCACTTACATAAGATTCACCATTATGCTACTTCTATGTGTATTTGCATGCTTGGTAGAGATCCATGTAGCTATTGCCATGATTTCTTTGTGCCCCATGCTATTGATGCTTGTTGTGTTGGGAGAGTCATGACGTCCCATTGCTACTTAAATATGGCCTCTCACCAATACATTGATGATATTTTGCTCATATCTTGCTTCCATACTTGTGCTATGTCATGTGCATTATGTATGCCCACCATTTGCCCACATGACATGCTTGACATGATTCCTTCTAGTATGTTGCATCTTCGCACTGCTAGCTTGCTTGACTTGATCGGTATGATTGTTTGCCTTGTCGCATCACCCATGTTCCACTCTTACTCGCTTTCTTGGGTTGATGACATATATGTTCATGCCTCTCACGTGATGTATCTTGATCATTGTCTCTTGCCTCCATTAGTTGCCTATCTCATACTACTTGTAGTGAGTGCAACCATACTATGCTTATTGATCTTGGAGACTTTGACACCGTACTTGTGATGCATGCTTGCTTGATTGAGCCTATTCTATTTGGTTGTTCTCGCATCATATGCCTCCATACCATGAAATGCTCCCTTGTCCTTTCTTATGATGAGCATGATGCGTACACTTGTTGGGTATGTTACCACACAAATGATAGGTTTTGCATTTCCACTAACCTCATTTGTTTATTTGAGTGTTTGCCATGTTCTTTCCTTTTGAAGGATTCACAAGGAAGTACCGTCATGAGACAACTTGGTCATATCACGGTGTATACGTTGTGCGACACCATCATCTTCGTGAACATTCCTAAGGTGAACTCCTTCCATTTGGGCTATCCTCAAATATGCATATCGGACGGGTCATTCTTTCATTGTTGTTTCCTTCTTGTTGTCTACATGATAGATCTCGCGAACGGAGGAGCGACATTGGAGATTGGCTCTATGAACCTTCACATTGAGGAGCGCTCGAACTTATTGGATGCACCTTCGAGCCTCCACTCATGCCACGACATCGAGCAATGGTACACCAACACCTCCATATTTGTTGATTGTGCTCACACATGTCATGCTCAATGGACATATCATACACATGACAAATTTGCCTCTTATGCATGGATTGACACACATTATGATTGCCTTGTTGCATCTTGTATTCCCATGTCATCCATGATTTCTGAGCTTGTGCATTTCCTTAGCAAATTTGTTGTGATCTTCCTTGATGGCATATTCATACACCATGATCATATTGCCTACCATCAATTGCATGATAACATAATCATATTGATCATCCATTGCCATATTCATGCTATTGATAAACCATCCCATTATGACATCATTTTGCACAATGGTTGCATTGATCACAATCACAATACATTTGTGTGCACAATGAACAATTTTTATCCCATGAATGCTTTACATCTCATTCCATATCATCTTGCTAAGCTTCATGTGCTTTGTCATGAACAATCTTACCACACGGACTCATTCTTACATGATGGACACTCTGTGTGCGCTAGCCATTGTATTTCCGAGTGTCGTTTGTGTTTGCTCTTTTTGCATGTATACCACTTCGGCGCCACCTTGGAATACTTGGATTGCACAATGTCTTCAACTCCGTCCAACTACAAGTCCGTCCACGACAACCATTTCCATGGTGATGAGGATCACGATCCGAGGTCGGATCTTTCCCAAGGGGGGAGATGATGCGGAGCATCCCACTTTCATCCCCATGTACACTCCGACTATTCTCCAAGCCCCAAGAGGACATACGATGAGACCTCGACCATACGCCATTGGACACAAGGTGAACTCACTCCTCTTCGAACCGTCACTTTCCACATATGAGACATGGCTACTACCTCATGCATGGACCTTGTATATGAAGGAAATATGCCCTAGAGGCAATAATAATGTTATTATTTTATTTCCTTATATCATGATAAATGTTTATCATTCATGCTAGAATTGTATTATCCAGAAACATAATACTTGTGTGAATAAATAGACAATCTAAAAGTCACTAGTATGCCTCTACTTGACTAGCTCGTTAATCAAAGATGGTTATGTTTCCTAACCATAGACATGTGTTGTTATTTGATTAACGGGATCACATCATTAGGAGAATGATATGATTGACATGACCCATTCCATTAGCTTAGCACCCGATCGTTTAGTATGTTGCTATTGCTTTCTTCATGACTTATACATGTTCCTATGACTATGAGATTATGCAACTCCCGTTTGACGGAGGAACACTTTGTGTGCTACCAAACGTCACAACGTAACTGGGTGATTATAAAGGTACTCTACAGGTGTCTCCAAAGGTACATGTTGGGTTGGCGTATTTCGAGATTAGGATTTGTCACTCCGACTGTCGGAGAGGTATCTCTGGGCCCTCTCGGTAATGCACATCACCTAAGCCTTGCAAGAAATGCAACTAATGAGTTAGTTGCGAGATGATGTATTACGGAACGAGTAAAGAGACTTGCCGGTAACGAGATTGAACTAGGTATTGAGATAACGACAATCGAATCTCGGGCAAGTAACATACCGATGATAAAGGGAACAACGTATGTTGTTATGCGGTCTGACCGATAAAAGATCTTCGTAGAATATGTGGGAGCCAATATGAGCATCCAGGTTCCGCTATTGGTTATTGACCGGAGACATGTCTCGGTCATGTCTACATTGTTCTCGAACCCGTAGGGTCCGCACGCTTAAGGTTTCGATGACAGTTATATTATGAGTTTATGAGTTTTGATGTACCGAAGTTAGTTCGGAGTCCCGGATATGATCACGGACATAACGAGGAGTCTCGAAATGGTCAAGACATAAAGATTGATATATTGGACGACTATATTCGGACACTGGAAGTGTTCCGGGGAAGTTTCGGATAAAACCGGAGTACCGGGGGGGTTACCGGAACCCCCCGGGGGGTTAATGGGCCTCATGGGCCTAAAGTGGAGAAGAGGAGAGGCAGCCAGGGCAGGACGCACCCCCCCTCTCCCCTAGTCCGAATTGGACAAGGAGGGAGGGGCGGCGCCCCCCCCCTTTCCTTCCTCTCTTCTCTCCCTTCCTTCCCCCTCTCCTACTTGGACAAGGAAAGGGAGGGGAGTCCTACTCCCGGTAGGAGTAGGACTCCTCCTGCGTGCCTTCTACTAGGGCCGTCCGCACCCCTCCTTGGCTCCTTTATATACGGAGGCAGGGGGCACCCCTAGACACACAAGTTGATCCACGTGATCGTTTTCTTAGCCGTGTGCGGTGCCCCCTTCCACCTTAATCCTCGATAATATTGTAGTGGTGCTTAGGCGAAGCCCTGTGGCAGTTGAACATCAAGATCGTCACCACGCCGTCATGCTGACGGAACTCTTCCCCGACACTTTGCTGGATCGGAGTCCGGGGATCGTCATCGAGCTGAACGTGTGCTGAAACTCGGAGGTGCCGTAGTATCGGTGCTTGGATCGGTCGGATCGTGAAGACGTACGACTACATCAACCGCGTTGATATAACGCTTCCGCTGTCGATCTACAAGGGTACGTAGATCACACTCTCCCCTCGTTGCTATGCATCACCATGATCTTGCGTGTGCGTAGGATTTTTTTTGAAATTACTATGTTCCCCTACAGTATATACCCAGGTACATCCGAGATGACCATGGAGAACCAAAAGACCAAGGCCAATCATGGAAGAGGAGAAGGAAGAAGAAGAAGAATGAACAAGACAAGACTTGCCCTGATCATCCGGACCCCCAGCCGGACGATCCGGACCGAGCCCGGACGATGCGGACGACCACCCAGACGATGCATCTAATGTGCCCGAAGACACCCGAAGCCTGCTCGATGAAGCCGGGTCATCCGGACGTCCACCCGGATCATTCGACCCTTGACGCCCGGATCATCCGGGACCCCATCCGGATCATCCAGACCATGCCTGCGCGCGTGACTTGGGCCGAGGCCCGTGTACCCCTTCGCCCCTCACTTACCCCTTCATGGCTTAGACTATATATACTTCTCCCCCTCCTCCATTTGAGGGTTAGCATTAGTTTAGCTCATATTAGAGTTAGAGCTTTGCTCGTCCATTACGGATCTACTCCATGAGAGAGACCGCGACCCCTCTACGGAGAAGATCCCCTTGGATTCAAGACCCCCTCTTGGGCGCCCCCCTTAAGACCTCCTCTACGGAGAAGAACCCGTTACCCTATGTATCGTCCTTTGTTGGATTTGGATCGTGTATCTCTTTGTGTTCATGATCTAGCACATGTGTGATTGTTTCTTGTCTATTTGAGTGATTCCTTTGTTTCCCCTCATGTTTTCCCCCTCGTGTTCTTCATGTTCATCGCGGGATCCGCTCCTTTCGTGAAAGATCGGACTCCTAGGATTCTACCCTACATCACTTTGGCTCTTATTACACATGAAGAACATGGTGGAGATGATTCTGATCATGAGACGCAATACATGGCCGCTGAAGATGCTGGTAGGTATGAATGTTTAGTTACTCAACGTATTTTGAGTGTGCAGGTTACACAAGCTGAGCAAAATCATAGGCATAATTTGTTCCATACAAAGGGAGTTGTGAAGGAACGTTCTGTTCGCGTCATCATAGATGGAGGGAGCTGCAACAACTTCGCTAGCATGGAGATGGTGGAGAAGCTATCTCTCACCACAAGACCACATCCACATCCTTACTACATCCAATGGTTCAACAACATCGGCAAGGTTAAGGTAGCACGTACTGTTCGTGTGCATTTTAGTATCTCTACATATGCTAATTATGTTGATTGTGATGTGGTACCTATGCAAGCATGTTCCTTATTACTTGGTAGACCATGGCAATTTGATAAAAATCCTGTACACCATGGTAGAAACAATCAGTATACTCTTGTTCATAAGGACAAAAATATTACCTTGCTTCCTATGACTCCTGATTTCATTTTGAAAGATGATGTTAATAGAGCTAATGATGTAGGGTAGGAACCCTAGGGGCCGATCTTTCAGGAAAGGAGTGGATCCCGCGAAGAACACGAGGAACACAAGGGGGAAAACGAGGGAAATCATGAGGGGAAACACGAGAGAATCACTAAAACCAACAAGAAATAGTCACACATATGCTAGATCCTCAAACACATAAGAGATACATGATCCACGGTCAACTAAGGACGATACAAGTAGCACGATCTTCTCTGTGAGGAGGTCTTGAGGTTCTTCCCATGAAGGGGTCTTGAATTCGCTTGGGGGATCTTCTCCGAAGGAGGCGCGATCTCCGAGGAGAAGGTAACCAAGTGGATGAGCAAAGCTCTCACACAAATATTAGCTAATCCTTTGCTAACCCTAAAACATAGGAAGGAGGGGAGTATATATAGTCTAGGGGGTGAAAGGGTACATGGGCCTCGGCCCTTTACTGTGCGCAGATAGACGGGGCTAGACGTCCGGGCATCGGCCGGATGTCCGGGCATTCGTGGAAGGCCGGATGTCCGGGCTGGTGGGAGCCCGAAGATCCTTGTTGCTATTGCCATGTTTATCATGTGCCTCATGCTATTGTTGCTTGTTGTGTTGGGAGAGTCATGATGTCCCATTGCTATTTACATATGGCCTCTCGCCAATACATTGATAATATTTTGCTCATATCCTGCCTTCATTCTTGTGATATGTTTTGTGCATTATTCATGACCACCATTTGCACACATGAGATGCTTGACATGATTCCCTCTAGTATGTTGCATCTTCGCACTACTAGCTCACACCACTTGATTGCTATGATTGCTAGCTTTGTTGCATGACCCATGTTCCTTTCTTACTCGCTTTCTTGGGTTGATGACATATATGTTCATGCCTCTCACATGATACATCTTGTTCATTGTCGCTTGCCTCCAATTGTTGCATCTATGCTTATTGATCTTGGTGACTTGGACACTTTACTTGTGAGGCATGCTTGCTTGATTGCGCCTATTGTATTTGGTTGTTCTCACATCATATGCCACCATACTATGAAATGCTCCCTTGTCCTTTTTTATGCTGAGCATGATGCATACACTTTTTAGGTATTTTACCACACAAATGATAGTTTTGCATCTCCGCTAACCTCATTTGTTTTTCTGAGTGTTTGTCATGTTCTTTCATGTTGAAGGCTTCAGAAGGCGGTACCGCCATGACAAAATTTGGTCATGTGAAGGCATACAAGATGTGCAACACCAACATTTGCGACAATCTCCTAAAGGTGAACTCCTTCCCTTGGAGCCATCCTCAAATACGCCTATTGGATGGGTCATTGTTTCATTGTTGTTTCCTTCTTCTTGTCTAGATGTTGCACCTATTGGATGGGGACCAACATTGAAGATTATCTCTATGGACCTTCACATTGAGGAGCGCTCGGACTTATTGGATGCACCTTCGAACCTCCACTCATGCCACGACATCGAGCATTGGTACACCAACACCTCCATATTTGTTGATTGTGCTCACACATGTCATGCTCATTGGACATCTCACACACATGACAAATTTGCATCTTATGCATGGATTGACTCACATTATGATTGCTTTGTTGCATCTTGTATTCCCATGTCATCCATGATATATAAGCTTGTGCATTTCCTTAGCAAATTTGTTGTGATCTACCTTGGTGGCATATTCATACATCATGATCATCTTGCCCATCATCAATTGCATGATCACATACTCATTTTGAGCATCCATTGCCATATTCATGCTATTAATAAACCGTCTCTCTATGACATCATTTTGCATCGTGGTTGCATTGATCATATTCACATCACATTTGTGTGTGCAATGAATGCTTTTGCTCCCATGAATCCTTGTATACCATTCCATCTCTTTTGGATAAGCTTCATGCACCTTGTCATGATTAATCTTGTTGCACGGACTCATTCTTACATGATGGACACTTTGTGTGCTCTAACCATTGTATTTCCGAGTGTCGTTTGTGTTTGCTATTTTTGCATGTATACCACTCTGGTGACACCTTGGAGTACTTGGACTGTGCAACGTGATGCGGAGCATCCTATGGACATCACTATGTCAAGAGTCCGTTTGGCAAGTGACACGTGCGGCATCTACTTCACATACATAAAGGTGAATCATCTCCTTTACACGTGCTCACTTGACCCCTTCGAGGATGGTATACTACTTGACACTTCTCCCTTGTGCATGCATAGGTATTGTCGGAGCTTCACGGATGTTGAGGAGGAGTGCAAGCGCCAAGGAACAACTACACCATCCGCGAGGGAAGCATGGAAGCGACGACGAAAGAAGAGGGTGAACAGATCCCAGGCCCCGGACATCCGACCTCGCCAGCCCGGACATCCGGCCGTTCCCGAGCCCCCGGACATTCGGCTCCCAGCCCGGAAATCTGGCCCCTCCGATCTCGAGAGCAACAAGTGCCACCACTCCAGCCCGGACATCCGGCCTCCCCTGTCTGCGCACAGTGAAGGGCTGAGGCCCGTGTATCCCTTCTCCCCCTAGACTATATATACTCCACCTCGTCCAACTTTCTAGGGTTAGCATTGGTTTAGCTCATATTTAGAGATAGAGCATTGCTCATCCACATCGGATCTACTCCACGAGAGAGACCACGGCCTCTACGGAGAAGATCCCTTTGGATTCAAGACCTCCTTGGGGAGAAGATCATCAAGACCCCCTCTTGGGCGGCCCCATCAAGACCTCCTCATGGAGAAGACTGTTACCTCTTGTATCGTCCATTGTTGACTTTGGATCTTGTATCTTCCTTTGTGTTCATGGATCTAGCGAATGTGTGATCATTCTTGTTGGTTTGAGTGTTCTCTTGTGTTCCCTTCGTGATTTTCCCCTCGTTTCCCTCCTCGTGTCCTTCGTGTTCATCGCAGGATCCGCTCCTTTCGTGAAAGATCAGGCCATTAGGGTTCTACCCTACATCATCTTGGTATCATGAGCCACGTTGATCACGATTTTGGAGCCTCCTCGTTGTGTTTTCTAGCCTAATTTTGTTGATTTCGTCCTAAATTTGAAAATCCCCACCAAAAATAGCCCCAATTTTTTTGTGATTTGTTGGTTTGACGAAGTTTTGTTGATTTTGATCCATGGATTTTCTTGGTTTCGAGTGGATATAGCATATCCCCAAGTTTCCCCACTTTCCATCCATGAAATCTCTCCAATTTTGACATTGGAATCATCCATTTCCGCCCCCAATTCGAAAATTTCTGCCCCAAACGAGATCTGGAATCGTCGGGCCGGACATCTGGGCCCCAAGCCCGACATCCGACTCCTAGAGCACTAAATCTGCTCGGTTCTGGACAGACAGCCCCGGAAATCCGGGCTCCACCCCGGACATCCGGCCCCTGTACATTTCAGCTTCCCCGTTTCACCGTTTTGTCCATAACTAATTCATCCGGAGTCCGTTTTTGATGTTCTTTAGCTCGTTGGAAAGCTCTTGACATCCCCCTTCCCACAAAATACTACCATCACCATTTGACTCCACCAATATTTTGGAACTTTGGCATCTTTGCCTAGGGCTTCCACCACAACCTCCGCATAACCACCACCGACTTACGCAACCTAACCAATTTTGTTCCCCATTGCATTAGTGGTTGCTTGAGGAGTGATTTGAGTCTCCTAAGGTGTCTAGGCTACTTAGGGACGATTGCTTCTTCATCAACCACCACCACCACCATAACTTCCGCGTAGGCTTGACCACCATACACTTCCACCATCCCAACTCAACCCAATTTTGTTAGTGTTGTGAGTTGTGTCTCCTAAGGTGTTTCGGCTACTTAGGGACCATGCTTTCAACTCTGACACCGTGTATAGTACACCACCTTACCCTCCACTTCTGCATTGCCTACTCGCAAAACCCATCATTGCAATTCCGCAATTACATTGAGCTTCTGCCACCACCACATCTCGCTACCACCATTTTGACATTTGACGTTTGAGATTTTGAGTTTGCGGTTTTTCCGTTTCCTAAGGTGTTTCGGCTACGTAGGGACGAGTCTCCGTCATCTTGGTATCTCCATCAAGATCACCGCCACTCATCATCGACACGGACGGTAACCTCCATGTCATCTTGGTATCGTGGTATCCCTCCGTTGTACATTCCCTTGCCATTGCATTGATAACCCCTAGCCCATTTTGCATCACCTGCCTATCGAGACTAGCCATTTGAGTATTGCTGACAATGTTACTTGTGCACATTAGTGATCTACACCGTACATTGCATACCATACCATATCATATTGGTATCATAGCATCTCGTGTGCCTCAAGTTTGTTCCCGCATATACACAATAGCTATCTTGGTTTGTGCATTGTGCGAAAGTGGCCATACAAAGAAAAAAGAATAAGCTTTTAAGCAAAAGAGAAAGAGCAAAGAAGCTTGTAAGCAAGTGCCATAGCATCATACAACATTGCATATAAGATTGTCATATCCGATCATCTTGGATCAGACCACCGGAACATCATACACATAGCATACTTGGGATAGAAAGTTTATCTATTTTGCATGTTTTAGGTTGTGCACAAGTGTCATATCCGCCTATAGAGCAATCGTGCTAGCGTATCTCTTGAGTTGTGCAACACGAGCATTTTCCATTGATTCCACATTTTGAGCTCATCCTTGGTTGCACGACCTCATTTATCTATCCGTGTGTGTGTTTCCGTGCGCGACATATTGATATTGGTCTACTTGTTTCACTTGCGAATTTGTGAATCTCTTTCAACATTATTGACTCTTGCTAACATTTTACATCAAATTTTGTGCCACTATCCTCACCGAGCTCCACCATAAGCCTTATTTGTGTAGGTGTGAGAAACCGACAAGAATTGGTACCAATTGTGCTATTTCCTTGTCCACATTGGAGTGATCATTGATCCACTTTCAACTTTGGTCAAGGTACATTTGGTATTCGTTCTTCTCTTTCTACCAATCACATTTTTCTCTTGGAGTGATGGATAGGCAAGGCATTTCATCTTCGGTCTACAACAATAACTACGAGTTCGATGCCGCGAACAACTCCATCGATGCCAAGATGCAAGCTCAAATGGAGGAGATCAAAGCCCTCATCAAGTCGTACAAGCGGTCTTCCTCATCTTCGAGAAGACGCTCAAGAGCACATGTCTCTGAGTTACCATCTCCGGCAAGGTCACATCGGCATCGACACCATCACCACCACAAACATGAAGGTCACGAGCTCAACACCAACAACCTCTCAATGACTTCACCATCTCCCTTGGCATCTTCGCCAAGTGCTATCAAGGCATCTTCACCTTCGGATATACGACATCTTCGCCAACAAGCACCTCAAGACTACGCTTAAGAGAAGCTCCCCAAGCTCAAGTCCGCGACTTCCACGAGCTACTACGACCTCGACACCGACCATGAGATTCCTTTCTATGGTACTCTAGAACCCGAGGAGTATATCGAGTGGGAGCGTTTGATGGACGACTACCTCAAGCTACATCAAGTTCCTCCCGAAGATCAAGTGAAGTGCGCCACAAGGAACTTCCACGACTACGCATCCACATGGTGGCTTCACACACCTTTGGAGAGCTACGGCATCAGTTGGTCCAAGATGAAGAGAACTTTGCGGCGAGAGTTCGTGCCTCCAACCTACACAGAACAACTTCAACGCCAATTGGAGAACACCATCCAAGGATCCAAGTCCATCGATAAGTACTTCAAGGAGATGAAGATTGCCTTGCGACGAGCCGGTGTGGATGACCCCATTTCGATGAAGTTCCACTTCATGATGGGATTACACAAACACATCTCCAAGACAATCTTCCTCGAGAACTACAAGTCCCTCGACAACAACTACATTGGTGCTCTCAAGGCGGAACAAGAACTCATGAAGGCCAAAGCTTCTCCACCCCAAGCTCACTTCGCGACGACCAAGCTCCATGAGAACGAGCATGAGGCTAGTACCACCAAGATGTCCAACCCCGACGAGCTCCAAGACGATGCTCCCAAGTCCGACTTCGCCGCCATCCCTCTTTGTGGCATTGATGATGTCGAGTCCTCCATGACTCTTTTTCAAGACGATGCGGCTATGAGTACGACTATGGAGACCCTCAAGGACCAAGATTTGGAGGCGAGCGGCAAGGTGGCGAGCAAGGATGATGCTTCCATCTTAGGAGGCGAGAGTGATGATGTGCCATCTTCGGCCTTCATCCATGGCGACGGTGATGAGATGGTTGAGCATGGGATTTTCCCTTCGACCACGACGACGTATGATGACTTGAGTGACTTTTGCCACCATATTGAGAGTGAGAGTGACTTCACCACTAGCCCCATATATGATGTGTTACCCCAATTCCCATGTGAGGAGAGCCACAACCCCCACCATAGGAGCGAGATGAGTGACTCCACCATACGTAAGATTGAGTGCACCTACTTTGAGGGAGTGAGTGAACCACCACATAGAGAGAGTGTGATAGTTGGTAGCTCTCTTGAGGCCATTTGTATTTCTAACAACTTGACTTCTACCTCTATTGTGTGTTCTCATTTGGTGCTAGGTCCCATCTATGATGACGCGCCAATTCGTGATGACTTCGTCCTCCCTTTGGACAAGACAATGGCCATGGTGGAATATGATGCACCCCCACATGGTTCCATCAAGATGAAGATGACCACCATTTGGTCTTTCCCACCTCACCTACAGCACTTGAGTGGAATGAAAACGGTAACATAGGTGACGGTGATGCTCTAGTCCCACTAGTGGACATTCTTGACATTGATTGCTTGCATGATGTTGATCAACCTATTTCCATGCTTCATGCTAGTGTGACTTCCCCATGCGATGATTTACCCATTTATGATGAGTATAATGATTCTCATGTGGAGTCTATTAGTTGTGATGCCATGTTGCATAGGATTTCTTGTGACAATTCCTTAGGTCACATCATGTTTGCCAATCCGCTTGACTTGTCATATGCTATGCATGAGATCAATCATATGTCATATTTGCAATCTCTTCATAGTGACTATGCATATGCTATTAAAATAAACCCAATTTGCACATATGGCATAGATGCCAAGCCCATGGTTATTGGCATTTGTTTTTCTTGTGATGATATTGATATGCTCCCTTTGCATCCTTTATCTCATATGCCATGCCATGACCACCTAGCTTCGGATATGCATTGTTTTGGATGTTGTCCATTTTCTCCATGTGATGTTTACAATATTGCTCATGAGGAGAACCCCATAGTTTCCTCATACATTTTAGGAGATTTTGATTCATCCCATCCATTGAATGATCCTTATACTTGTATGCTCAATTTGCATCCCCATCATGTCATACACAATAACTATTCTTTCATGATGGATGACATGTTCTTATACCATGCTTCAAATTTCTTTGAGCGATGCTTATCTTGTGCTAACTCTCACGTGCACATACACATCATGATGGATGATGTGTACATTTACCACACACACACAATCTCTTTCATTTGTGTCTCTTTTGTGTAGGTACCCACGAATTCTTGTCAACCTCGCAATCCGACGAGTTGACAAAACGAGCTCTAGAGAGCAACGATGACTTGGGATCCCATGGAGTGTCTTTCCCACCGCTCTCTTCGCGCAAAGACTTCGCGGATTTCTTCTACATAACCCTCACTTGGCTATGGGTTATTGTCCATTATATATCCTTTGCCCGTCTTGCCATGTTCACTTTGCATGATATGTTCATTACTATGCCTTTTCCATGCATTCGTGACCCATGCTTTGCATTACAAATGATGATTGATTCTCATACTAGTATGTGTATTTGCAAGCTTGGTGGAGATATTGCTTGTTATTGCCATGTTTGCTTTTGTGTCCCATGCCTATGATGATACTTTCATCTTGCTTTGTGTTCGTGCTTGCGATATGTCATGTGCATTGCCTATGCTTATTATTTGCTCACATGACATGATTGCCATGATTTCCTCTAGTATATTGCATCTTCGCACTACTAGCTTGCACGAATTGATTCTTATGATTGCTTGCCTTGTTGCATCTCCGATGACTCAAACTTGCTCGCTTCATGCAGTTGATGACAACCATCTACATGCTTTGCACATGATTGTTATTGCTTCTTGTCATATATATCCATATGTTGCCTCTCTCATGCTAGATGATTTGCCATGGATTGAGTGCAACGATGCATTTCGCCTTGCTCATGAGATTGCCCCCATAGCACTCTCACATCTATTTGGAGATTTTGACATATTCCTTATGAAGCATGCTTGTCTTACCTCTTTGCACCATATACCTAGTGCCATGAATATTGCCATTGTTGCATCATATTCTTCACGGACTTGTGCTTCTAATGGTTATGTGCAAGAGAAGAGAACCATCATGATGGATGATGTGTTTATCTACCATGCACATACATTCTTTGCTTTCTTGTGTGCATGTGCAGGATACTTGGACTTTGTGTCGACTTCCGCTTCATGTGAGTTGACAATTCGAGCTCTTGAGAGTGAGCCGCATACGTTCGACAATGACTCACTTCTACACCACCTTTCATACCACTTCGGAATTGTGAAGGACGCACAAGGACACACATTCAAGGTGACATCTTTCGTGAGCATGGATATGACGGATCATACTACTTGTGTTGCTTGCACCATGAGACTTCTTGTTCATATTGGACCACTTGATTGCACACATGTTAGCGATCTTGCTTCCACTTTTCATTCTCACTGTTCCATGCATCATGATATATATGCCTTGTGTGTTGCATCCAATTCTTGGATTACTTGCTCCTCTCATATGTTTGGTTGCAACAATGTCATCACTTCACATATGCCATGTCCCATTGATTGCTACATGCTTGCCTTGATTGCCTCACACATGATGAACAATTTCTCTTTCCATTGTGTTGAGTTCCACACGATATTCACTACACGCAATGCACATTATGCTTGGATTGTCTTGCACTTGACCCATGTGTTTAGACACTTCATTTTATTTGGTGTTGTGAATGATTCATATGCCTACCATAGAACTTTCATTGAGCAATTTTCCCATGCTTGCTATGATCTTGAGGTAGATGCTTATTCTATTGTTACACATATTTGCATCACTACCTCACATTTAAATGCTTGTCCCCATGATATCTTTGATTGTGCTCAATTTATATGCTTATATGCCATGTCACAATCCTTTGTCAAACCATATGCTTTGCATGATGATGGCACTTGTTTGGTGAATCATCTCTTGAATGCTTGGTCTAGCACTAACACTAACCACATTTGTTTTACCAAGTGTTTGTTGTCTTTGCTACTTTTGAAGGAATCCCAAGATGGTGCGACATTGGAGATTGCCCATTTCGAGCTTCAAGATAATGAGAACTTGGTGATCGACCACTCCTACACGGCCACGCCATCTCTTTCCCATGGTGATTTGGATTTTGATCCGAGGTCGGATCTTTCCCAAGGGAGGGGAGATGATGCGGAGCATCCTATGGACATCACCATGTCAAGAGTCTGTTTGGCAAGTGACACGTGCGGCATCTACTTCACATACATAAAGGTGAATCATCTCCTTTACACATGCTCACTTGACCCCTTCGAGGATGGTATACTACTTGACACTTCTCCTGTGTGCATGCATAGGTATTGTCGGAGCTTCACGGATGTTGAGGAGGAGTGCAAGCGCCAAGGAACAACTACACCATCCACGAGGGAAGCATGGAAGCGACGATGGAAGAAGACGGAGAACAGCTCCCAGGCCCCGGACATCTGGCCTCGCCAGCCCGGACATCCGGCTCCCAGCCCGGAAATCCGGCCCCTCCGAACTCGGGAGCAACAAGTGCTACCACTCCAGCCCGGACATCCGGCCTCCCCAGCCCGGACATCCGGCATCGCCTAAAAGCCCGGACATCCAGCCCGACCAGCCCGAACATCCGTCCTCCCCTGTCCGCGCACAGTGAAGGGCCGAGGCCCGTGTATCCCTTCTCCCCCTAGACTATATATACTCCACCTCGTCCAACTTTCTAGGGTTAGCATTGGTTTAGCTCATATTTAGAGATAGAGCATTGCTCATCCACATCGGATCTACTCCACCAGACAGATTACGGCCTCTACGGAGAAGATCCCTTTGGATTCAAGACCTCCTTGCGGAGAAGATCGTCAAGACCCCCTCTTGGGCGGCCCCCTCAAGACCGCCTCACGGAGAAGACCGTTACCTCTTGTATCGTCTGTTGTTGACTTTGGATCTTGTATCTTCCTTTGTGTTCATGGATCTAGTGCATGTGTGATCATTCTTGTTGGTTTGAGTGTTCTCTTGTGTTCCCTTCATGATTTTCCCCTCGTTTCCCTCCCCGTGTTCTTCGTGTTCATCGCGGGATCCGCTCCTTTCGTGAAAGATCGGGCCACTAGGGTTCTACCCTACATCACAACTTCTTCCACTCCGTGCAACTACAAGTCCGTCCACGACTATCGTTTCCATGGTGATGAGGATCACGATCCGAGGTCGGATCTTTCCCAATGTGGGGGGGGGGGAGATGATGCAGAGCATCCCACGTTCATCCCCATGTACACTCTAACTACTCTCCAAGCCCCAAGAGAACATAAGACGAGACCTCAAATATACACCATTGGACACAAGGTGAACTCACTCCTCTTCGAACCATCACTTTCCATGTGAGACATGGCTACTACCTCCAACGTGTGTGCTATGCATGATCAGGTACTTAGAGGAAAGCCACGGAGCCACTGCGTCCAACGGATGAGCTAGCGAGGATGCCAAGTACAAGGACCAAGAGAAGTCTTCAGCCACCGTCAAAGTGCATCTATCCCTGGGTGGTTTTGGTAATTCCTAACAACATATAGCTCATTGAGCTAACATTACTCCAAGATTAATATTTCAGGAAAAGCTCAATGAATGGCATGGCATGGATGAGGAAAGTGGATCCCTCAAAATTCTAAGGACAAAAAGTTTGGCTCAAGCTTGAAGCTCAAGACTCTACATTTTATATTTTAGTGATCCAAGATCACATTGAGTCTATAGGAAAATCCAATACTATCAAGGAGGGATGAGGTGTTGCTTAATGGCTTGCTTGCTCAAAGTGCTTAGTGATATGCTCCAAAATCCTCAACTACCTTCCCACATCCACATATGACCTAAACCAAAAGTCAAACTCGGCCCCACTGATTCTTTCTATCCGGCGCCACCGAGTTTCAAATGTCATAGCCACTGCCACAAACCCTAGGCAAATTGGTCTCGCCGATAGGGATCTCGGTCTCACTGAGATGGGATTGTAATCTCTCTGTTTCCCTTCTTAACGTTTCGGTCTTACCGAGCTGAGCGATCGGTCCCACCGAGATTGTAGTGTAAACTCTCTGTTTCCCTTTTGTAACATTTCGGTCTCACCAAGATGAGCAAATCGGTCCCACCGAGTTTACCTGACCAACTCTCTGGTTAGCTTATTACGAAAATCGGTCCCACCGAGTTTGTGTAATCGATCACACCGAGATTACGTTATGCCGTAACCCTAACCATATTGGTCCTACCGAGTTGCATCTCAGTCCCACCGAAAATCCTAACGGTCACTAGGTTTGCTGAATCGGTCTGGCCGAGTTTAACCATTCGGTCCCAACTCAAGCCAACGGAAGTCATCGGAAGAATTGTTGCTCATGAGATGTCACTCAAGGATAAAGAGGAACTTCACAACAAATCAAGTGGTGCTTACAAAGCCTCATGTGAAGCCCCCACATCATCGAGTGAGAAACAAACCTTCAATGAAGAATTGAGCTTAATGGTGAAGAACTTCAACAAGTTCTACAAGAGTAGAAGCAAAGAGAGAAGCTCCAAGTCAAGGTCCTACAATGACAAAAGATCTTCTAGTCGAGAGCGAAATTGCTACAATTGTGGAAGGCCCGGACACTATTCCAATGAGTGTACGACCCCCTACAAGAGAAGAGAAGATTCTCCCAAGAGAAGAAGTAGAAGAGAAGAATCACCATCTAGAGAAAGAAGGAGTAGAGATGATCGTTATGAACGAAGACCCTCACGGAGAAGCAAGGATTCGGAAAGAAAGGACAAGTCATCAAGGAGCTACACAAAACGAAGACATCTAGCTCATGTTGGTGAATGGGTATCCGGCTCCGACTCCGACAACCACTCTGAGAGAAGCTATCACTCCGACTCCGAATATATTCAAGATGAAGGTGTTGCCGGTCTAGCACTTGTGACAACCAACTCCTACGACATATTTGACTCACCAAATGAATGAGTTGGAACATGCTTCATGGCTAAAGGCCCAAAGGTATCACACCCCGAGTATGTTGATTTCAATAGTGATGAAGATGACTTGTTAGGTGATGATGATTTACTTGTTGACAACTTTAGTGATGAATACTATGATGAAACGTCAATTAATCATGCTAATCAAGACAAAACGAATGACAATGATAAGGAGAAGATTGAGTCTGTAACTAAAGAACTAAACACTCTTAAGTTAGCTCGTGAAACTATCTTAGGAGATCATCGAGAACTTTTAAGGACTCATGAGAAATTGCGCTTTGAAAAGCTCAACCTTGAGCAAGTGCATGAGTTCTTAAAAGCAATCAATGATGATCTTCGTAAGAAAAGTTCTTCTTACATTTCCAAGCGTTTACTCTTATCCACTTACATGCCTCAAGTCAAGTCTAGTAACAAGAACAAGAAAGATTCTTCCTCTAGTAGTAACAATAATCATGCTAAATCCAATATTGTTGCTTCTAGTAGTTCTCTTGATTCCACTAATGATTCTCTTAGCCAAGTTACACTTGAGCAAGAAAATATCTTATTGAAGGGAATTATAGAGAAAGGTGTTTACAAGAGCCTTGCCGGAAGTAAGCAATTCGAGGAAATTGTAGGCAAGCAAGGAAGGCACCGGTAGAATCAAGGTGTTGGTTTTGAACGAAAGTTCAATGCCAATGGAGTTGAGTGGGAAGAAGATCAATACCCCAATACGAAGTTTGTTCCTCAACAAGAGAAGTATGATCCTACTTCTTTCAAAGGGACACAAGCTCAAGATGATCTTCCACCACAAGACCACAAGCAAAAAGGCAAGGACAAGCTTCAAGAGGAAATTGATGCATTTGAAGAAGCTCCTAAGGCCTTGGTCAAGTGGGTTCCCAAGACTACTTCAAGTTCCACTTCATCAAGTACAACTACAACACCGAGGATTCCCATCAAGATGGTGTGGATCCCGAAGAAGAGGAACTAGAGAGTTCTTGAGGGTGACTCCGCCAACATACTTCACTCTTATCATCTTGGCAAGAACAAGTGCAATCAACTTCCACATCTTGCACTAGTTCAAGGAGTCACAAACCCTCTTGTTGGTAAGACAAGGGACAAGGTAACCTAAAAGCTTTCATAGACATCATCTTGTGTATGCATCACTTTATGTCTATGGATATCCTTGTTTGTTCCTTGTGGAACTAACCCGTGTAGGTATTGAAAGTGCAACTCACTCCAATGGATAGCTCCAAATGATCTACATCAACATTGAGCATCCACATCTTCAACATCTACATGAAGTCATCATCGACAAAACCCAAGGTTAGTTCATCCCTCTTAGGGGGGATCTCACATCTAGGGGGAGCTTTACTCTAAGAATTGAGCTAAAACAACTCTAATGGTGTGAACACAACAATGCTTTATGTAAAAGTGGTAACCCCACTTGTGCTTAAATGATGAGTATGACCTATGATCAAATGTTCTCATTTGACTCCTAAGTCAATATACTCATATATAGATGACCTAGTCATCGCAAATTGTTTGATAGATGCTAGAATTGGTTGTGCATGCTTTGCCACATATTTCAATTGCCATTTTATTGTGTGAGCATGTTGATTGCATATTTCACTCATTCGAGGACATCCACTTGTTGTTTTGATTGATTGTTTTTCTTTTCTTTTGCCAAGTGGATGGACAAGAGTGCCTAAGAACCCTCTCTAGCTATCTATGCTTTTCTCGTCTCAAACTCTATTCATGCTACATCACAAAATTTGATCAAGTCGGATTCGAACCACTCTGTGTGAGGAGCACTCGGAGTCCCCGATTCATCATAGACTTAAACTTCCAAAACTTCTTTGTGTGTTTCGGTCTGACCGGTTCATCCATTTCGGTCATACCGAGATCACTAAGTCGATCTAGGTTTTCAATATCGGTGCAACTGATTTGAACCTTTCGGTCACACCGAGTTTAACTGCTTGTAGTTATGAATCTCGATGCCACCGAGTTGTTCCACTCGGTCACACCGACAAGGTCGGGCTATACATACTCACGGGCAAAATTTTGGAAATATCTCCAAAACCCCTTCGCCCGCGCATAGCTCGCTCTGCCTCCTGGGTCTCCGGATCGTCCTCCTCGTCGCCAGCCGCCTCCTGTCGCTGATCTCCGCCGCCATCAATGGAATTCTTCCCCGCCGTTGCCGCCATAGCAAGTTCATCATCGAACTAGGGTATGGACTCGATCACAGTGCTATCCCCGTCCGATTCCTAGCACATTGTGTTCATTATGATTCTTACCACGATTGAAACGCTTCTATCCAGTCAAAACACTCCGTAGATTAGAGTTGAATTGAAAATTTAGGGTTAGGTTTCCGCCGAAACCATCTCGGACCATCCGAGTTGTGGAACTCGGTACCACCGATTCGGCTCAGGCCATTGCACATGTAATTTTTGGTCTGACCGAGAATTGCAAATCGGTGTGACCGAGTTCAGGACTTTGTGAAACCCTAGCAGTCTTGGTGCCACTGAACTGTGACTCGGTCTGACCGAGTTCACTAGTTTAGGTTCCAATAGCTGCTTCGGTATCACCGAGTTTACAAATCGGTTGATCCGAAATGCTTTCTATGGAAAACTAAAACTAAGTTTTTGACTCATTCTTTTGCAAAAACCTCTGCATTTTGTGATGCTCATCCACTCTATCTCATCTATATCTATTCACAGGGTCTGCTGTCAGTGTTTGCAATATGTCTGATCAGAGTGACAGCCAGAACAGGTCAGAGGAGCAGGTTCACCTGAGTGAGGGCACTAGTCCCTCTAGCAATTCAGATGATGGTAGCAGGAGCACTCCCAGCAACTTGCCCAAAGCTGCTACCAGAACAAGGAAGTCAAAGTAAATGAGATTCAGTCTATTGTGGAGCAACTTCAAGATGATATGTAGGAGAGGAAGGGCAAGACAACCACTGATGCATTTGCCAGAGTGCCTAGAGCTCAGAGGTCAACTGCAGTACCGGTACCAGACACCAGAGCCACTTCATCTGCACCGGCTACAACTTCAGTGCCACCAGCTCCAGCACCTACCCCAGCAGCTCCATCTACTTCGACTGAAGCCTTCGTTCTTGGAGTTCTCTGGACACCACCACCTGAAGACCAAGCCTGAGAGACATTTTAGTGCTATGCATTTTCTATGAACTTTTTGGTAACTTGTTGCCAAAGGGGGAGAAAAATGTATAGATCATAGGCTGAGAGAGAGAGAGAGAGTTTGCTTTTGTTCTCTCTTGTCTTCTTGGTTGAACTTTGGTTGCTTTTGATTGCTTGAGATACTATGCTATTATCTGTGAGACATTGATGATCATGTGGTTGATCATAAGCTACACTTATGCTTGTTAGATGATATTATCTTACTTATCCTTATATGATCATTCACTTTGCTTGGTGATGAGTGCATGTATTTAATTCTTATCATTTTGAGCGCTCCACCAAGATGTATGTGACATGGAAGAGTAACCCATGATCCTAACTCATTGTGCATTTGCAGTCCAAAGCAAATCTTAAGATATGCACAAATTTAGGGGGAGCTCTTGCTTTTCACATACTTCTCAAAGCGACAATATCTTTCACTCTTATTATCATTTGTCGAAGCTTTGATCTATATGTTGTCATCAATTACCAAAAAGGGGGAGATTGAAAGTGCAACTATCCCTGGGTGGTATTGGTAATTCCTAACAACATATAGCTCATTGAGCTAACATTATTCCAAGATTAATATTTCAGGAAAAGCTCAATGAATGGCATGGCATGGATGAGGAAAGTGGATCCCTCAAAATTCTAAGGATAAAAAGTTTGGCTCAAGCTTGAAGCTTAGGACTCTACATTTTATATTTTAGTGATCCAAGATCCATTGAGTCTATAGGAAAAGCCAATACTATCAAGGAGGGATGAGGTGTTGCTTAATGGCTTGCTTGCTCAAAGTGCTTAGTGATATGATCCAAAATCCTCAACTACCTTCCCACATCACATATGACCTAAACCAAAAGTCAAACTCGGCCCCACCGATTCTTTCTATCCGGCGCCACCAAGTTTCAAATGTCATAGCCACTGCCACAAACCCTAGGCAAATCGGTCTCGCCGATAGGGATCTCGGTCTCACTGAGATGGGATTGTAATCTCTCTGTTTCCCTTTGTAACGTTTCGGTCTTACCAAGATGAGCGATCGGTCCCACCGAGATTGCAATGTAAACTCACTATTTCCCTTTTGTAACATTTCGGTCTCACCGAGATGAGCGAATCGGTCCCACCGGGTTTACCTGACCAACTCTCTGGTTAGCTTATTACCAAAATTGGTCCCACCGAGTTTGTGTAATCGATCACACCGAGATTACGTTATGCCCTAACCCTAACCATATCGGTCCAACCGAGTTGCATCTCAGTCCCACCGAAAATCCTAACGGTCACTAGGTTTGTTGAATCGGTTCGACCGAGTTTAACCATTCGGTCCCGCCGAGTTTGGAAAATTGTGTGTAACGGTTATATTTTGTGTGGAGGCTATATATACCCCTCCACCCACTCTTTATTCGTGGAGAGAGCCATCAGAACATACCTACACTTCCAATACACATTTTCTGAGAGAGAACCACCTACACTTGTATTGAGGTCAAGATATTCCATTCCAACCATATGAATCTTGATCTCTAGCCTTCCGCAAGTTGCTTTCCACTCAAATCTTCTTTCCACCAAATCCAAATCCTGTGAGAGAGAGTTGAGTGTTGGGGATACTATCATTTGAAGCACAAGAGCAAGGAGTTCATCATCAACACACCATTTGTTACTTCTTGGAGAGTGGTGTCTCCTAGATTGGCTAGGTGTCACTTGGGAGCCTCCGACACGATTGTGGAGTTGAACCAAGGAGTTTGTAAGGGCACGGAGATCGCCTACTTCGTGAAGATCTACCGCCAGTGAGGCAAGTCCTTCGTGGGCGACGGCCATGATGGAATAGACAAGGTTGCTTCTTCGTGGACCCTTCGTGGGTGGAGCCCTCCGTGGACTCGCGCAACCGTTACCCTCCGTGGGTTGAAGTCTCCATCAACGTGGATGTACGATAGCACCACCTATCGGAACCACGACAAAAACATCCGTGTCTCCAATTTCGTTTGAATCCTCCAAACCCTTACCTTTACATTCTTGCAAGTTGCATGCTTTACTTTCCGCTGCTCATATACTCATTTGCATGCTTGCTTGAATTGTGTGGAGATTGCTTGACTTGTGCTAAGATAGCTAAAATCTGCCAAGAACTAAAATTGGGAAAAGGCTAGATTTTTATTTGGTCAAGTAGTCTAATCACCCCCCCTCTAGACATACTTTCAATCCTACACACCGGACGATCGGGTAACGCTGGACGTCCGACGACTGGGCACTCATCCAGCAAGAAGGGCCAGCCAACGGAAGCTACAATGGCCAGACGTCCGACAAGTACCGGACGTCCGACACACCCCAGCGACCGGACGTTCGGCCGTCTCCGGAAATCCGGCGCCACCTCAAACCGAGCCAAAACGCTGGACATCCGAGAAGTACCGGACGACCAGACCCTCGTGAGCCACCGGACGCCCGGTACCTGCCGGATGACCGGCCCCTGGCTGTGTCCAGTGTTGCGGGCCGAAGCCCATCTACCCCTCACTTACCCGTTCATGTCCCTAGACTATATATACTCCTCCACCACCTCCTAGTTAGGGCTAGCATTGGTTTAGCTCATATTCAGAGATAGAGCATTGCTCATCCACATCGGATCTACTCTACGAGAGAGACCGCGGCCTCTACGGAGAAGATCCACGTTGGATTCAAGACCTTCTCACGGAGAAGAACATCAAGACCTCCTCACGGAGAAGACTGGTTACCTCTTGTATCCTCCGTTGTTGACTTTGGATCTTGTATCTTCCTTTGTGTTCATGGATCTAGCGCATGTGTGATCATACTTGTTGGTTTGAGTGTTCCCATTGTGTTTTTCCCCTTGTTTCCCTCCTCATGTTCTTTGTGTTCATCGCGAGATCCGCTTCTTTTGTGAAAGATCGGCCTATAGGGTTCCTACCCTACATCACAGAGGACTCCCCATGTGGAACTACAATGGGGAAGATGGCGCCTCCCGCTGCGGCAGGAAAGGTCCGGACACCGCTGCCACCTTAGCCAAAATATTGGCCGAGCTATTAAAGGGTGAGGAAGAGGAGTTCCCACGCATCACGCATAGAGAAGGATATTCCATGTACAGTCCTCCTAGCTGGGTAAGCTCCCAACTCTTCTGCTCTACTCATTCCCCTCCCTGAGCTTCGTTCAATGAATATTAACCCATCCATTTAAAACAACAATGGAGAAAAATTTCCGAGGGGCTTCACAGCCCCGCCCCGCAGCCCGAGGGCCACAATCGGGACCTTGACCCCAGATTCGAAGAGGATCCGGATATATTTGTGGTGCTCCCAAATGGGACGTTTTATCAAGTGAGATATGACGGCACAAAGGTGGCCATCATCGCCGAGTATCCCGGTCTTCTCCCTGCTTATCATGTAAGTAATCAGGAGACCCTTTGTCTGAGAGGGTTTTCTCATTCTTCCTCACTCACCGCACCATCCTGTTGTCACACCCTAGCTGGTTCATGCATTAGAGTGTTGCATCATGTCTACCTTTACAGAAACTTGAAATGGGGATGACAGAACCCCCAGCACCCCCCGTGGAAACAACTAGGGTTTACTAAAATTATTTTCAATGAACCCAAAATGCCCTTCACAAAATGTTCATCATTTCTGGATTGGGTTGAAACCCCTGGCAAAAATGGTGCACTCTTTTCTAGGACATTCTGGATTCTTTGAATTAAATCATAAGTATTTGAATTTGGGCATTTAAATGCTATAAAATAT
Organism: Triticum dicoccoides; assembly: GCF_002162155.2. NCBI lineage: Eukaryota > Viridiplantae > Streptophyta > Magnoliopsida > Poales > Poaceae > Triticum > Triticum dicoccoides. The sequence continues at coordinate 357,836,746 of NC_041382.1, read as the reverse complement.
TTTAAATGCCCAAATAATTCTGGAGTTAAGTGAGGGCTGTTAGGAATAATCCCAACAGAGCCCACAATTATTTTTAGGATTTTAGTAAGTGCCTAAGTATTTTTAATAAAGCCCTAAAGTTATAGAAAAATAGAAAAAGAAAACAAACAGGAAAAGAGAGAAAGAGAAAGCTTACCTGGCGCCCGCCCAACAGGCCCACCTGCCGGCCCCTGCCCAGCAAACGCTCCAGCGAGCTACTTGGCTTGGCCAGGCAGGCAAGCAGCTGCTCGACAGCGAGCAAAGCATGCGCGCCACGCAGCTGCCCGCCGCCTCGCCGCTCCCCTCGTTGAGCTATCGACGTGGGACGACCCCCTCTCTCTCCCCGACCTCGCAGACATTCGCTCTTCCCTCTGGTTCTTCTCTCTCGCCCTCCCCGACGTCGCCCGAGACGTCACCGTCGCCACCGCTCGCCGCAGCCACGTCCAACGCCGTCCCCGCACCCTCTCACCGTGTCCGGACGGTTCGCCGCCGTCGACTACGTCGACTAGCCAAGCCGCACGACGCTGGAGCCCCTACATCGCCCCCTCCGCCGTCATCTTCAACCTCGGGCCGCCGAGATCCCCGTTGCTGTTTCGACCGCACCGAGCCTTCCCCGAGCACGCCGACCTTCTCTGCGGCTTCCCAGTGAGCTATTGCTCCTCCCCCTTCTCTCCGCTTCGTCGCTAGAGCTCTGTAGCCACCGTGCCTTTTCCGTCCGAACGCACCGCTGCCTGACCACGTCGTCGGCGATGCTCCGGTGACCTTTTGGTCACGGGCTTGTGCCCGTCACACTCACTGCATCGCGTAGATGTTGTAGGTGCAAGTGCCACGCCTCCTAGGCAACTGCAGCCACGCGCACGAGCTGACCCGAGCTTCGGCCTCCGCCAAGCTCGTCGCCGGCAATGCTCCGGCCACTCCCCAGCCAAGACATCACCACGGCTGGATGCGGGCGAACACCAGCTGCCCGTAGCTGCTCTCCGGGCAGCAAATGATGCCCTGTGGGCAAATCCTGCAGCGCGCCGCTGCGTCTGGCCTCGCCGGCGGCTAAACACCGGCAGGCTTTGACCGCTGACCAGTGAGTTGACCACGCCTGACCCATGTGGGCCCAGGTTGATTCCCCCCTGAGCCTATGACAGGTGGGGCCAGCCTGTTAATTAGTTTAGGATTAGTGCTAACTAATTATAATCCTGTGGGCCCAGGCCCCACTCACAGTTAGTTAGTATTAACTTAATCCTGTTAGCTAACTGAGTCACTGACCAGTGGGTCCCCCAGGTCAGGTTTGACCTGGACGGCACCTGTTGACCTTCTGACATCAGCGTGACCTAATGCTGACACAATTATTCATTTTCTGGATTTTTTTTATATAGGAAATTCCAGAAATAGCCAAAACTTCTAAAAATCATAGAAAATCAACAATAGCTCCAAATCAAACAAATTATATATGAAAAATGTTCAAAAAAATTCAATCTATCCATCTGTAATGGTTTCATGCATGACAAACCACTTTAACCTTGTTGTTTAGGTGAAACAAGCTAACACACTTATTATGCATAGGAACTTTAACTTCCATTTGAATCTTTGGTTCAAATAGACCCATTTCAACTTGTTTCACATTGCATTAGGTAGGACACATCATTTTGCCATGTCATAGCATGCATCATATTGCTGCATATTGTCATGTGTTGATTATGTTCTGTGTGTCCTTCGTGGTAGGTTCTGCCTCTGAGGATATCTCCGAGTATCCAACTGAAGGGCGATACCCTACTACCACTCCATCAGGCAAGCAACCCATTTGATCATATCGATACAATCCCATGTTCCGCCTCCGCTCTCCTTTACTGCATTAAGACAACAACGTTTCAAACTGCTGTGTGCTGCGGTAGTTGAACCCTTATCCTCTAGATGACCTGTCATTGCCACAGTAACTAGATGAAACCCACTAGCATGTGTAGGAGTTGATTGAGCCATGTATGTGTTTCCTACCTTGCTATGCCTGCTATCCTTAGAGTTGTGTCAGGTCTGGTTCATCTGGGTGATGGGCTAGAGTGAAATTATTATGTCGGTAATGTGAGGGATGTGTTGAACATGATTTGGTAAAGGTATCGATCAGAGGCCATGTAGGAGTACATGGTGGGTTGTTTCATTGAGGCCGTCCCTAAGAACTGAGATCTGTATGTGTGATTTTAAGAATCATCTACTACCATGCATTGGGATCCTTAATTGACCCTCTCGGCTTCTTAATCACCCTAGTACTCTGTCCAGGAGTTGCAAATAGTTTCTGGTGTTTGTAGGTTATGTGTTGGCGGCCGTGCGTAGCGCTGACCCTAGGGGTGGGCTATGTTGCGGTAGATACACCGTGGCCGGGTATGTCGGGTGCCCGTTTGGCGTCTCGTGACCCTGTTCACATCGTTCGGGGCCGTATGTGGAAACCTTGGCCGGACTCCCTGCGGATGGAACCTGGATAGACAATAAACCTGGACTAGAGACTTGAGTGTTTAGGTAGGTCATGGCCGACACCCTCGTTGGGCTTCCGCTTGAAGGTTGCCGAGTACATGTCGTGTAAACGACGGTAAGTGGTGAGAGCGTCTATGAAGAAGTACACCCCTGCAGGGTTAACATCATCTATTCGAATAGCCGCGTCCGCGGTAAAGGACTACTTGGTTGCCTATACAGTTCATAGACAAGTTAATGGATACTACTAAAAGACTCAAGATAAGTGTGAGTACCGGGGATGGCCCTCTCGTAGGATGACGAGGGAGGATCTCCGGTGGAGTATTGTGTTGGTGATTAGTGGACTCGTGTGCGAAAACTATTTTACTAGTGGTGTCCCGTAGGATAGCTTAGCCAAGAGTCAAAAGCTGGCGTCAAAAGCTGGCTTGCTGCAATAACTCCACCACCTTCTTGAGAATGAGCATGTATAGTAGGTTCTGATGTAAGACTTGATGAGTACCTTAGTACTCATGTTTGCTTAATTACTGTTTTCAAACGACAACACCGCCCCCTCCGATGGGTTTTATGTAGATCTGGACGTCGATGAGTGACTTGCCACCCAGGTGGTGATCCTGGCCATGGAGGGCCCTATGTAGATAGACAGGCTTTGAGAAGCCTTCTTGCTTTCTAGTGTCTGTACTCAGACTATTAGCTTCGCATGTGCTTGTATGCTTGTATGACTTGAGTGTCGGGTCATGTGACCCCTACCTGTATGAACATGTTATGTATGGCTCTCTGGAGCCTTTAAATAAAGTACTTGAGTTGTAGAGTTTTGTTGTGATGCCATGTTGTATTTGCACATATCGAGCATATTGTGTGTATGATTGAAATGCTTGGTATGTGTGGGATCCGACAATCGAGTTGTTTATCCTTGGCAGCCTCTCTTATGGGGAAACGTAGTCTAGTGCTCCTTGAGCCATAGTAGTCCACTACAGCCCGGTTCACCGGAGTCCTGCTAGCCCAGCACTACTGCTCAGGACACTTGACTGGCTGGCATGTGTTCCACTTCGTTCCTATGTCCGTCCCTTCGGGGAAATGTCACGCGGTGACTTCCGAAGTCCTGTCTAGCATGCTACAGCCCGGGTTCCCCGGAGTCCTGTTAGCCCAGTGCTACAGCCCGGATTCACACGCTGATGACCGACATGCTCGATTTGATTCATGTATGCCTATCCCCATAGGTCTGTGCCGCTTTGGGTTCACGACTAGCCATGTCGGCTCGGGTTCTCTGTCATATGGATGCTAGCAACACTATCATATACGTGAGCCAAAAGGTGCAAATGTTCCTGGGCCACGGTAAGGCGACACCCGTGGGGATACCGTGCATGAGGCCGCAATGTGATATGAGGTGTTACCGGCTAGATCGATGTGACTTGGAATCGGGGTCCTGACACCTGTGCTCAGAAGGGGAGGCATTTGGAACGTCGTGCTGCCCCAGGGGCATCTCCAAAGAGAGCGGCTCCTGCGTCGGGCAGGCCTTCGAAGAGGAAGGCAAACAGAGATACGGTCGGGCCTTCCTTGAAGAGGTATGGGTTTGCAACTATGCTTTTTTTAGCAGTCGCGTCCAACTGTGACTCATATGTTCATTTTGTATCAGGGAAAAGGTTCGACGGACTGTGTCGGAGGAACCGACCAGTCATACTCCTGATAACCAAGATTCGGTCCCAGTCGAAGAGGCAGGGCCCGATATGGGAGTGGCACCAGACTGTCCTTCTGCCGAGGGTTCGGAAATATGTTCGTCACCAATTCGGAAGTGGAGAGCGCCATGAGTTACCGGCGCTGGAGGGCCGTTTTACGAAATCCCCGCTTCTCAAAAGAGGCGTTCGGTGCCTTCAGCTCGGCTGATGCATACATCCGAGCTGCTCGAGATGGGCTTAACACAGCCACCGAGCAACATTTGAAAGATGTGCAGGTAAGTTTACCTTGTCCAAATTTGATAACCATGTGCCCGTAGCCCCCGAGACTTGAAGTAGTTGGGACAAATGTTTTAAGGGTCGTTGTATAACTAGGTTCTTACGGAGAAAAATGACCTGCTAGCCCAAGAGCTGGAGCAGTGCCGGACACAGCTAACTGCTGCTACCACCGAACTGGAAAAGTTCAAGAAGGCGTCCTCTGGTAATATTTCCCTTCATCGAGAAACAAAAAATTATACGCCAGTTGTATTGCAACTGCTGCTTGTCTCATAACAGGGTCATCGGACCAACTAGGAGAGGAACTGAAGGCCGCTCAAACGAGCAAAAAAGAGGCGAAGAGACAACATGCCGCATGCGAGCGCGTTCTGACCCGAGTCAGAGAGGAGAAAAACAAACTCCAGGATTCAAACACCAAACTGGGCGAAGAACTGAAATATGAGCGAGCCCAGCTAGCTGACTTTGTGAAGGAGAACAAAAAGTTGCGAGGCGGCATATTCAGTATGTGGCCGAATTTATCTTATAACAATTTCGGGGTACAATTAGCTGATATAGCTGTGATTGTAGGTATGTTGACGGGCCGTCCCAAAGAGGAGGTGCTCGGATCATCAAGTGATCTTCTGCAAGGGCTGTCGCAGTTACACGAGCAAGCTCGACAGGCAATGCAGAGTGTAGGCAAGGCCTTATGGCCATCCGCCTCCCCTCAAGGCAGTATGGAGAAGCTTGTAGAGCTATTCAAGGGATCGCGGCGGCGTATCCGACTATGGAATATATCGGCCTACCGAGAGGGTGCGCTTGAGGCCTGGCCATGGTAAAAACTCGATATACCAAGCTGGATCCGAATCACATGGCCCAGGTCGGACCGCTAGGTTCAAATGTGGAAGAAATTCCCGTTAGTTTAGTATATGACCAAGTAGAGGTGGCCGCGAGATATTCCCAACAGGATTGTAAGTTAGACCGCCTATTGGATGGTATAGAGGAGGAAGTCATGAAGTCCGACGTGACTATGCACTTTCCTTCTAGTTGGATTGTAAAAACAATTGTCATGGCCGATCTTTTCGCTTCAACCTCTAGACCCAAAGGTGCGGAGTGTTTCCGAATACCCTAGCGGTAAAATATACCGGGGTATGCATGAGAACCAGGCGTAGGGGTCATAGTTGCTTGAACAGACAATGTGTATCCGGCTAGTTATGTTATATTACATTATGTAAGAAACATCTTCCAGAGAGAATAGTTCCGTTAAGGGTTCCTTTCCCTGGGTGTGCATGTGTTTAATGTGCATGTACGAACTGTGATTGAAAAAATCATAGAGTAAGTAACTTCTGGGGTTTCACAATGGAGTGAATGCGGAAACGTCTTTAATTCACCGACCGAATATTCCCTTAAGAATGCTAGCTTTCGGCTTCACCCAGTCTGAGGTACACATCCGAATGACCCGGCAGTAACAATCACAGAGGTGCTCCCTTTATGCCCTAGCCGAACTAACGGGAATGTAGGGCATAAGCACAGGAGCCAGGCAACCCTGCTTGGCCAAAACTTAAGTCATATCGATGCATATAATGGCGAAGAAAAGGTACATATGGGAAGAACGCATATGTGGTGAGCATGATGCTCGAAGTATAATAGCAAGCTTATGTACAATAAGCCCCTAGGTATAATGGCGTACATATTTGGAGATGTACGCATGAGGGGAGCACGGTCTAGCCGTACTAAAGCCATAGGGCTAAAGAGCAAAACGAAAAGAGATAAAAATGAAAAGAGAGAAAAAATAGCATTAATAACAGGAGGAAGGAGATGAACACAGAGTTTGGCGCTAGGCATAGAATCGTCGGAGTCAGCTGCATTCCAAGGGTTCGGCTCCAAGTGATTGTCTGATGCATCACGCAGGCAGTACGCTCCTCCGGTGAGAACTTCGTCAATGATGAAAGGACCCTCCCACTTGGGATTGAGTTTGTCCTTTTTCTTCTCCGGCAGGTGTAGAACGAGTTCACCAACGTTGTAAGTCTTGGCCTGCACTTCTCTGCTTTGATACCTACGAGCCTGCTGTTGATAAAATGTGGAACATGCTTTTGCGACGTGGCGCTCCTCCTCTAGGGCATCTAAGATGTCCTGTGGATCAAGCTCGGCCTCTCTCTCTTCGTACATGCGCGCTCGAGGTGAGTCATGAATAAGCTCGGCCTCTCTCTCTTCCGCACCGTACACCATGAAGAAAGGTGTATATCCAGTAGTGCGGTTGGGCGTGGTCCGCAGCCCCCAGAGTACGGAGTCAAATTTCTCTACCCAGTGCTTGTCTGATTCTTTCAAAGACCGCACTAGTCTAGGTTTAATGCCACTCATAATAAGACCATTAGCCCGTTCGACTTGACCGTTTGTCTGCGGGTGATAGACAGAGGCGTAATCAAGATTAATGCGCAGATTAGCACACCAAGTTTTCACTTCATCGGCTGTGAAATTGGAGCCATTATCGGTGATGGTGTTGTGTGGAACACCATAACGGTGTACCACGCCGGATATGAAATCTATTACCGGCCCCGCCTCGGCCGTTTTGACTGGTTTGGCCTCGATCCACTTAGTGAATTTATCCACGATGACTAGCATATTCTTTCTCTTATGGCTTCCTCCTTTAAGGGGTCCGACCATATCGAGTCCCTAGACCGCAAAAGGCCAAGTGATGGGGAATGTTTGTAAGGCAGTGGGGGGCATATGGCTTTAGTTGGCGAAGAGTTGGCATCCGACGCAACATTGGACAAGGTCCTATGCATCTGCTCAGGCCGTCGACCAATAGAACCCTGTACAGAAGGCCTTGCTAACAAGGGCCCGAGCTATGGCGTGGTGCCCGCCGAGACCTGCATGAATCTCAGCCAGAAGTTGCCGCCCCTCCTATTCGGAGATACATCTTTGAAGGACTCTGGTAGCACTTTTCTTATAGAGCTCTCCGTCATGAACCTTGTAGGCCTTCGAACGTCGGACAATGCAGCGGGCCTCATTCCGATCCTCGGGAAGCTACTTATTGTACATGGTCCATAATGACACCATCGACAAGGCCAGGAATGGTTCGGTCCATTGGGCAATGACTGCCATAATGAAATGGGTCGATGGTGTTATTTTGGTGGTTGAGCCTCCGACGCTATCGATGTGTTCGAAATTTGGGGTTGTGTTCGGATCCGGACTTGTGTTGGCGCCCTCCCCCTGCCACACCACGGATGGCTTAAAAAGCCTTTCCAGAAAAATGTTAGGTGGGACGGGGTCGCGCTTAGCGCCTATGCGAGCAGGAACGTCCGCTGCTTGATTACTTTCTCGGGCCACTGTGCTCCGATTGTAGACCTATCAATGCTATCACCGTTCGCTATAGGTATCCCATTCCACGCCTAGATGGTATGCTTGATGAGCTTAGCGGTGCCACTATATTTTCTAAAATTGATCTTAAGAGTGGTTACTATCAAATCTGCATACGAGGGGGTGATGAATGGAAAACCGCCTTCAAAACCAAGTTTGGTTGGTATGAGTGGTTAGTCATGCCTATGGGTCTCTCGGAAGCACCGGGCACTTTTATGCGCCTTGTGAATCATGTCTTTCGCCCTTACATTGGTATATTTGTTGTGGTTTACTTCGATGACATTCTTGTGTTTAGCACATCTATTAAAGAGCATGTCACCCATGTCCGCACCATTTTGCAAACTCTTAGAAAAGAGCGCCTCTATGCTAATATGGAGAAATGCCTTTTTGGTGTTGATAAGCTCGTTTTCTTGGGTTTTGTTGTTTCTTCTAAGGGTTTTCATGTTGATGAGTCCAAGATTAATGCTATTAAGACTTGGCCACAACCAACCAACTTGCAACAAGTGCGTAGTTTTCTTGGCCTTGCGGGTTTCTATCGTTGCTTTGTGAAGGATTTTAGCACCATTGCTTCGCCTTTGCATGCTTTGAGCAAGAAGAATGCGCCTTTTGTTTGGGGACCATCCCAAGATACTGCATTCAATGAGCTTAAAAATTTGCTTACTCATGCTCCCGTGCTTGCTTTACCCAACTTCGACAAACGTTTTAAAATTCATTGCGATGCTAGTGGTAATGGCATAGGAGGTGTGTTAACACAAGAGAAGCGCCCCGTAGCTTACTTTAGTGAGAAACTTTCCGGAGCGCAACTCAATTATCCCATCTATGACAAAGAGCTATATGCTTTAGTCCGCATTTTGCATGAATGGGAACACTACCTTCGTCCCCATGAGTTTATCATTCATACCGATTATGAGACTCTCAAGTATCTTAAGGGACAAACTAAGTTGAACAAGCGTCATGCTAAATGGAGTGAATTTATTGAGTCTTTTCCCTATGTCATCAAGTACATCAAGGGTAAAGAAAACATAGTAGCGGATGCTATGTCCCACATTTGCATGCTTGTCACGCAACTTGAGTTAGATGTCATTGGCTTCGAGCATATCAAAGACTTATATGAGCATGATACAACTTTTGCCATTCCTTATGCCAAGTGTTTATCAAATACATCTTAGAACGCTATTACATCAAAGATGGCTATCTTATGAGAGCTAACAAACTTTGCATTCCCGAGTCCTCACTTCGTTTGTTGCTTTTGCAGGAATCTCATGGAGGAGGCTTAACGGGACACTTCGAACGCGACAAGACATTCGCCACGCTCTCGAAAAGCTACTTTTGGCCTAAGATGTTTCGAGATGTCAATCGTTTCACTAACCGGTGTTCTACATGTCGCAAAGCTAAGTCCAAAGCTCAATCTCATGGTCTCTATATGCCTTTACCAATTCCACATGGACTTTGTACTTGGTTTGCCTAGAACTCGAAATGGGAAAGATTCCATATTTTTCGTTGTGGACCGTTTCTCCAAAATGGCACATTTTATTCCTTGTCACAAGATAGACGATGCTTCACATGTTGCTAATCTCTTTTGTAGGGAAATATTGCGTCTCCATGGTGTGCCAAAGACAATTGTCTCGGACCGCGACGTCAAGTTCCTTAGCTATTTTTGGAAGACCCTATGCGCCAATCTCAGAATCAAGCTACTCTTCTCCACGGCGTACCATCCTCAAACAGACGGCCAAACGGAGGTGAAAACCGCACACTCTCTGCTCTACTTTGAGTACTCATCAAGAGGAACATCAAGGAGTGGGAGGAGTGTCTACCCATCGCCGAGTTCGCCTAGAACCGAGCAAGACACTCAACAACCGACAAGTCCCCTTTCGAGGTCGTCTACGGATTCAACCCTTTGTCACCATTGGATATTCTACCTCTACCACTCCAAGAGCGAACCAATTTGGACGCAAGTGCACGAGCGACCCATATCAAGAAGGTGCATGAAGATACAAGAAACACCATCGAGCGCCAAGTACAACGCCTTGCGACCAAGCTCAACATCAACAAGCAACCTATGGTCTTCAACATTGGTGATCTTGTGTGGCTACACCTTCGCAAGGAGCGCTTTCCACAAGAACGCGAGTCTAAGCTTCGACCTCGAGCCGATGGACCCTTCAAGGTGCTCGCACGCTACAACGACAACGCTTACAAGATCGACCTCCCACGGGACAAATACAACGTGAGCGACATCTTCAACATCAAAGATCTCTCTCCCTTCCATGGTGATGAAGAACTCGATCCGAGGACGGATCATCCCCAAGGGAGGGGAGATGATGCGGAGCATCCCACGACCATCCCCATGGACGCCACCTCAACTATCCAAGCTCCAAGTGGACCAATGACAAGGGCTAGGGCATGTGCTATTCAATCCGAGGTGACATCACTCCTACTTGAGTTTTCCCCCTCTTCAAGTGAGACATGGCTACTGCCTAAGTCCGAGATACTATGTGTCATCAGGTACAACGCTCAAGACTCGGAGCCGAGGACTGCAGAAGAAGAGACAGGCGTCAACACTCTGGACAGCCCGGACCTTCCGGCCGCCGATGACTTCGACCAGCCCAGGCGTGCCAACTCTCGGGTTAGCCCGGACCCCGTCCCGGACCTTCCGGCGCCCGGAACCTCCGGCCTGCCTGGACCTTCCGGCCCCCGGATGCCAGCACATCTCCACCGCGCCAACTCTCTGGTTAGGCCGGACCCTCCCCGGAACCTCCGGCGCCCGGAACTTCCGGCCTAACCCGGAACTTCCGGCCCTGCCTGCGCGCAGCGACTTGGACCAAGGCCCGTGTACCCTTTCGTCACCTAGACTATATATACTCTATCCCGGACAACTTTCTAGGGTTAGCGTTGGTTTAGCTCATACTCAGAGATAGAGCTTCGCTCATCCATCCGGATCTACTCCACGAGAGAGACCGTGGCCCCTCTTCAGACCTCCTTGCGGAGAAGATCCCCCCGTGGATTCAAGACCTCCTCACGGAGAAGAACCGGCTACCCATTGTATCGTCCTTAGTTGTCCGTGGATTCGTGTGTCGTTCTATGTACCCGAGGATCTAGCACATGTGTGACTTGTTCTTGTTAGTTTGAGTGTTCCTCTTGTGTTTTCCCTTGTGTTTTCCCTCGTTTCCTTCCTCGTGTTCTTCGCGTTCTTCACGGGATCCGCTCCTTTCGTGAAAGATCGGGCGATTAGGGTTCCACCCTACATCACCAATGCTGCAGCGAGGGTCACCGAATGGAACATAGAAATGCAGGCGTTCCAGTTGGAGTTCAGCACCACCAGTCATCAAGGGCGCGACACTCGCCGACTTTGTGGCAGAATGGACCGACGTCCCCAGCCCCGAAGTAGACGGGGACCAACCCCTCTTGCCTGGAAGCGAGGCTCCGGACGGTTGGGTCATGTACTTCGATGGTGCATTCACATGTCAGGGCGGGGGGGCTGGAGCCGTGCTCATATCGCCCATCCAGGACAAGCTCTACTACGCTGTGCACCTCTACTTCTAGCAGTGCGAGAAGGTCTCCAACAACATCGCAGAGTATGAAGGCCTGATTGCTGGTCTCAAGGCCTGATCACTGATCTTGGGAGTGAAGCGCCTCACCATCAAGGGCGACCCCCAGCTCCTCGTCAACTTCTCCAACAAAGTATATGAGCTGAAGGACGAGCACATGGAGGCATACCTCGAGGAGGTATGCAGAATTGAGAAACAATTCTTGGGCCTAGAATTGCAGCACGTGCCACGCGGCACGAACAAGGAGGCAGACAACATCGCCAAGAGGGCGTCCCGGTGCCTACCACAGGAGCCTGGCGTCTTCGAGGAGCGGCTCTTCAAGCCGTCGGCAGCCCCCTCCACCACGGAACTGGCAATGCCTCAGGAGGGGCTCCCCCAGCACCACCCTCGGGCGCACCTGCTTGCAGCCCGACCTCGGGGGACCACCTGCTCCTCGCGCTCGAGCCTCAGGAGGGATGCGGGACCGAGGAGTTCAAGGCGTACCTGCTCCAGGGGACCCTGCCGGAGAAGGAGGAAGAAGCGGAGCGTGTGGCTCGCCAGGCCACAACCTATTACATTTGGGATGGTGAGCTTTACCGAACACAGTCGAACGATGTCTCTATGTGGTGCATCTCCAGGGAGCAGGGACACGAGCTGCTGGCCGACATCATGGCGGGGATTGCGGCCATCACTCTTCGTTGCGCACCCTCGTGGGCAAGGCGTTCCGTAGTGGCTTCTACTGGCCCACGACGCTCAATGACACCACCGAGCTGGTGAGATCCTATGAAGCCTGCTAGTTCCATGCCAAGCAGATCTACCAGCCCGCTCAGGGTCTCCAGACCATCTCGCTCTCCTGGTCGTTCGCGTCTGGGGGCTGGACATCTTGGGCCCGTTCCCTCGAGCGCCCGGGGGCTACCACTACCTCTATGTCGCCATCGACATGTTTAGCAAGTGGGCGGAGGTGAAAGCCGTCTGTACCATCCCAGCTGGCTCAGTAGTCAAGTTCATTAAGGGCCTTGCGAGCCGGTTTAGTGTCCCTAATCGCATCATCACCGACAACGGCTCGTAGTTCACTAGTAACCTTTTCAAAACATATTATGCTAACATTGGAATGCAGATATGCTATGCCTCAGTGGCCCACCCAGGAGCAACGGCAAGGCCGAGCGCGCCAATGCGGAGGTCCTGAGAGGACTCAAGGCAAGAACCTTCAGGAAGAAGCTCGAGGCCTGCGGCAGGGGCTGGCTCGATGAGCTCCAGTCCATGTTGTGGTCCATCCGCACTACCGCGACCAAGCCGATGGGCAAAACTCCATTCTTCCTCGTCTATGGAGCTGAAGCGGTTCTCCCTCACGAGGTTAGGCATTGCTCCACGCATGTCTTGGCATTTGACGAGGCACGCCAGGATGCCTCGCGGGGGATGGATCTCGTGCTGGGGGAGGAAACCCGCCGCCAAGCCTTGCTCCGAGCAGCAAGGTACCAGCAAGCGTTGCGGCGGTACCATTGCCGCAGTGTCCGCTCTAGGACGCTCGAGGTGGGTGATCTCGTCCTAAGGCGAGTGCTCTCCAGGGAGGGGCTGCATAAGGTCTCACCCATGTGGGAGGCCCCGTTCAGGATCGCACGCATCTCCAGGCCTGGTGCCGCGCACCTGGAGACGCAGGACGGGATCCCCATCCAGAACGCCTGGAACATCCAGCACCTCCAGAAGTTCTACCCATGAAGCAAGGCCTTGTGCCTATAAAGTTCTCTGCTCGTGAAGCTCTCACGTAATAATGATTGGGGTTGTACAAGCCCCAGAGTCTCCTGAGCACCGCCCGCGGGCCTCATGGGGGATCCCTCCCATGTCCTAGTGGCAGCACTTAACTCTGCGCTGGTGAGAAGACTAGACTAGGTGCCGGACGCGACTGTTCTTTTGCTTGCTTTCTATAGTTGGTTGCAACTTTTTAATGGAATTCAAAGTTTCCACGTTTTTTCATTCACCTGAGTTGGATTTTTCTCCTCTTGCTTCGCTCGCCTCTCAGTCTTAACCCAGGAAGAGCGGCATTTGCTCGTCGTTCCTCCTCGTGTGTCCCATGCACGGGGGCTAGGCAGGTGTGCAAGTTTGGGTTCACCCGCACGCAAACACACCTCACTGAAACCCAGTTGCCTCAGTGCTTCGGCCTTCTTAATCCACGCGAGACACCCTCGAATGAGCTCGTGGAGATGTGCACCCTCCTATGTCCGTGCCTCCCGGGCAGCGCGACGCGGTATACTGAGCCACAACTAACCCATGCCTGGAGGCTCGCGCAACGAAGAACAAGGCGCCCCATCAAGTTTTCTAACAACTCTGTAGCTCTACAATGTCTCCTGAGGTTGGCGGCTCCCGAGTCGTCAGGAAGGAGGCTTCGCCAGGTGCCCTTGGAAGGGCGCGCCCTCGCGAGGTGGGAAAGTACCGCAAATACTTCAAGCTAAGTTACACTAACCGCACCTACTCGGGAAATGGATATCATGACATAACATCAAAACAATAAACATAGCATAGTGGCATAAGTGCCATGGTTCATTACACACCCTAGTGGGGTACTCTACTTTTTTGAAATGCAGGAGAAAGGAAAGGTTAAACAAAAGCAGGCCGCACGCCTGCAGCAGCTCCCGAGGCCAGGCCCAGCAATGCCCGGAGCTCAGTTCGAGCTTTCCTCCCGCTTCATCGGAGCACGGTGGCGAGACGGGCCATTGCTTTCCCTGATCCGATCCCGTCGGCAGGGTGGCTGATCATAGCCACCACTGTTGGTGCTCTCGTCGGAGGAGGGGCCACCGCCGTGGGGGCTGCTGTCATCCTCGCGGCCGTCATCAAGGCCAAGCTCATCGTCGTTGCTACCGTCTTCGGGGCAGCACCCCGCGAGGCGGCCGTCTTCCCCGAACACCCTCACATAGAGGGTCACGAGGCCGTCGTAATTGAAGTGGAGGGTGCACCTCCGGCTCAGGCCATGCGCGCGGGCAAATGCCTACCAGCCGCGGGTCAAGGAAACGTTGCCGGTGGCGGTGACCTCGACCCCATCCCTTGAGGCCCTGCTACATCAGCCATCCGCCTACAACCATAGGCCGTCGAGCCCCGCGGTATGAAGCGCACCCATGAAGAAGTGCGGGAGCGGGAGCTAGGTGCCCGCGGGCCTCTCCGACCACACGACAAACTCCGGGAACGTGTCCACCGAGTGGAAGCATGACCGAGGAGGTCGGCAACCATGGCCCGCCTTCCCTCGTCGCAGGAGCTGCCTCGGCCATGGCGCCTCCTGCCGCAAGAAGAAGCGCCGCCACGGTCGTCGGAGGCAGCTGATTGGCCTGGTTGGGAAGGAAAACCTAGCAGTAGATGGAAATATCTTCACTGCAGTGGTTTTACTCGAATGGATTGTCATACTAAGCTCTCGAAGGAAATTACCACTTCATCTTCTTCGAAGAGACCAGTCACTGGCATCAAAGCCAGAGTAGTCATCGAATCAAATATGAAGATGATGTCATGGCTGAACAGAGAATATGGAGGCTTGACAGTAGAATCTAAAGATGAAGCCAGAAATACAGAATCTAATGAAGAAGAATTCTACACAAGGATTGGGAGAACTAATGACTACGTTGCTATTGAATCATCAAAGGAAGTCAACAACTCAGACACTAATGATGATGATTCAAGTGATCATGAACCATTGCCTTTTGTCTCATGGAAAAATCCTCAAAGGATCAGGTATCTGCCAAACACCTAAGATCCACGAAAGAATGCTCTCCTGAATACATATCTTATGCCAAGATGGTCAAAATTGCTAAATTTCAACATGATGAACTTGAAATGCTTGAAAGAAATATCAGAAAAGTTGAAGGATTACCGGTCGAGGAGATGGCGAAGAATCATAAGTTGATTGAAGAGCATAATGTTGTTTCATCAACTATCGGTAATCTTAACATTTGATATAACTCACTTGCAGTTGACTACGACAGTTTATCAAATGAACTCCTTACCAGGAATCAAGAACTCATGTCAATGAAAGAGTCCCATAATGAATTGACTTTAGAAAAAGCTTCTCTCTTCGCCGAGCAATCTGTTCAACTTCCTGATGGTTTTGTACCCCCATTCTTAACTTGTCTAGAACGTAGCAATGCAGATTCTCGTGCTGAAACTTCCAATGCTGTAAAAGAGAACGCCGCTACTACAATAAATGGTGCCACTAACCCCTCTTCTGAGGATTTTGCTGCTCTTACTGAAGAAAATTGCAGGTCAAGAGGCTTACTTGAAACTGGAATGCTAAGGAGCCTGAAAGGCCATCAAACCCTATGAGGTGTACTCAAGAAGTCTATACTTCACAAAAATCCTCAGAAGGAAGGATTAGATTTCGAAAAGAAACTCAATGTGGATGGTTCATACTGGACTCCCGAACAATATCCTCCTACAACTTGGATTCGAGCAAATAGTAAAACCCTTGAACCTGAAACTCTATCTGGTTATCTTTCGCCCATTTCTGTTGATATGACTCAAATTACAAACTTTTCAAGCAACACAATGGTAAAGTTTTCGCTCGATATGTTGGAACTAACTGTAGGGAAGGCTCACCCAAGAAGCAAATTTGGGTGAAGAAAAATACCACTGAAAATCTATCTGTTACTACTGATCTAACTATGCAGATAATCCTCAACGAAGAAAAGGCTAGCATTCACAGCCTAGTCGAAAGTCATCTTCGAATGATTATCACCCTCATCAACTTCAAAAGGAATACATGTGCATATCTTCTAATCATTACACTCATGCCTCTAGAAACAACTTCAATGCCCATTCATATGATTATTAAAATAGTGCTCAGGTGTCACGCAGAACACGCTTAAGAAATATCCCAAGCCAGGTGAAGCAAATGAGATCATCACCTCCCACACAGGTGTGGGTTGTGAAGAAGAATTAATCATTTCTTGCAGGAAACACTCTAAGGTATATCACACTCTCATCTTATGCCCTGAGTCCAATCATTATTGGTGCTCTTGTTTTCTCTATTTTCATTCGTTGTGTTTTTGCTTTCTCTTTTAGTTGTTTTTGTGATTTCGACTCGGTTCCTCTTATGTTTTTCTCTTTGTTCTACGTGTCACAAACATGCACTTGATCTGAAGAAGATTTATTTCTGACGTCCTTGGTCATGAATCATATCATCTTATCGTGGGAAAACACAGCCACCTATGGGGCCATCAGCCCCTTGTGGTTCGGCAGGGTGAAGAGCACATTGCACAAAGAGCGAAGGGCGTAGAGTAGCACGACAGCGAACACACGGGCAGTTTTTACCTAGGTTCGGGCCGCAGCGAGGCGTAAAACCCTACTCCTACTTTGGTGGATTGACGAGAGGACCGTAGTGGAGATGCAACGCTCTAGCCCGGCAAGGTTGCCTCGGGGCAAGAGCAGCTACACGCGTATGAGTGTACAAGGGTACGAATCCTTTCTAAGGTTGCCATGGCCCACCTTATATAGATCAAGGGGTCACCGCAATGGCAAATCAGTCATAGTGTACTGATTAGATAGCAAACAGTGCTATCATACCTAACTCTGCAGACAGGGCAAGGTGTATTAAATGCGCCGCTTTGTGTCACATCATAGCGTAGCCCGACAAGCCATGCTGTGCCGTTCGGCCACCTTCTCGCCTGTCTGCATGACACATGCCTAGATGGGTCTTATTTGGAAGTGATTTCCTTCGGAAGTGGCTGCCATGAGCCAAATAACAGCCACTTAGTCACTTGGGGGCTCGACACCGCACCGATCGATGACTCAGGTTGCTGTGAGGTGGAGCGGTGGAGTCTTGGCACAGAAGTCTGCCCTCATCGTGCCCGGCAGGCCTGCCGGGACAGTCTTGAGATTTGTCTTAGGGGCAACCTCGACCTCACCAAGCTCGCCTGCCCGGCAAGGGAGGTTTTTCTTTAGTGGTACCTTGCTCCTTTAGCTTGGTCTTGGTCTTCTTGATCCGCCCCTTGATTTCTCAAACAGCTGATCTCTTCTACCAGGTGTGGCCTTGGACATTGCAACCTTGCACTACAAGGGAAAACCTTATACACTGAGGTATAGCATGTAACGCCCTCGATGCGGCTATAGCTCCCACGTGTCGAGGCACGACTTAGAGACATAACCGCATTGAAAGCAATGTCGCAAGTTAGGCAATCTTCACAACATCCCATGTAATATAAATAATAAAGGGGAGATACATAGTTGGCTTACACTCGCCACGTCAATCAAAGTACATAAAATAGCATTACAACATTCAAACACTCATGGCCCAACTACGGCGCCAAAATAAAAGATTACCCAACATGCGACATGGTCCCGATCACCCCAACTGGGCACCACTACTGATCATCAGGGAAAGACACGTAGTATTGTTGAGAGTCCTCGCCGAACTCCCACTTGAGCTCAAGCGCGCCATCTGGAGCGGAATCATCAGGCCCTGCATCTGGTTTGGAAGTAATCTGTGAGCCACAGGGACTCAACAATCTCGCACCCTCGCGATCAAGACTACTTAAGCTTAATAGGAAAGGCAAGGTAAATATGTGGAGCTGCAGCAAGCGACTAGCATATATGGTGGCTAACCTATTCGCAAATGAGAGCGAGTAGAGGAGGCAAAAGCGCGAACGAGTAACTAGGGGGCAACCTGCGGCAAGCATTACTCCAACACAATGTTCACTTCCCGGACTCCGCCGAGAAGAGACCATCACGGTAACTCACACTGTTGATTCATTTTAATTAAGTTAAGGTTCAAGTTATCTACAACCGGACATTAACAAATTCCCATCTACCCATAACCGCGGGCACGGCTTTCGAAAGTTCAAATCCCTGCAGGGGAGTCCCAACTTAGCCCATGACAAGCTCTCATGGTCAACGAAGGAATATACCTCCTCCCGAGACATTCCGATCAGACTCGGTATCCCGGTTCTTCAAGACACTTCGACAAGTTAAAACAAATCCAGCAACACCGCCCGAATGTGCCAACAAATCCCGATAGGAGCTGCACATATCTCATTCTCAGGGCACACTTAGATGAGCCAGACGTCGGGTAGGCCAGCCCAGAGTTGCCCCTGGTAGCCCCGGACATCGCTCGGTTGGACCAACACTCAAAGGAGCACTGGCCCGGGGGGGGGGGGTTAAAATAAGATGACCCTCGGGCTCCGGAAACCCAAGGGAAAAAGAGGCTAGGTGGCAAATGGTAAAACCAAGGTTGGGCATTGCTGGAAAAGCTTTAATCAAGGCGAACTATCAAGGGGTTCCCATTATCACCCAACCGCGTAAGGAACGCAAAATCTGGGAACATAACACCGATATGACGGAAACTAGGGCGGCAAGAGTGGAAAAAAACACTAGGAGAGAGGCCGAGCGTTCCACCCTTTACCAAGTATATAGATGCATTAAGATAACATGGCAATATAATGATATCCCAATAAGTAAATAGTGTTCCAACAAGGAACGATCTCCAATCTTCACCTGCAACTAGCAACGCTATAAGAGGGGCTGAGCAAAGCGGTAACATAGCCAATCAACGGTTTGCTAGGACATGGTGGTTAGAGGTTTGACATGGCAATTTGGGAGGCATGATAAGAAAGTGGTAGGCATCTAGCAAAGCAAAGATAGTAGTGATTTCGAGGGTATGATCATCTTGCCTGCAAAGTTGTCAGAGTTGATTGGATCCTCGAAAGCAAACTCAACGGGCTCCTCGTTAGCGAACTCGTCTCCTGGCTCTACCCAAACAAGACAAACAAGCAACAAGGACACAATCAACCACGTGCAAGGCTCAAACAATATGATGCAAACATGGTATGCTATGCGGGATGCCATATGTGATGCATATGCAAGATTCGACAAGGAATGCATGAACCTGGCCTCAACTTGGCAATCCAAGTGTGCCACTGGAAAGATGAGATGAAATCGCTTGAAAACGATATAAAGATCACCGGCATCGGAGTTACGGTTTGGAAATGGCAAGCGATTCAAATATGACCACGATCTGCGATTTACAGCAAATAGCCATCTAAATGCAACAAGATGAACATGCTACAGCACCAAACATGACAACAAAATACATGGCAGGGATCCATTCATGATGCTTAACAAAAGACTAGCACTGAGCTATGGCCAATTCATCCATTAACAGGTTCAAACAACCATGGCAAAAATGCATTTGACAAACAGATCTCAGACTTAGTGAAATTAACACTTGTCTGGAATTTCAGATCAGATAGCACTCTTCGGAGCATGAAAACAAAATGCTACAGGATCTGAACATGGCAAAGTAAAGCATGGCATGGAGCTACTCAAAGAGCTTAACAAAAATCCCTTGATGACCTTTAGCCAAAAGGGATCAGAAAATACATTTGCAAGCATGTGAACATGGAAAAAACATAATCAGATCACAGACTTAGTGAAAACTGCAGTATGCTGAAACAGATATCAAGTAGGCATGTTTACGAGCTCGATGCACTCACTACAGAGCAAGTCATGACAAACTAAGAATACACCCATCAAGAATACACAAAATGCAAGCTAGACATGGCAAGAACAATAGCATAGCATGCACGGATCAACTACAACATCCCCGGCAAAATCGCTAACAAGTAGACAATCTGCCCAGATTCATGAAATAGCAAAAGTAGAGCTCGATTGACTCAAGCTAGGGTGCTCCATAATAGCAAACAAAGACATGGATGGATAGAGCACTACAAGATTAACAAATCATCCTTACTGATCATCCTCAAAAGAGGCATGGATCACTGCGAAACAACATGAACATATGGCCATATGAGATAAATAGGTCAAAGACTTAGTGGAAATGCTAAGTTCCTGAAATCAGCATTACCAAGTGCCTCACTTTGCAAGCTTGTGCTAGTCACCACACACATCACAAAAATACATGGGTTGCACCTCTGGATAGATGGCAAAACATATAACAAAACACATGTAGAGCTCATGGGCATATCATGCACACAATAATCATGGCAAAAATGACAAATATCTAATTGGAGCAGCAGATCTGACAATTATCTCAAATAACACTCTTCTAACAGCATTTCGGGCATCAAGATGAACTCAAATGAAAATGATGCCATGAGATGAAATGATGTACTCTCTGAGATGAACATTTTGATATGCTATATGCCCAAAATGGAGCTACGGATGAGGAGTTACGGCACGATGAACATAGGCAAAAAAATTAGGGTTAGGGACGGAAAGTCAACCGAGTTTGGATCTAGATCTGAGATCCGACGGCATGCTTCCCGAGGACGGCCGGAAATCCTGTTCGCCGGAGAGAAAACGGCGGTGGTCGGAGTCGTTGGACTTGGAGGAAGGCGAGGCCGGAGCTAGCGTCGGCGACGGGCGCGGTTGGCGGCGGGGCGGCGGCGCTCGCCAGCGCGGGACGGCGACCGGAGCTCGCCGGCTCGGCCGGGAAGGTGGCGGGCGGCGGCGAAGGCCGGTGAGGTCGCCGGCAACGGAGAAGAAGGCGGCGGGAGGAGGCGCGGGCGGCTCTGGGCGAGGAAGGCGCGGGCGGCGCTCCCTGGGCCGCGGGGGCCCCGAGCGGGCTCTGCGAGCCGCGGGCGGCGGCGGCGAAGTGGGGTTCTCCTGGGGACATGTGGCAGCGGCCCGTTGGTTGGCGGCGGCGGGCGGACGTGTCCGGCCCGATTCGGACACGCCCGGCGGCGAGGGGAGCAGATTTTTTAGGGTTTTGAAGAAGGGGATCCGGAATTTCGAGGAGGGGGTCTATATATAGAGGTAGAGGGAGCTAGGAGTGTCCAAATGAGGTGCGGTTTTTGGCCACGCGATCATGATCGAACGCTCTAGATGATGGAGAGGTTTTTGGTGGGTTTTGGGCCAAATTGGAGAGGTGTTGGGCTGCAACACACACAAGGCCTTTTCGGTCCCTCGGTTAACCGTTGGAGCATCAAACGAAGTCCAAATGGTACGAAACTTGACAGACGGTCTACCGATAGTAAACCAAGGCCGCTTGGCATGTCTAGGTCCAATCCGGAAATGTTTAATCCCCACACACAAAAGAAAGGTAGAAATGACCACCGCAGGAGAACGAAGCGCCGGAATGCAAAACGGACAACGGGGAAAATGCTCGGATGCATGAGATGAACACGTATGCAAATGCAATGCACATGATGACATGATATGAGATGCATGACAACGATAACAACACACGGAGACAAAAACCCGAACCCGAGAAAATAAAATAACTTAACGCCGGAAATGGCAAGAGTTGGAGTACATATTAGGGAAATCATATCCGGGGTGTTACAACACTCCACCACTATGAAAGGATCTCGTCCCAAGATCTAGGACTGAAAGAACGCCGGGTACTCAAAACGGAGGTGATCCTCGCGTTCCCAGGTAGCTTCATGGTCGGAATGGTGTGACCAGTTGACTTTGAGGAATTTGATTGACTTGTTGCGAGTCATGCGTTCAGTCTCTTCAAGAATAGCAACTGGGTGCTCACGATAAGTGAGATCTTCTTGGAGCTCAATGTCCACGAAGTTGACGGTGCGGTCAGGAGTCTTGAAGCACTTTCGGAGCTAAGAGACATGGAACACGTCATGCACATTTGCAAAATTTGAAGGAAGCTCGAGTTGATAGGCGAGATCGCCTGTCTTGCTGACAATCTTGAAAGGTCCCACGTATCTAGGGGCAAGCTTCCCTTTGACACCGAAGCAACGAGTGCCTTTCATAGGAGAGACGCGGAGGTAAACATGATCTCCAATCTCGAAAGCCAGATCACGGTGCTTACTATCATAGTAGCTCTTCTGACGGGATTGGGCTGCTTTGAGGTTATCTCGAATGACCTTGCACATTTCCTCTGCCTCTGTGATTAAGTCATTTCTGAGAAGCTGACGTTCACTGGTTTCAGACCAGTTGAGAGGGGTACGGCACTTCCTTCCATACAGAATTTCAAATGGGGCCTTGCCCGAACTTGCTTGAAAACTGTTGTTGTAGGAGAATTCAACATATGGAAGACAATCCTCCCACTTCATGCCGAAGGAGATCACACAAGCCCTGAGCATATCTTCAAGAATCTGGTTGACACGCTCGACTTGACCGCTAGTTTGAGGATGGAAAGTTGTGCTGAAGTGGATGTTGGTGCCCATGGCCTTCTGAAAAGAATCCCAAAACTTGGAGGTAAAGATGCTGCCACGGTCTGAAGAGATCACTTGTGGAATACCGTGCAGAGAGACAATCCGAGAGGTATAGAGTTCCGCCAATTGAGCTGCAGTGATTGACTCTTTGATAGGCAGAAAGTGAGCCACTTTAGTGAGTTTGTCGATGACAACGAATATAGCATCATTGTCACGCTTGGACTTTGGAAACCCAGTCACGTAGTCCATCTCAATGTCATCAAACTTCCATTCTGGAATGGCAAGAGGTTGGAGGAGACCCGCTGGCCTTTGGTGTTCTGCTTTCACTCTTCTGCAGACATCACACTCATTCACGAATTGAGCAATCTCGCGCTTCATTCGAGTCCACCAATAAGCTTGCTTAGGTCCTGATACATCTTCGTGCTCCCAGGGTGGATGGAGAGGAGAGAATTATGAGCCTCGTTCATGATAACCTTATGAAGATCACCTTTGGGCACAACAATACGATCCTCGAAGAAGAGAGTGTCCTTGTCATCAAGGCGGTAGCACTTGTACTTGGGTTGACTCTTGGCAATCCCAATCTTCACCTTCTTCACCATAGCATCAAGAAGCTGAGCTTGGTGAATCTGGTCTTCCAAGGTAGGAGAGACTTGAAGGTTGGCGAGGAAACCTTGAGGAACAACTTGCAGATTAAGTTTGCGGAAAGCTTCACAAAGCTCGGGTTGATAAGGCTTGAGAATCAGACTGTTGCAATAAGCCTTCCTGCTCAATGCGTTAGCAATCACATTGGCCTTGCCTGGAGTATACTCGATACTCGGATTATACTCTTGAATCATTTCGACCCATCGAGTCTGCCTGAGGTTGTGATTAGGCTGAGTGAAGATGTACTTGAGACTCTTGTGGTCAGTGAAGATGTCCACTTTTCTTCCCAATAAGAGATGTCTCCAAGTCAAAAGAGCATGCACAACTGCCGCCAACTCGAGATCATGAGTGGGGTAGTTCTTCTCATTGGGCTTCAACTGGCGAGAGGTATAAGCCACAACTTTATTCTCTTGCATCAACACTACACCGAGACCTTGGAGAGAGGCATCACAAAAGACCTCGTACGGTTTGGATTCATCAGGCGGAGTCAGAACTGGAGCAGTGATCAATTTCTCTTTCAAAGTGTTGAAAGCAATGTCACACTCCGGAGACCAAACGTACTTGACGTGCTTCTGGAGAAGATTTGAGAGAGGCTTCACGATCTTAGAAAAGTTTTCAACGAATCTTCGACAGTAGCTTGCGAGACCGAGGAAGCTACGGAGTTGCTTCACGTTCTGAGGAGGTTCCCAATTCACAATTGCGGACACCTTCTCAGGATTCACCGCAATGCCCTTGGCAGAGATGATATGACTAAGATAAAGAACCTCATCGAGCCAAAATTTGCACTTGGAGAACTTGGCGTAGAACTGGTGTTCTCTCAACTTATCGAGTACCAAACACAAGTTCTTGGCATGATCTTCCTTGTTCTTCGAGAAAACCAGAATGTCGTCGAGATAGACCAAAACGAAGTCATTGGTGTAGGCTTTGAAGATGAAGTTCATCATGCGAGAGAAAGTCGGAGGAGCGTTGACGAGGCCAAAAGACATGACAGTGTATTCATATGAACAATAGCTTGTCCTGAAAGCCGTCTTGGGAATATCTTGTTCACGGATTCGAATCTGATGATAACCCATACGGAGATCAAGCTTGGAGAATACTTGGGCACCTTTGAGTTGTTCGAACAGCTCGTTGATGTTGGGAAGTGGGTATTTGTTCTTGATGGTCTTCTTGTTCAATGGACGGTAATCAACACAAAGTCGGTCCGTTCCATCCTTCTTCTTCACAAAAAGAACACCACAACCCCACGGAGAAGAACTAGGCCGGATGAGACCCATTCTCTCTTGAATATTGAGTTGCTTCTTCAGCTCCTTCAACTCTTCAGGTCCGAGCTTGTAAGGACGCTTGTACACAGCTTCCGTGCCAGGCTCAAGATCAATGCAGAATTCAACTGGCCGGTGCGGAGGCATTCCTGGAAGCTCTTCTGGAAAGACGTCTTGATTTTCGCAAACGACTGGAATTTGCGAGATAGCATCCAGTTCACCCTTCTCATTGAGAGAAAATAGACGGATGGTATCATCACGAGCGGCAAAGACAATTACATCCTCAGACGAATGAGTCAATTGAATCTGCCTGGCTGCACAATCAAGATGCGCCTTGTGCTTAGAAAGCCAATCCATTCCGAGAATAAGATCAATATCCGAGTTACCAAGAACCACCGGAGAAGAGAGAAACTTGTAATCGCCCAATGTGATAGTAACATCCGGGGTCATAGCGCTTGCATTCATGAATTTACCCGGAGAAACAACAGATAACTGTCTAGGCAAATCTTGTAAAGGCAACTCATGCTTAGAAACAAATGGTCTCGAGATGAAACAATGCGATGCACCAGTGTCAAAAAGAACTTTAGCAGGAATATCATTAACAGGAAGGTTACCCATGATGACATCTGACGAGTCCTCTGCCTGAGCTGCATTCATCAAGTTGACCTTGGCGGACTTGGTGTTATGCTTGACCATAGCTGTACTTGCCGATCTCACAGGAGGAGGAGGAAGACGCCTCTGGTTTAAACACTTGTTGGCATAGTGACCCTTCTATGGGCACTTGTTGCACGTGACCTCAGAAAGCGGACGGTGATACGGAGCACTCGATCTTGGAGCTTGAGACGAAGTCTTGTTCTGAAAGCCAGGGTTGGGTGGGTGGGAAGATCCACTGCCACCTTTGCTCTTCTGATACGGCTGACGAAACGGAGGAGGAGGAAGCCAAAACTTCTGCTGCTTGGCCACTTGAGTAGAGGAAGACGGAGTAGCGTCTCTGACTCGCTTCTTGGAAGCATCACACCTCAGTTGAGCGGCCTCTTGCTTCAGTGCCATGTTGTAGAACTCATCGTACCTCAAGGGCTCAAAGAGAACAAGAGCTAGCTGAATTTCTTCTCTGAGACCACCCCTGAACTGGTATATCATGCTCTTCTCATCAGGGACGTCCTGCTTAGCAAAGCGGGCGAGCTTCTGAAAAAACTTGTTGTAGTCATAGACAGACAAAGAGCCTTGCTTCAGGTTGCGGAATTCCTCACGCTTGCTTTCAACCACGCTCTGAGGGATATGATGAGCTTTGAAGTCTTGACGGAATTCATCCCAGGTAATCGCACGTCCACCTCTGGAATCCTTGTACTGCTGGAACCATTCTACAGCTTGATCTTTGAGTTGGAAGGATGCGAACTTGACAAAGTCCCCAGGCCTGACGTTACTGCACTCGAAATGCTTGCACAGATCCACGAGCCAATCGTCAACATCAGTTGCCTCAACACAATTGCTGAAAGTCTTTGGCCCGTTAGCAAGGAACTGGTTGAGTGTAGCAAAGTGATTCTGATTGTTGCTTTGGTTGCCTTGATTCGCTTGATTGCGCTCTTGAAGAATTTGCATGATCAACTGTGTGTTTGCATTGGTTGCGGCCATCACAGCTTGGCATGCCTCCGGAGGAGGTGGACGTGGTGGCGGATCCTGATTCTGATTCTGATTGGTGCTCTTAGCGGGAGCCATCCTGAAGAGGTTGACCACCGTTAGCACATTGACAGATAAAATGAAGCTGAAACCAACGGAATGAAAATTGCAACATAAAGTCTTCACATCCGAACAAAATGAACGAATGCATTCCTCTTGAAATGGTCACATATCCATAAATTGAGAAGCCACTTAGAATTCAGGTAGAGAAATAAATTAACAAGGTACGGATCAAGAACGAATACTCGGTAAGAAATCCCACTCTCAAACCAAATATCCGTGGAAGAGGAACTAGAGCTACGAGAATTCCCACCTATAAAACTCTCGAAGCTTTCCGGTTATGCAATCAGGTGTTGGGGATACAGGGGAAGCATAATATCTCACCCAAATCTAGCAAATCCTACATCCAGCTGTATCCATCCTTCAACACATAACCGAGAAAAACTTCGGAAACCATCTACCTCAACCTTCGAAAAGCATCCGTTATACAAGTTATGGCGATACTCCCGAACTCCCGCCCCAGTACTAGGTGGCGTCGAGGTTATCTCACCAATGAACTGCATAAAAGAGATTTTCGATGTCGGCGTACTAAACTCAGGTATTCCAGAACTGCAACGATAAAATTATGACGACAACACCTCGGAGCTCAACTCCCCGGGACACTGCCACAAAACCCCTGACAGGAGGCACCAAGACAATGTTCTCGTCACAAAACCATCGGAACGATTCCAAGATACCCGCGTGATCATAAATTTTTTTTAGTGAAATTTGAGAAGAGGAGAGTCAAAACTCTACGTCAGGATGCCTTACCAGAGCGGTGAGGAGACTGGGAAGTAAAAAGAATTCCTAAACTCTCCGATATATAATTCCTAAATGACTCAAAACATTTTTTCTAGACACAACTCGGCTGCTAAAGACGATCAAGCAATGGGGCTCCTAAGGTCGGGGAAGGCTCTGATTACCAACTTGTAACGCCCTCGATGCGGCTATAGCTCCCACGTGTCAAGGCACGACTTAGAGACATAACCGCATTGAAAGCAATGTCGCAAGTTAGGCAATCTTCACAACATCCCATGTAATATAAATAATAAAGGGGAGATACATAATTGGCTTACACTCGCCACGTCAATCAAAGTACATAAAATAGCATTACAACATTCAAACACTCATGGCCCGACTACGGAGCCAAAATAAAAGATAACCCAACATGCGACACGGTCCCAATCACCCCAACTGGGCACCACTACTGATCATCAGGGAAAGACACGTAGTATCGTTGAGAGTCCTCGTCGAATTGCCACTTGAGATCAAGCGCGCCATATGGAGCGGAATCATCAGGCCCTGCATCTGGTTTGGAAGTAATTTGTGAGCCACAGGGACTCGGCAATCTCGCACCCTCGCGATCAAGACTATTTAAGATTAATAGGAAAGGCAAGGTAAATATGTGGAGCTGCAGCAAGCGACTAGCATATATGGTGGCTAACCTATTCGCAAATGAGAGTGAGAAGAGGAGGCAAAAGCGCGAACGAGTAACTAGAGGGCAACCTGCGGCAAGCATTACTCCAACACCGTGTTCACTTCCCGGACTCCGCCGAGAAGAGACCATCACGGTAACTCACACTGTTGATTCATTTTAATTAAGTTAAGGTTCAAGTTATCTACAACCGGATATTAACAAATTCCCATCTACCCATAACCGCGGGCACGGCTTTCGAAAGTTCAAATCCCTGCAGGGGAGTCCCAACTTAGCCCATGACAAGCTCTCACGGTCAACGAAGGAATAGACCTCCTCCCGAGACATTCCGATCAGACTCGGTATCCCGGTTCTTCAAGACACTTCGACAAGTTAAAACAAATCCAGCAACACCGCCCAATGTGCCGACAAATCCCGATAGGAGCTACACATATCTCATTCTCAGGGCACACTCAGATGAGCCAGACGTCGGGTAGGCCAGCCCAGAGTTGCCCCTGGTAGCCCCGGACATCGCTCGGTTGGACCAACACTCAGAGGAGCACTGGCCCGGGGGGGGGGTTAAAATAAGATGACCCTCGGGCTCCGGAAACCCAAGGGAAAAAGAGGCTAGGTGGCAAATGGTAAAACCAAGGTTGGGCATTGCTGGAAAAGCTTTAATCAAGGCGAACTATCAAGGGGTTCCCATTATCACCCAACCGCGTAAGGAACGCAAAATCCGGGAACATAACACCGATATGACGGAAACTAGGGCGGCAAGAGTGGAACAAAACACTAGGCGAGAGGCCGAGCCTTCCACCCTTTACCAAGTATATAGATGCATTAAGATAACATGACAATATAATGATATCCCAACAAGTAAATAGTGTTCCAACAAGGAACGGTCTCCAATCTTCACCTGCAACTAGCAACGCTATAATAGGGGCTGAGCAAAGCGGTAACATAGCCAATCAACGGTTTGCTAGGACATGGTGGGTTAGAGGTTTGACATGGAAATTTGGGAGGCATGATAAGAAAGTGGTAGGCATTGTAGCATAGGCATAGCAAAAGAGCGAGCATCTAGCAAAGCAAAGATAGTAGTGATTTCGAGGGTATGATCATCTTGCCTGCAAAGTTGTCAGAGTTGACTGGATCCTCGAAAGCAAACTCAATGGACTCCTCGTTAGCGAACTCGTCTCCCGGCTCTACCCAAACAAGACAAACAAGCAACAAGGACACAATCAACCACGTGCAAGGCTCAAACAATATGATGCAAACATGGTATGCTATGCGGGATGCAATATGTGATGCATATGCAAGATTCGACAAGAAATGCATGAACCTGGCCTCAACATGGAAATCCAAGTGTGCCACTGGAAAGATGAGATGAAATCGCTTGAAAATGATATAAAGATCACAGGCATCGGAGTTACGGTTTGGAAATGGCAAGCGATTCAAATATGACCATGATCTGCAATTTACAGCAAGTAGCCATCTAAATGCAACAATATAAACATGCTACAGCACCCAAACATGACAAAAAAATACATGGCAGGGATCCATTCATGATTCTTAACAAAATACTAGCACTGAGCTACGGCCAATTCATCCATTAACAGGTTCAAACAACCATGGCAAAAATGCATTTGACAAACAGATCTCAGACTTGGTGAAATAACACTTGTCTGGAATTTCAGATCAGAGAGCACTCTTCGGAGCATGAAAACAAAATGCTAGAGGACCTGAACATGGCAAAGTAAAACATGGCATGGTTCTACTCAAAGAGCTTAACCAAAATCCCTTAATGACCTTGAGCCAATCAGATCACAGACTTAGTGAAAACTGGAGCATGCTGAAACAGATATCAAGTAGGCATGTTTACGAGTTCGATGCACTCACTACAGAGCAAGTCATGACAAACTAAGCATACACCCATCAAGAATACACAAAATTCAAGCTAGACATGGCAAGAACAATAGCATAGCATGCACGGATCAACTACAACATCCCCGGCAAAATCGCTAACAAGTAGACAATCTGCCCAGATTCACGAAATAGCAAAAGTAGAGCTCGATTGACTCAAGCTAGGGTGCTCCATAATATCAAACAAAGACATGGATGGATAGAGCACTACAAGATTAACAAATTATCCTTACTGATCATCCTCAAAAGAGGCACGGATCACTGGGAAACAACATGAACATACGGCCATATGAGATAAACAGGTCAAAGACTTAGTGGACATGCTAAGTCCCTGAAATCAGCATTACCAAGTGCCTCACTTTGCAAGCTTGTGCTAGTCACCACACACATCACAAAAATACATGGGTTGCACCTCTGGATAGATGGCAAAACATATAACAAAACACATGTAGAGCTCATGGGCATATCATGCACACAATAATCATGGCAAAAATGACAAATATCTAATTGGAGCAGCAGATCTGACAATTATCTCAAATAGCACCCTTCTAACAGCATTTCGGGCATCAAGATGAACTCAAATGAAAATGATGCAGTGAGATTAAATGATCTCCTCTCTGAGTCGAACATTTTGATATGCTATATGCCCAAAATGGAGCTACGGATGAGGAGTTACGACACGATGAACATAGGAAAAAAAATTAGGGTTAGGGACGGAAAGTCAACCGAGTTTGGATCTAGATCTGAGATCCGGCAGCACGCTTCCCGAGGACGGCCAGAAATTCTGTTCGCCGGAGAGAAAACGGCAGCGGCCGGAGTCGTTGGACTTGGAGGAAGGCGAGGCCGGAGCTAGCGTCGGTGACGGGCGCGGTTGGCGGCGGCGCGG
>NC_041382.1:357788660-357806261 GCF_002162155.2 Triticum dicoccoides | reverse complement strand
CCCCGAGCGGGCTCGGCGGGCCGCGGGCGGCGGCGGCGAAGTGGGGCTCTCCTGGGGACACGTGGCAGTGGCCCGTTGGTCGGCGGCGGTGGGTGGACGTGTCTGGCCCGATTCGGACACGTCCGGCGGCGAGGGGAGCAGATTTTTTGGGGTTTTGAAGTAGGGGATCCGGAATTTCGAGGAGGGGGTCTATATATAGAGGTAGAGGGAGTTAGGAGTGTCCAAATGAGGTGCGGTTTTCGGCAACGCGATCGTGATCGAACGCTCTAGATGATGGAGAGGTTTTTGGTGGGTTTTGGGCCAAATTGGAGAGGTATTGGGCTGCAACACACACAAGGCCTTTTCGGTCCCTCGGTTAACCGTTGGAGCATCAAACGAAGTCCAAATGGTACGAAACTTGACAAGCGGTCTACCGGTAGTAAACCAAGGCGGCTTGGCAAGTCTCGGTCCAATCCGGAAATATTTAATCCCCACACACGAAAGAAAGGTAGAAATGACCACCGGAGGAGAACGAAGCGCCGGAATGCAAAACGGACAACGAGGAAAATGCTCGAATGCATGAGATGAACACGTATGCAAATGCAATGCACATGATGACATGATATGAGATGCATGACAACGATAACAACACACGGAGACAAAAACCCGAACCTAAGAAAATAAAATAACTTAACGCCGGAAATGGCAAGAGTTGGAGTACATATTAGGGAAATCATATCCGGGGTGTTACATAGCAGTAGCGCTGGTAAAAACTGAATGCTACTGCTACTTAGTAGTAGTGCTTGTCACAAACGCACGCTACAACTATAGTTGTAGCAGTAGCGCGCCTGCCCAAAAAAGCGCTACTACTATAATTCACACATTGTTGCCGGTAGGCTAGGAATAGTAGTAGCAAGCCTGCTGGAAACACGCTATTGCTAAGTACCTTGTAGCTGTGTGTTTCTGTTGTAGAGTGCTACTGCTAAGAAAAAGAAAATAAGTAGAGAAATAAGTAGAAAAGTAAATGAAAATGAAAGTAATAGAAAAAGGAGAAATGAAAGAAAGAGAAAGAAAAATAATGGAGAAAGGCATAGCAGTAGCGCTTCTCCTCACAAGGCGCTATAGCTACATTAGAAGTAACGTGTTTCTTTATCCCGCGCTATAGCTAAGTTCCTTAGATAAAAGGAAAAGAAAAAGCAAAATAAATAGCTACTTCATGTAGCAGTAGCGCATTTTGTGGAAACCTCTATAGCTAACTTAGAAGTAGCGCTTTCAGACCAGTGCTACTGCTAGTTTGACTTAACCGCTCGCGGGCTAAAAATTTTGCTAAGTCCTTACCCCCTCTCCCCCTATTCCCCCAACTCTGTCGTCGTCGATCGCGCACGCCCTCGACCTCACCATTGCCGCCCGAGGCTGCCCTCGACCTCACCTCCGTCGCCCGAGCCCGCCCAGGACAGCCACCGCCCGAGCCCGAGCCCGTCCTTGACGCCGATCGTAAGGCTCTCCCTCTCCTCTCCCCTTCCCTCATATCTCTCTCTCTCTTTGGTAGGGCAATTCATATGTTGCTGTTGGATGATGTTCATATATATGAACCCTAGGTGTTCATATGAACCCTAGGTTTGTGTAGGGCAGTAGGCATTTTTTTAGCATTTAGGAAAAAAGATGAGCATTTTTTTAGGAAATTAGCCATGGAAAATTTTGATGAAAATGCCTAAACAGTAATCCCATTTAGCTTTAAATTAATAGAGGGTATATAAATTATAGTAGCATTTAGCTTCAAATTAATAGAGGCTATAAACAAAAAACAGTAGCATTTAGCTATAAAAAATTATTTGGACTATGGACCTGAATCTAGTCCAAATTTCATTGAAATGAAATTTAAATTATTTGGACTATGGACCTGAATATTTTTGAAGAAAATGGGTGTAGGTACTAAGGCCTTGATGTGGAAATTTTGGTGAGGTCAGAGAAAATGGAATTCCTTTGAAATTTCTAATAAGGTCAATTTCTAATGAGCAATAGCTAGAACAGAATTTGGGTTTTGTCCTAGGTAGAGAAGTGTTTAGTGAGGTCATTTTGCAAAGGTTTTTGATTTCTGAAAAGACCACTATTTTTCAAGGAAAAAAATTTAGGCAAGTTTTATTTTAAAGATGATCCCTACCTAGACTTCTATTGTTGATTATATCTTTTCATTGAAGTGGTCATGTTATATCTTTTCATTGAAGTGGTCATGTTATATCTTTTCATTGAAGTGGTTCGATTTTGCCCAAGTGGCCTTTTGTTGCTTCCAGGGAATGAAGCCGAGTGGCCTATGTTTTGCCGCCATGTTGATTCATTTCCGTTCCGGCAAATTTCAGGTGCTTAATTTGTCCGCTTTTTAGCAAAGGTCATGCCAAAAATTTCCGTGAATTTTGGCATGACTTGTGCTACAAACTAGGACATATCGACTGCCCGGGATTTGCCGCACCGGGAAGGAATCAATGTTCATTCAAAACATAGGCCTTTTTATGTCATTATTCATTTTATTAGGTCTAGAATTAATTGACTAGATTTAATTGTAGGAAACATGGCTAGCAACAATGAAGGACAAGGTTCTCGTGATTGCGACGACGTATACCTGGAGGCAGACGAATTTTTGAGCCTTGCTGATGATCAACGGTTGTCGTTGCTGGGCCCAGCTATCACATCGGAGACTATGACCGACATCGAGACTGGCGCTGGGACTGAGACAGGCGCCGATACCGACACCAAGACTGGCTGAGCCAGTATAGAACCAAAACAAAAGAAGCAACAACGCCTAAACCAGCTCATCACTACTAGAGTGGTGGTCACGGAGGTGGACGGCGGCAATTTTGAGCCAAAAGAGACTGAGGAAGCACGATCTTGCTACGTCAATCAAATAGGCTGCATCATACGGACAACCGCCACCATCAACGATGACAAACTAAAGAAGATAGAAAATATGAGGCCCTCCCTCCTACAGAAGCTGCACCAAGTATTCTTGTTCCCAGGCCGGGATGAAAAGAAATATACTGATCCAGATAAAGACCCGACAATGAAGAAGATAAACAAACGCGCCATCACCAAGTTTAGTGACGCGTTGGCCGCCTAGAAAGAAAGGGTGAAACATCGGATCATCAACAGAAAGGAACCCTACTCCGAGATTGTAAAGGATAATCCGACAATCATGGAAGAGCAGTTTGAAATAATCAAGGCCGCTTGCGATGCCGAAGCTGCCCAAGAAAAGTCAAAGTACATGAAGGGGCTTCAACAGAGGAACATGGGGTGCCACCACCTCGGAAGCAGTGGTTAGGGCGGTAAGAGGTCCATATGGGCCAAGGAGGACACGGAACGCAAAAGTCTGGGCATCCCAGACCCCTTGGCGGAGTTCACCGTTCCGCATGAGCGTGACGTCCAAAGGGCCTGGCACCATTGGGACCCAGTCGAGAAGGTTTCGAGATGGACCCGGTCACGATGGAGTTCATGAGACTGCTGGTAATTTTAGTTTCTGATAAATTCGACTACACATTTAGTCATATTCGTAAACGATCCTTGTTCCTTTTATAGAGAGAGCTGCACACGATTGCGGCAGAAAGTGACTCGCCGTCTGAGGCGTTGGCGAGGCCCAAGTGGGACACCCCATTCAACCGGGTGTTGAACATATTAAAATGACTCCCGGTGGACACTTGGCCGTCATATGGATGCGTGCACGGTGTCGGAGACGGTGCCACGTGGAAGAAGTACTACCGTGAGACCACGAAGGAGAGAAAGGAAAGACAGAGGTTAACTGAAGAAAACATCGAAAAGAAGGTTGAGGTTGCGGTTGAAAAGAAATCAGCTGAGACAGTCGCAACAGCGGTAGTTTCCGCAAAATAGGCGATTGTAGATTTGTCTGGTGTCTTAGTTCCGGCCGTTGTCAGTTGGAGCGGGCAAAATCCAAAAAAATGCAGTGGACTTTCCCCTTGCCGACTTCTTCAGGAGTAGCTTGACTAGCGTTGCACCTGCACCAACACCTGCTCTTACACCGGCTCCCGCACCTGCTCATAGCAGCCTGTCGTCCGTCTCATATGTGCTTGGCAGTGCTTCATCTTTGGCTGAGCTCGACGCCCTCACGGTTGAGGGAGTCCTGGATTAAGGGGTCCTCGGGCGTCCGGACTAATGGGCCATAAAGATAGAAGATAGAAGACTTCCTCCTGTGTCCGGATGTGACTCTCCTTGGCGTGGAAGGCAAGCTTAGCATGTGGATATGAATATTCCTTTTTATGTAAACCGACTATGTACAACCCTAGCCCCCTCTGGTATCTATATAAACTGGAGGCTTTAGTCGTAGAGGTAATCATAACCACACAGGCTAGACAATTAGGGTTTAGCCATTATGATCTCATGGTAGATCAACTCTTGTAACCCCTACACTCATCAAAGTCAATCAAGCAGGACATAGGGTATTACCTCCATCAAGAGGGCCCGAATCTGGGTAAAACATCATGTCCCTTGTCTCCTGTTACCATCAATCCTTAGACGCACAGTTCGGGTGCCCCTACCTGAGATCTGCCGGTTTTGACACCAACATTGGTGCTTTCATCGAGAGTTCCATTGTGCCATCGTCGAAAGGCTCAATGGCTCCATCAATCATCTACAACAATGTTGTCGCGAAGGAGATTCCTCTTCCTGGACAGATCTTTGTGTTCGGCGGCTTTGCACTGCAGGCCAACTCACTTGGCCATCTAGAGCAGATCCACAGTTATGCCCCTGGTCACCAGATCAGTCTTGGAAACCTAAACTATGTCGCTGATATCCGAGGAGACTTGATCTTCCAATGGTTCGCGGCCTTAACTACCACTCCGGCCTTAGATCCGGAGCGCGTAATCAGGTCCGAAGACGGGAGTTTTGAACCCGCCGGACTCGCAGCGGCCTTAGAGCCCACCACCAAAAGAATAGCATCTCTGGCAATCATCATGAAGCCAGACTCTTC
Source organism: Triticum dicoccoides (assembly GCF_002162155.2). Taxonomy (NCBI): domain Eukaryota; kingdom Viridiplantae; phylum Streptophyta; class Magnoliopsida; order Poales; family Poaceae; genus Triticum; species Triticum dicoccoides. Next base: position 357,801,310 of record NC_041382.1, on the reverse strand, counting down.
TCCGAACACTGGCTCCGAACCCTCGGAGTCAGCATTGTGTGAGCTTGGCCAAGGAATTTTCCTCCTGCCGTACTCCACGAACTCTCTTCTCCCTAGCCGAACCTCGCCTTTAAGCGAGGCTCTGGACCTAATGCGACCACTCGTCATTATAGAGGGGCAACGTCTGAACTACGCCCAGCCCGGATCAGGGGCTGGAAATAGAGAATTTTACTTCCCACCCACCACCCACTGTCGAGGACCTAACCGACATGCTCGATCACGCCGAGACATCGACGGTATGGATGATGATGCCGGAGAGGAGCAGGCTCAACACCCGCTAGTGACCGGACATTGGACGGCCACCTCCTCGTACAACGTATACATGGTGGATAAACCTAAAAACAGCGATGATGATGATGAGAAAATCCAGGTCGAGGACGAACCTTCTGAGATACCGCCGAAACATCGACGTCAGCAGCGCCGCTCTAAATCACGTCGCGGCAATAACAACAACATTGGCACCGGAGGCAATGATACTCCAGAGAACGCCGAAGACTAAGAAGCCCCCATTGGGACAACATCCGAACAGGACGATCGGGAGGACGGCAAATTGATCCCGACGAGCAAGCAGGGAACGAAGACTCGGAGGATAGCAACGATCTGCCACTCTCTGAAGACGACGTGAGCCTCGGCGATGAAGATTTTACCGTGCCAGAGGAATCCCTGGAGCAAGAGCGCTTCAAGCGACAGCTAATAGCAATAGCTAGGAGCCTAAAAAAGAAACAAAAACAACAATAGCTCAACGACAGATCGACTAATGTCTTGGTAGCCAAAGAGTACGACCTCGAACGCCCAACAAAGAGTTACCCGAAGCGTAAACTGCTACCCCAATTCGACGATGAGGCACCGGAGCCCATACTGCCCGCACATAACGCAGTTGACGAACCCAACCGACCACCATGTGGCCAGGGGCAGAACGGCGACTAAGGCCGAACACCAGCCCTCTCCACCGTGTCGTAAAAGCATAGAAACAACGGCTCGAGGGTATACATATGACCTACGACAAGACCTGGAAAATAAAACAGGTCAAACCAGATCAATCTATGGATCACGCGGGCATGCCTCGGCGTGAGAAGACGGTTACCAATCCCGGCGTGGCAAATATAACCATGCCCCGTTTGAAAACCACATACGGACTTCATCCGAACTGCGGCGCGACACGGCCTGACATAGGGGCGCCGCACACCCCTATGCTTCACTGATGAGGTAATGGAGCACCTGTTCCCAGAAGGGTTCAAACCCATGAACATCGAATCATACGAAAGCACAACAGATCCCGCAGTATGGATTGAAGACTTTCTTCTCCACATCCACATGGCATGCGGTGCCGATCTACACGCCATTAAATACCTCCCCCTCAAACTTAAGGGACCAGCACGACACTAGCTGAATAGCCTACCAGAAAATTCTATTGGTAGTTGGGAGCACCTGGAGGATGCATTCAAAGACAACTTCTAGGGTACCTATGTTTGGCCCCTAGATGCCGAAGACCTTAGCCACATAATCCAGCAACCCGGGGAATCGGCCCGACAACTTTGGACAAGGTTCCTAATCAAAAAGAACCAGATTGTGGATTGTCCGGACGCAGAAGCCCCCGCGGCCTTCAAACACAGCGTCTGAGACGAGTGGCTCGCCCGAAACCTCGGCCAAGAAAAGCTGAAGTCCATGGCAGCCCTCACCGCACTTATGACCCATTTTTGCGCGGGAGAAGATAGCTGGCTTGCTCGCAGAAGCAATAGCACCAGTGACCCTGGTACCTCCAAAACCAGGGACGGCAATGGCAAGCCATGACGTGACAAGCACAAGCGTCGAAAAAAGAATGAAGGAACGCAAGACACAGTGGTTAATGCCAGATTCAGCGGCTGCAAACCCGGTCAACGGAAAAAGCCATTCAAGGCAAACAGAGATGGCCCATCCAGTCTAGATAGAATACTTGATCGGCCTTGCCAGATTCATGGCACCCCCAATAAACCTGCCAATCACACCAATAGAAATTGTTGGGTCATCAAACAAGCTGGCAAGCTTAACGCCGAACACAAGTGAAAGGGGTCGCCAAGCAACGACGATGACCAAGAGCCCCGTCAGCCGAACACTGGGGGACAGAAGTAATTTCCCCCTGAAGTAAAAAATAGTGAATATGATATATGTCACACATATCTCTAGGAGGGAGCACAAACGCACACTACGGGATGGCTACGCCAGGGAGCTAGTCGCCCCCAAATTTAACCCATGGTCAGCTTGTCCGATCACCTTTGATCGAAAGGACCACCCAACCGGTATCCATCACGGAGGTTCGGCAGCCTTGGTCCTTGATCCAATCATCAGCGGATTCCATCTTACGTCAGTCCTCATGGATGGCGGCAGCAGTCTCAATCTACTTTATCAGGACACTGTCCGCAAAATGGGTATTGATCCGTCAGAAGCAAACCCACTAGAACTATATTCAAAGGAGTAATACCTGGAAAAGAGGCCCACTGTATGGGCTCAATCACGCTGGGAGTAGTCTTCGGCTCGTCGGACAACTTCCGAAGCGAAGACTTGATCTTCAACATCGTCCCCTTCCACAGCAGTTATCACACACTTCTTGGACAAACTGCTTTTGCCCGCTTTAATGCAGTCCGCATTACGCCTATTTGAAGCTCAAGATGCCCGGTCCACATGGCGTCATTACAATCAATGGAAACAGGGAGCGCTCCCTCCGCACTAAGGAGCATACAGCGGCCATTGTGGCCGAAGTACAAATCGTCCCTATCAAGTCGCAGAGCCCTTCAGCTGTCAGACCATTGGACTTCCCCACGCAGGACCAATCAGTCCTACATACCGGCAGTCCGACAACTTCAGGGCTGGATTAGCAGCCTAGCCCCCGTCAACCACCACTTACATCAGAGGAATTCGTACCGCCTGTGCACAATTATGCAATCAAAATACCTCGGCCATCGGTGGAGGCAATATACGGATAGGCCTATACAAAGGTTCGGCCTTATATGGCCTTGCCCTTTCTTTAATCATCCTTCCTTTTTTACCGCAGGTGAATCAACACCTACTCATTCTTTGGACCCACGAGGACTCTTTCCGAGCCCGGTTCCGTATACATGGCCGAAGACCATTCCTTTAAAGAAATATTTCTTATGTGGGCAAAAAGCGGCGCAGACGTGCGGCAGGAAGACCACAACTTCGCTCAAGGACCTGTATAGAGCTTTTCCCTTCGCCCTAGACCCCCGGCATGTAAAATGGCCTTGGTGATTATGGTACCTTCTGTAAGATTACATTTTGACGTATCAATCAGATTTCAGTGAACCAAAATTCTTATTCGGTATCGTTTTTATTCCGTCTGTTATATGGTTCCACGTACATACCTCGACATAAAACTGCTAGGGGCTCTATAAGGCAACATATGTGTTGCCAAACAAAAGTTCGAACAGCTTTTCAGCACAATTCGCCCTCTCGAGTTCGGCATTATATGCATCGGCTCTGAATCATGTCTTTGGTCAATAGTTGGGTTGCCCGGATCCTGTGCTTGCTACCTTACGTTCCGTCTGATCGGCTAGGGTAGTAAAGGGAGAACTACTACAATTGTGTTTCTGGTTTGTACGGTTAAGCACCTCAGTAGAGAAGTCGAAAACTGACTGTCATGATGTGGCAAGAGCTGGTCAGCCACTCGGCGATTCATTACAATCGTTCGCGAGTTTTTTCGTATTACACGAGGGACCGTTTCCCGGTCACCTATGTAACGCGACTGTATTCGGATCACCGCGTACATACCAGGGGCTACATCATAGACCCACCATAAACCTCCTACGGCTAAGTGAAAGTGTTAAAGCCCTATAGTCCGATTGCCTAGTTCACCGCGCTGACATCTCCGTTACGGACCAAGATATTGGGTCAAGAGTGATCAGGTGCTAATTCGAACACCCTTGTATTATATGCGAGGGGGCTGAAGCCGACGACTGGAAAACTTCCAGATTATAAAAAAACGGCCACACAGGAGGAAAAAACTTTCAGGAAAAGGTATGAATATAACATAGCCTTAAAATATCATAATATTGTTCTCACAATTCCAGTGCATCTATGCGAACATAATGTCCTTCGAGCACTGGCCCTCTATCAAGCGGGCGCCCTCTAGGAGAACCTCCAAATAATGCTTCGGCATGCGGTGGTCCTTGCCGCCGGGCGGGCCCTTAGCCGCAAGATCGGTGGCCTTCATCTTTGACCAGTACATCTTGACGTGGGCAATGGCCATCCGAGCACCTTCTATGCACGCCGACCGCTTGACGGCATTGATACATGGCACTGCATCGACAAGTCGCTGCACCAAACCGAAATAGCTGTTTGGAATGGGTTCAGCCGGCCATAGCCGGACCACAACATCCTTCATGGTAGCTCCGGACATCTTGTGGAGCTCGGCCCACTGTGCCATCTGTTTGTTCAACAACGCTTGACACCGTGGCATGTTGAATTGTGACTAGAAAAGCTTCTCCACACAACGTCCTTCCCGTGCTTGGAAGAACTACACCGCGTCTGAGACACTCTTCGACAGGTCCAAGAACGCGTCTGGAGAACTCCACAATTGATTAAGCAGAGCATACTTCGGATCACCGAATTTGGTCTGTAAAAGAAAGGACTTACTAGCCGCTATCTCCCCAGCTTGCCGGATCTCCTCCCGAGCCGCTCTAGACTCGGACCGTGCTTCTCTCGCCTCTTGTAAGGCCTTGTCGAGTTCAGAGGCCTTGTCTTTGTTATCCTCCTCGAGTGATTTTCAATTGCCAGTGGCATCCTCTAGCTCTCACTCCATGACATATATTCTCTCCTCGCACTGGCGCCGAGTGGCCTGTTCGGCCTTTAAATCAGCAGTCGCCTTCTGGATAGCCGCATTACTCACTGTGGCCTGCTCCTTGGCCTGGGTAAGGTCGGCCCGCAGGGTCTCAACCACGGTAGCACCATCTACAGTCATGCATATCACATTGTATAGTTTTCAGCTTCGTGCTCATACTATTATACATGCGTAAGCGGGCGATCCCAAAACATACCTTGTGCCTCATCGAGCCGCCTGTTAATATGGGTAATGTCTTCATCAGCTAATTCATGTTTCTGCTTTAAATTTGCAACTTCCGCGGCTTGGGCAGTCGCCTTTTGACATAACAACCTGTTTTGAAATTAATCATGTTACTTCCTGAGCATATCCTTTTCGATCATCTGATCGCCTCCCTGTGGAAGCCGACCGGAGTCTCAGGGGCTACTATCTATACACAGGCGCATTTTTGCATGAAAAGAGCAGTTATTACATTCCATACCTCGAAGCCTCTCAGCAGGCTCGTGAAGGCTTCATTCAATCCGCTTCTCATCGACAGAATCCTCTCAACTACCATACCCATTAAGGTATGATGTTCTCCTGTGATGGGTGTACTTTGCAATATGCCCATCAGTGTATCCGCCACCTCCGGATTCCCGGAGGCTGCTGCGGGAGTGCGAACTCCCTCCAAAAGGGTACGCTTACTCGACCCTAGAGTCGTCTCCGGCTATAAACTGGATAGTTCGGGGCCCTCATTGTTGGTCCCTGCGGGGACCGCCTCCCCTGGGCCCTTGACGGTCGAAATATCACCTTCGGGCGCTGTCTCCTCTGTGCCCCGTGCTGCTGGATGGACATGGGAGATCCTCCGGGACGACACCTTGAAGTCGTCCGCCCTTAGGGGCGGTGAAGCTTGTGGAGGTGTCTCGCTTTCCATCATCTTCGGAGGCAAGTCCCCCGATGAGGAGGACTGTGGAGGTAGATAATGGGCTGGAATGCAAACATATGGTTTAAATGTTACCCTTGCAAAACCAAAAAGAACGGGATATGTCTAGAGCATCCTTGTTCACTTATGATTCGGCAAGGGGATTGTCCCTAAAAAGGAGCTTTGCGTCAACATCGTCCTCTGAACCCGAACCTTCTGACAGGGATATCTTCCCTCTATTGGGTGCCTCCACCTCCAAGCCTCCAGGGGCAGTCCTTTTCTTCCTGTGGGGGGAAGGGATATCCCTTTCTTCTTCTTCCCCTTTGTCTTCGTCTTTGGAAGATGGAGCTTCAGCCTCCCCGGACATAGCGTCTAGTACACCTTTAGAGCGGAGGCCACCTTCAGCCCTCTTGCTCTTCTTCTTGTCCTCCCTCACCGGCATTTGATACGACGTCGAGGTCAGCATCCTCATTAACATAGGATAAGTTGAGTCTTTGGGAAGTGGAGCCGAACACCTGATTCGCTCCACCTTCTTTACCCAGCCCTGGTTGAAGATAGGTTTCTCAGTACATCGCTATGGGATAATTAACCAAATTGCGTTGAGGAGTTGGGTACTTGCCGGGGTATCCGAACGATTTCAGTCGAGGCCGATGTCCTCGGATGTGTCCGACCACTGCTTTCGAGCCTTGAAGAATAGTTTCCACATCCCTCTGTGTGTTGTGTTGAAGAATTGCTGAAGGGTCTGCGGCCCTTCTGGGTTGAACTCCCACATGCGGAGAGGCCATCGCTGACACGGGAGAACCCGGTGAACTAGCATCACCTGGATCACGTTAATGAGGCCGGTGTTCTTTTCGAGGATGCTCTGGATACGATTTTGCAGCGTCTGCACTTCATCAATTGATCCCCAGTCAAGCCCCTTATTAATCCATGATGCGAGTCGCAATGGAGGGTCAGAGCGGAATGCAGGCATGGCTACCCATTTGGTACCGCGAAGTTCGGTGATGTAAAACCACTCCCGCTACCATAAGTTGGGGGTTTCCGAGAAGGTTCCCTTTGGCCAGAAAGAAGTGGCGATCTTGCTCACCATAGCGCCGCCGCACTCCGCCTGCTCCTGTTCGACTATCTTCGGCTTCACACAGAAGGTCTTGAGCCATAGGACAAAGTGTGGGGGATGCGGAGAAAGGCTTCACACATAATGATGAACGTCGAGATGTGGAGAAAGGAGTCCGAGGCTAGGTCCTGAAATCTAGCCCATAATAGAACATAAGGCCGCGAACAAAGGGGTGGAGAGCGAACCCTAGCCCGCGGAGGAAGTGAGATATGAACACAACGCTCTCGCTAGGTCTTGGTGTGGGGATAACCTGCCACTTTGCAAAAAGCATGTGGGGGATTTCCGCAGTCAGGTACCTCGCCTCCCGGAGTTTTGCGATATCTTCCTCGGTGACCGAGGAGGCCGTCCACCTACCTGGGGAGCTAGATTCAGACATGACTAGAAGTCTTGGTAGCAATGAAAGAAATCGAGACCTGGGCATTGGGGCTCGGGGTTGGAATGGCTGAGGAAGAGATAGGCGTGGGGGAGAAAGGTGGGTTTGTATCCCTTTATAAAGGCGATGAATATCGAATGCCTCCTCACGGGCCTTAAAGCTCACCTATTCCCAAAGGATCGTGCAAACGACACGGTTGGATTACCCACACCCATATTGATAAGAATCCCATGATAAGCGGGCACGATCTCTGCTTTGACAAGATGTGCCAATAAAGACTGTGTCTTGTACCATGGAGCGAGAGGTTGAAAGATGGTTCGAAATAATAACCAGGCAGGGGACGTAACGTCTCGCCTCAAAAGCTGTCAGTAGATGGGACTTGTTAAATATTATATCCTGTTGTGGTTGTATGTGGTGTCTGTTTCGCAGAGCCAGACACGTTCTCTGTTCAAGGAATACTTTGAAGTATTCGGAGGAGGAACCCGCCTTGCAATGCCAAAGAGAATCTGCATGCCGGACACATCGTCATTGAAGCCTAGTTCAGGGGCTACTGAGGGAGTCCTGGATTAAGGGGTCCTCGAGCATCCAGGCTATGTGACGTGGGCCGGACTAATGGGCCATAAAGATACAAGACAGAAGACTTCCTCCCGTGTCCGGATGGGACTCTCCTTGGCATGGAAGGCAAGCTTAGCGTGTGGATAAGAATATTCCTTTCTCTGTAAACTGACTCTGTACAACCCTAGCCCCCTCCCGTATCTTTATAAACCGGAGGGTTTATTCTGTAGAGGTAATCATAATCACACGGGTTAGACAATTAGGGTTTAGCCATTGCGATCTCGTGGTCGATCAACTCTTGTAACCGCTACACTCATCAAAGTCAATCAAGCAGGACGTAGGGTATTACCTCCATGAAGAGGGCCCAAACCTGGGTAAAACATTGTGTCCCTTGTCTCCTATTACCATCAATCCTTAAACGCATAGTTCGGGACCCCCTACCCGAGATCTGCCGGTTTAGACACCGACGACGGTACCTGTTACACCGGCCCTCTTCAATAAATGTATAATCTCCCGTTTCCGTTGAATTTCAGATGTCTCACATCGCAGACATGTCTTTGCAAGCCGACATAAGGCCGTGCACCATATTGTACTACATCGCCGACATAAGGTGGACGTGGGGAAGGCAACGATAATGAAGCCGAAGGAACAATTGTTCCACAGCCGGCCGATCCCCCTGACGTCTTCAAGCTTTCCGTGGCCACTGTCAAATTGGGCCACGAGAATTTGGCTCCTCCGGGACTAGGGGGATGACGATGAGACCCCGCGATGGCTTGGCGATTGCAAGGGGTGGGTCATGTTTTGGCCAAAGAGTCTGCTTCGTCTGGAGGCGGCCGGGAGCACACCCACGACCACGCCGCCTCAGCAAGGTATGAACATCAACAGCCCACCTACCCAATTAGCGTCGCCTGTCGTGCTGGGTGATAGCGGATGGGGTGGGGAAGAGGCTCCATTAGTCGCTGATGACGTCTCCATAGATGAGGATGAGCATGATGATGACACTCAACAGTACCTCAATATTGGCGCCTATGATGACGGAGGATTGATGGCTCAGCGGTATGAGTACTCAGGGTTTGAGAATCATGAGTCGGTGCCTGAATTGCCGGAGGATGAACATATTATAGACGACCTCCCGATAGCAAAGAAGCATAGGAAGAGACCGAGGAAAGGCAACAAAGGTGCTTCTATGATCTAGCCGCCTCAGCAGCCTCGGGTTCAAGACATCCCTGGTGCGGCAAAATGGCATATCCTCGGTGAACCAATCCTACCTAAGGCAGCAATAGAGGCCACACACGGCGATCTAAGGAGACTTCATGACGATGTGCTACGAAGGGAGAATTGCCTCATCGCCTCAGAAAATCCAGGATACCCACTCTACGTGGTTAACGTGTCGCGGCAAAGGTCGTACGTCCACACATTCCCCGCGGAAAAGTTCTTCCTTCGATTCGATTACATCTTCGACATGTTTCACTTGAAGAAGCTGGATTTTATGTTTGTCCGCCTTTATGCCTTGTATATGAACTACATCATCGGGATTGAGCAGATACCTTATATCTGTGTTGCTGACCCATACTTCATGCACGAGGGCTTCTTGGCAGTCTGCGCAAAGCATCGTGAATACGCGAGGGACTACATCGTCAATTTCATGGTCGCCAATAAGGACAAGGAGACGATTCTCCTGCCTTATCATCCCTTGTAAGTCATCCGCGCGGATATCCTTCCTTCAATTTCAATCATTCATTTGCACGGTGGAGGCCAATTAATTAGAGGTGTACTTATTTTGCGCAGCGGCGGGCGTGCCGTCCTCATCATCCTTTACCCCCGATACTCCCACGCTCTTTACTTGGACTCGTCGAAGAACATGAACAAAAAGGATTACACCCACATAAAGTCTGTTCTCAATAGTGCTATATTTTTCTACAGCGTACGGGGTGGAGAGATCAAGACCAAGAAGAAAAAGGACGGCAAGCCCGCCTTCGGCCATAAGACCAACTTCTACTTCATCCAGCAACCGAGTGATACTCTTAGTGATGGATTCCATGTCCTACACCACATGATGGAGTATAGATGGGATTAGCAGAACCTTCGCATGTCAGCTACATCCGGCGATTCCCATATTCTGGAATGGGCAAAGAACATTGGAGATATCCTGGATCATCGACTTAGAGCTGAGTTCTATCACATCCAGCATGAACTTGCCCAAATCATCATGAAGGAGGTCCTCGAAAAAATAGGGATGTTCTACGAGGAAGGGCAATTGTCGCGGGAAGATGACTGAACACGCGTAGCCGCTCAACGTCTCGACCTGAAGCCTTTCACTAAGCTTAGGGAGTATCTCCCTGACTTGGATGGATGGCACTACATGTTGGAGTGATTGCCGATATATGACAATGTGTCCGTTTAGTCCATACTTTCTGAATGATGAAACTTTGAGTTATGCATGATGAAACTTTATTTGTGATGTAATTAAACCGTCCTCCTCAACTAGCAAATATCACTCTAGTTAGGGCATTTTGGGTACGATGAACTTTGTTATTTATGCTTATGATATGTTGCTTCTATTTTGCCAAGTATATCTCTTTCTGTTGCTCAACTATATATGTTGCATATCATCGACTCATGTGACGATGCAGGTGCATAGATCATCGATAGCGAAGAAGTGCTACGCCAGGAGTATACGACGAGTGGCCGGAGTGTTAGGCCCAAGTGTATCGGTTTCTGGTTTCTGAGCGACATCCAATAGTTAGTTTAGGTCCACGCTAGTGCGAGAGAGGGATACGAACTCATGTACTACATAGTTCCGCTCTCACTCATAGTGATAGCTCTTCTCGCATATATCATTGTTTAGATAGATGATGATGTAGTTGCAAGTAATTGAGACTTGTATCGCTATTTTTGAGATGATGACGGAGACCATTTTGTGTTGAATAATGATTATGATGATGACATGATTTGATGCTATAATTACATTTGTATGTGTATGATATGCTAAAGATTATTGTATAAAGCCTGTTCAAATACAAAACAAATATGCAGAAAAAAAGAAAAACTAATAAAACTAACAGTAGCGAGGGGAATAAAGTTAAAAGCAGCAGCGCGCTCTTACCAGTAGCACGCCCTAGTTAAAAGCACTACAGCTACTAGTAGTAGCGCATTGAACTAAAGCTTGCTGCTGCTAGCCATGTATAGCAGTAGCGTGGGGCAACACGCACTAATGATACATGTTAGCTATAGCGTCATACCAGTAGCGCGGGACCCCGCGCTACTGATACACCAAATACCCGCACTACTGCTAGGCTTTTCCCTAGTAGCCTTGCTCTTAAGCTTGTGTATAGTCTGGGTAACACACCTGGGGTTTCTTGCACCGATGGGAGCCCCTGGCCCTGGCCTGAATGCGCTACTGGGCATCCTCGGGGTAGGCCCTGTCCAGTACACAGGCGAGAGGGTGGTGGTAGCTTTTCCTTTGAGATCTTCTTTGCTTCTTCGTTAATCTGTACTTGGATCAGTTTCCTGCTTTCCCGAGCATTGTGTAGGACGTCGTGGGGAAGATAATGAGCCACGATCCATGGGCTACCCACGTCCCACATTCACGGGGTGGTAACTGCCATCCCATTGTCTTCCCCGCTCCTAGGGCCTCTGCCACATGTGTTACATGCATTGCGCAGGGTTGGTGGAGGGCGCGGGAATGAGTGTTGTGGCAGAAAACCAAGCGTCATGGATTGGTGCATGGGGTCAGCCTTGGTTCCTCGAGCCGTTGATGGTGAGGGGGAGCCGGACTGGAGGAGCAGGGCGGCTACCTCCATGGAAAAGAGCTAGCCCCCTGCCCCGCTCAGCTGTAAAAAGGGACGCAGGCCGGGGCGCTTCTTCCCACATCTCACTCCTTCCCTTTCCTTAGCAGTTCTTGCCCACCATGGTGAGAGGCCGGGGGCGTGGCGCTGTTCCAGTGGTGGCGATGAGAACTTCTGCTCGACAGCATCTCCCTCCTTCCTCCAAGACGCGGGGGTGGAGCCCGCCGTTAGAGGAGGTGGGAGGGGAGAGGTCATGGCCGTTGTGGCGTTTGGGGTCGATGAGGACGAGGAGGCGCCCTGGTCACCCTTCTGCCAATCGCCCAACCTCCAATGGAGGGCCACGTCAGAGACTAGTTGTAACGCCCCGAGACCGATGTGCCAGGTGTCGTGCAGTTATTCGCCGTTGTTGCCTTGTCATTGCTTGCGTGTCATGCATTTGCATATCATGTCATCATGTGCATTTCATTTGCATACAAGTTTGTCTCATGCATCCGAGCCTTTTCCCCGTTGTCCGTTTTGCATTCCGGCGCTTCGTTCTCCTCCGGTGGCCATTTCTACCTTTCTTTTGTGTGTGGGGATTAAACATTCCCGGATTGGACCGAGACTTGCCAAGCGGCCTTGGTTTGCTACCAGTAGACCGCATGTCAAGTTTCGTATCATTTGGACTTCATTTGATACTCCAACGGTTAACCGAGGGACCGAAAAGGCCTCGTGTGTGTTGCAGACCAACACCCCTCCAATTTGGCCCAAAACCCACCTAAACCTGCTCCATCATCTAGAGCGTTCGATCATGATCGCGTGGCCGAAAACCGCACCTCATTTGGACTCTCCTAGCTCCCTCTATGCCTATAAAAAGACCCCTCCGAATCCGGATCTTCTTCTCCCCCCGAAAACCCTAAAAAATATCCACCTCGCGTGCACCGGACATGTCCACCACGCCGGACATTTCGTCCGTCGCCGCCCGCGGCCTCTGGCCGCCTGCCACGTGGCAAGCCGCCACCGCCCGAGGCCCGCGCGGCCCAACCGGGGCCCCCGCCGCCCGCAGACGCCGCGCCGCCCGCGCCCTTCTCCTC
>NC_041382.1:357781342-357788414 GCF_002162155.2 Triticum dicoccoides | reverse complement strand
CGCCTCGTCGCCGGCCGCCGCCACCGGAACCTCGCCGCCGTCGCGGGAGCCTCGCCCAGCCGTCTCCCTGCGCCGCCTCGCCTCCCCGCCGCCGGACTTGCCTCGGGCCACGTGCCCGCCGAAACCCTAGATCTGTCCCGGAGAGGTTGGTTTTTTTCTTCTAAGTCCCAAAAATTTCAGATCCAAGTGCTCATGTTCATAGCCTCGTAACTTTGCATCCGTAGCTCCGATTCATGCATATAGCATATCAAAATGTTCATCTCAGAGAGTAAATCATTTCATTCCATTGCATCATTTTCATTTGAGTTCATATTGATGCCCGAAATGCTATTAGAAGAGGGCTATTTGAGATAATTGTCAGATCTGCTACTCCATTTAGGTTTTTGTCATTTTTGCCATGATTAATGTGTGCATGATATGCCCTGATGCTCTACATATGTTTTGTTAAGGGTTTTGTCATCTTTCCAGAGGTGCAACCCATGTATTTTTGTGATGTGTGTGGTGACTAGCACAAGCTTGCAAAGTGGTGCACTTGTTAATTCTGTTTTCAGGGACTTAGCAATTCCACCAAGTCCTTGATCTGTTTATCTCATGATGCCATATGTTCATGTTGTTTCCTAGTGATCCGTGCCTCGTTTGAGGATGATCAGTAAGGATGTTTTGTTAATCTTGTAGTGCTCTATCCATCCATGTCTTTGTTTGCAATTATGGAGCACCCTAGATTGAGTCAATCGAGCTATACTTTTGATACTTTGTGAATCTGGGCAGATTGTCAACTTGTTTGCAATTTTGCCGATGTTGTTGTAGTTGATCCGTGCATGCTATGCTATTGTTCTTGCCATGTATAGCTTGAATTTTGTGCCTTCTTGATGCGTGTATGCTTAATTTGTCATGACTTGCCATGTGGTGAGTGCATCGAGCTCGTAAACATGCCTACTTGATATCTGTTTTCAGCATGCTCCAGTTTTCACAAAGTCTAAGAACTGATTATGTTTTTGCCATGTTCACATGCTTGCAATTGTATTTTCTGGTCCTTTTTGGCTCTAGGTCACTAAGGGACTTTTGTTAAGCTCTTTGATTAGCTCCATTCCATGCTTTACTTTGTCATGTTCAGGTCCTGTAGCATGTAGTTTTGTTGCTCCGAAGAGTGCTATCTGATCTGAAATTCCAGACAAATGTTGATTTCACTAAGTCTGAGACCTGTTTGCCATATGCATTTTTGCCATGCTTGTTTGAACCTGTTAATGGATGAATTGGCCGTAGCTCGGTGCTAGACTTTTGTTAAGCATCATGAATGCATCCCTGCCATGTATTTTGTTGTCATGTTTGGGTGCTGTAGCATGTTCATCTCATTGCATTTAGATGGTTACTTGTTGTAAATCGCAGACCGGTGTCTTATTTGAATCGCTTGCCATTTCCAAACCGTAACTCCGATTCCGGTGTTCTTTATATCGTTTTCAAGTGATTTCATCTCATCTTTCCAGTGGTGCACTTGGATTCCCAAGTTGAGGCCAGGTTCTTGCATTTCGTGTCATATCTTGCATATGCATCCCACATCGCATCCCGCATAGCTTATCATCATTGCTTCGTATTGTTTGTTCCTTGCACATGGTTGATTGTGTCCTTGTTGCTTGTTTGTCTTGTTTGGGTAGAGCCGGGAGACGAGTTCGCTAACAAGGAGCCCGTTGAGTTTGCTTTCAAGGATCCAGTCAACTCTGACAACTTTGCAGGCAAGATGATCATACCCTCAAAATCACTACTATCTTTGCTACGCTAGTTTGCTCGCTCTTTTGCTATGCCAATGCTACGATCCCTACCACTTGATTTCAAGCCTCCCAAATTGCCATGTCAAACCTCTAACCCACCTTGTCCTAGCAAACCGTTGATTGGCTATGTTACCGCTTTGCTCAGCCCTCTTCTAACAGTTGCAGGTGAAGATTGGAGGTCGTTCCTTGTTGGAGCATTTATTTACTTCTTGGGATATCATTATATTGCCATGTTATTTTAATGCATCTATATACTTGGTAAAGGGTGGAAGGCTCGGCCTCTCGCCTAGTGTTTTGTTCCACTCTTGCCGCCCTAGTTTCCGTCATATAGGTGTTATGTTCCTGGATTTTGCGTTCCTTAAGCAGTTGGGTTATAATGGGAACCCCTTGATAGTTCGCCTTGATTAAAGCTTTTCCAGCAATGCCCAACCTTGGTTTTACCATTTGCCACCTAGCCTCTTTTTCCCCTGGGTTTCCGGAGCCCAAGGGTCATCTTATTTAACCCCCCCCCCCCGGGCCAGTGCTCCTCTAAGTGTTGGTCCAACCTAGAGCCCCTTGTAGCGCCACCTCGGAGAAACTTGAGGGCTGGTTTTAGTTGAACGGATTGCTTATCTGAGTGTGCCCTGAGAAAGAGATATGTGCAGCTCCTATCGGGATTTGTCGGCACATTCGGGTGGTGTTGCTGGTCTTGTTTTAACCTATCGAAGTGTCTTGAAGAACCGAGATACCGAGTCTGATCAGAACGTCTTGGGAGGAGGACTATTCCTTTGTTGACCATGAGAGCTTGTCATGGGCTAAGTTGGGACTCCCCTGCAGGGATTTGAACTTTCAAAAGCCGTGCCCGCGGTTATGGGCAGATGGGAATTTGTTAATGTCCGGTTGTAGATAACTTGAACCTTAACTTAATTAAAATGAATCAACTGAGTGTGTTACCGTGATGGCCTCTTCTTGGCGGAGTCCGGGAAGTGGACACGGTGTTGGAGTAATGTTTGCGCAGGTTGCTCTCTAGTTTCTCGCTCGTGCTTTGCCTCCTCTTCTCGCTCTCTTTTGCGAATAAGTTAGCCACCATACTTGCTAGTCGCTTGCTGCAGCTCCACATTTTTACCTTGCCTTACCTATAAGCTTAAATAGTCTTGATCGCGAGGGTGCGAGATTGCTGAGTCCCTGTGGCTCACAGATTACTATTACACCAGATGTAGGGCCTGATGATTCCGCTCCAGGAGACGCGTTTGAGCTCAAGTGGGAGTTCGACGAGGACCCTCAACGTTACTATGTTTCCTTTCCTGATGATCAGTAGTGGTGCCTAGTTGGGGGTGATCGGGACCGTGTCGCATGTTGGGTTCTCTTTTATTTTGGCGCCGCAGTTGGGCCATGAGTGTTTGGATGATGTAATGTTATTTATGTTGTTGATTGACGTGGCCAGTGTAAGCCAACTATGTTATCTCCCCTTTATATTTATATTACATGGGATGTTGTGAAGATTGCCTAACTTGCGACATTGCTTTCAATGCGGTTATGTCTCTAAGTCGTGCCTCGACACGTGGGAGCTATAGCCGCATCGAGGGCGTTACAAGTTGGTAATCAGAGCCTTCCCCGACCTTAGGAGCCCCATTGCTTGATCGTTTTTAGCGGCCGAGTTGTGTCTAGAAAAATGTTTTGAGCCATTTAGGAATTATATATCGAAGAGTTGAGGAATTCTTTTTACTTCCCAGTCTCCTCATCGCTCTGGTAAGGCATCCTGACATAGAGTTTTGACTCTTCTCTTCTCAAATTTCACTAAAAAAATTTAGGATCACGCGGGTATGTTGGAATCGTTCTGATGGTTTTATGATGAGAACATTGTCTTGGTGCCTCCTGTCAGGGGTTTAGTGGAAGTGTCCCGGGGAGTTGAGCTCTGAGGTGTTGTCATCGTAATTTTATCGTTGCAGTTCTGGAATACCTGAGTTTAGTATGCCGACATCGAAAATCTCTTTTATGCAGTTCGTTGGTGAGATAACCTCGACGCCACCCAGTACTGGGGCGGGAGTTCGGGAGTATCGCCATAACTTGTATAACGGATGCTTTTCGAAGGTTGAGGTGGATGTTTTCTGAAGGTTTCTTGGTTATGTGTTGAAGGATGGATACAGCTGGATGTAGGATTTGCTAGTTTGGGTGAGATATTATGCTTCCCCTGTATCCCCAACACCTGATTGCATAACCGGAAAATTTCGGGAGTTTCATAGGTGGGAATTCAAGTAGCTCTTAGGATATCTTTCCGACGAATGTATGATATGAAATTGGGGTTCAACGTCTAGTGGTCCGCCTATTCACGGTCGATTTTATAGTGGTCTCGTTGTGTCTTAAAGAGTCCTTGGCTGTGCCGACTCAGGGACGCTTCGTATGTCATGTGCACTGCCTTGTACATGATGGTGTTGTACGATCGAGCCCGTGTAGGCCCCACCACGAAAACTTCGGATGAAATCTCTATCATATGTTTGTTCCGGCTTATTCTGCAAGCCAACCTTTTGTTTTTGTTTTGGGTTGTGGTATTCGAGTTGCTTCAAAGTCAAATGTTGATTCCATACCTTTCCTAAGCGATGTTCTCATATTCCTATGTGAATACTAATCCTTCATGATAATCGAGATTGGCATGTCATTTCTTTCCAACCGGCGTGTTTCTCTTCAAGTGGATCTGATCATTTCAACATCCGCAAGATCAAGTATCAGTTCTTCTCAACGCTGTTTGTTTCATCCATCTCCAAGTTGCCTTTGTTTTTTCCCGCCCACCCACCCTTTTTCTTCAAGGAATCCGATGTCTTAATCAAGTATCCTTTTATTCTTGTGAAGTCTCTCCATCCTTTCCTTCAATGTTCTTATCCAGCGATTCTCATGAAGATACTAACGGAGCTTCTAGTTCATCATTCTTCTTTCTTTTATCTTCTCCGGTGGTTTCAAGTCAAGCTTTGTTGATCTTACCCTTTTCCTCATTTCAATACCTTCTCATGCCGGTGCACCTCATATTCATTCACTTCTCGTTATTCATTTGTTCTGGAGTGCTCAAGATATCTCGAAGATTCATGTTACCACTCTGCTTTCGTTCAAACTCTTTTGAGGATGTTATATCATTTAAGTCATTTAATTCAACCGGTGTAATCTCTCCTTCAATTTGTTCTACGGTGTTTCTTTTGAGTGGGCCCTAACCCACAAGTCTTTTCCCAGGATCTTACCTGACTCTTCTTATTTTCCCGGAGGTATTCTCAAATTCCTTTCGAAGTTTGACATAAGGATGAATTATCATCAGTCAAATGTATTTCTCCAAGATCTTTCAAATTCTTTTCATCATTGGCTCAATCTTTCCATTCGTCATTTCGGAGTGTCTAAATAATTCATGGTGGTGTTTTCATCATCATTCTCAACATTTAAAGACCAAGGAATAATTTTCTCTTCAATCATATCCGTTCTCGTGAAGATTCGTGATTCTAGCTTGTTGCCTTCCTCTCATATTTTCTTTCGATTGTGAGAATTCTTTTCACCCAGCCGGAGTAATTCAGGAGTCTTTCTAGTTTGTTTCTCCGGAGCCCATCATTTCAGAAGATTTATTAATTCTCAGCTTTCAGTTATCATTCTCCAATCCTACCGGTGCATCATTCAAGTGTTCTCTAATCAGCTCGTCATCTATTCGTTCTCATATATCTAAATTCTCTCAAGCATCTTCATTCATTTGCTAATTCTTCCCGGTGTTTTCTTTATCTTCTCTTCGTTCATTTTTAAGTCTTACGGTGTTTCATTCAAGATTCCTCTTCTTACGTTATCATACTCCCGTTCTTTCAAATTCTACCGGTGGTTCGTTGAAGACCTTCTCAAGATGACGCCATATTTATCCTAATCCTTTCTTCGAGAATAAGTAGTATGCCAAATCCATTGTTGGTCATCAATTTAATTGGTGAAGGATACACATAACATAATTCTTACTCTTGTTTCACACAAGTGATTAATTCCTTATTCCGGAGGCTCATCAAATTCTTGTTTCCATTTGTTCATCTTTCTTTTCTGGAGTGGCAAGTTTTCTCTTTATCTCGTTGCTAAGCTTCATCTAATCATTGCAAGGTTTTAACCTTATTTTTCTCATCTTTCTTTCCGTCCGATCATTCTTTTGTGTACCGGAGTTCTTCATGAAGGTTCTACATGATGGTTCATCTATGATTTAATTCATTCTCGAAGTGTTCATCGAGATTCTTTTCCAAGAAACTCAAGCTTTCTTCATATTGTAATCCAGAGTGGAATTCTTTCTTCCGTATCTTTGGAGGTGGTATTATATCATTCTTAATCCTTCTCTATCTTGTTTTAACCGGAGTGGTTTCAATATACATCTTGCCCTTCAACCTCAAGGTTTTTCGCAATGTTCTTTGTCCCTCTTTTCTAACGGAGTGTTTTCAAATTTGTCATCTCCGTTATTCTTTTTCTCGAAATGGCTTAACCTTTTCAAGGTTCTTTGGTCTCACTCGTTTGTCAAATAAGCAACTTAGTTTTACCTCTTCTCTTTCTCTTCCGTTTTTCCCTCCGGTGCCATTCTAGATCTCGGGACGAGATCCTCTCGTAGTGGTGGAGTGTTGTAACGCCCCGAGACTGATGTGCCAGGTGTCGTGCAGTTATTCGCTGTTGTTGCCTTGTCATTGCTTGCGTGTCATGCATTTGCATATCATGTCATCATGTGCATTTCATTTGCATACATGTTCGTATCATGCATCCGAGCCTTTTCCCCGTTGTCCGTTTTGCATTCCGGTGCTTCGTTCTCCTCCGGTGGCCATTTCTACCTTTCTTTCGTGTGTGGGGATTAAACATTCCCGGATTGGACCGAGACTTGCCAAGCGGCCTTGGTTTACTACTGGTAGACCGCCTGTCAAGTTCCGTATCATTTGGACTTCGTTTGATACTCCAACGGTTAACCGAGGGACCGAAAAGACCTCATGTGTGTTGCAGCCCAACACCCCGCCAATTTGTCCCAAAACCCACCTAAACCTGCTCCATCATCTAGAGCGTTCGATCACGATCGCGTGGCCGAAAACCGCACCTCATTTGGACTGTCCTAGCTCCCTCTATGCCTATAAAAAGACCCCTCCGAATCCGGATCTTCTTCTCCCCCCCGAAAACCCAAAAAAAATCCACCTCGCGCGCATCGGACATGTCCGCCGTGCCGGACATTTCATCCGCCGCCGCCCGCGACCTCTAGCCGCCTGCCACATGGCAAGCCGCCACCGCCCGAGGCCCGCGCAGCCCAGCCGGGGCCCCCGCGGCCCGCAGACGCCGCGCCGCCCGCGCCCTTCTCC
>NC_041382.1:357642938-357781119 GCF_002162155.2 Triticum dicoccoides | reverse complement strand
GCCGGCCGCCGCCACCGGAACCTCGCCGCCGCCGCGGGAGCCTCGCCCAGCCGCCTCGCCTCCACACCGCCGGATCCGGCCGGGAGAGGGCGGGGCGACCTCCCCCTCGCCTCCCCGCCGCTCCGTCAAGCTCGCCGGAGCCGAGGGGGCTCGCCGAACTTGCCTCGGGCCGCGTGCCCATCGAAACCCTAGATCTGTCCCGGAGAGGTTGTTTTTTTTCTTCCAAGTCCCAAAAATTCCAGATCCAAGTGCTCATGTTCATAGCCTCGTAACTTTGCATCCGTTGCTCCGATTCATGCATATAGCATATCAAAATGTTCATCTCAGAGAGTACATCATTTCATTCCATTGCATCATTTTCATTTGAGTTCATCTTGATGCCCGAAATGCTGTTAGAAGAGGGCTATTTGAGATAATTGTCAGATCTGCTACTCCATTTAGGTTTTTGTCATTTTTGCCATGATTAATGTGTGCATGATATGCCTTGATGCTCTACATATGTTTTGTTAAGGGTTTTGTAATCTTTCAAGAGGTGCAACCCATGTATTTTTGTGATGTGTGTGGTGACTAGCACAAGCTTGCAAAGTGGTGCACTTGTTAATTCTGTTTTTAGGGACTTAGCAATTCCACTAAGTCCTTGATCTGTTTATCTCATGATGCCATATGTTCATGTTGTTTCCTAGTGATCTGTGCCTCTTATGAGGATGATCAGTAAGGATGTTTTGTTAATCTTGTAGTGCTCTATCCATCCATGTCTTTGTTTGCAATTATGGATCACCCTAGATTGAGTCAATCGAGCTATACTTTTGCTACTTTGTGAATCTGTGCAGATTGTCAACTTGTTTGCAATTTTGCCGATGTTGTTGTAGTTGATCCGTGCATGCTATGCTATTGTTCTTCCCATGTATAGCTTGCATTTTGTGCCTTCTTGATGGGTGTATGCTTAGTTTGTCATGACTTGCCCTGTGGTGAGTGCATCGAGCTCGTAAACATGCCTACTTGATATCTGTTTTCAGCATGCTCCAGTTTTCACCAAGTCTGAGAACTGATTATGTTTTTGCCATGTTCACATGCTTGCAATTGTATTTTCTGGTCCTTTTTGGCTCCAGGTCACTAAGGGACTTTTGTTAAGCTCTTTTAGTAGCTCCATGCCATGCTTTACTTTGCCATGTTCAGGTCCTGTAGCATGTAGTTTTGTTGCTCCGAAGAGTGCTATCTGATCTGAAATTCCAGACAAGTGTTGATTTCACTAAGTCTGAGATCTGTTTGCCATATGCATTTTTGCCATGCTTCTTTGAACCTGTTAATGGATGAATTGGCCGTAGCTCAGTGCTAGACTTTTGTTAAGCATCATGAATGCATCCCTGCCATGTATTTTGTTGTCATGTTTGGGTGCTATAGCATGTTCATCTCATTGCATTTAGATGGCTACTTGCTGTAAATCGCAGACCTGTGTCTTATTTGAATCGCTTGCCATTTCCAAACCGTAACTCCGATTCCTGTGTTCTTTATATCGTTTTCAAGAGATTTCATCTCATCTTTCTAGTGGCACACTTGGATTCCCAAGTTGAGGCCAGGTTCTTGCATTTCCTGTCATATCTTGCATATGCATCCCGCATCGCATCACGCATAGCATATCATCATTGCTTCGTATTGTTTGTTCCTTGCACGTGGTTGATTGTGTCCTTGTTGCTTGTTTGTCTCGTTTGGGTAGAGTCGGGAGACAAGTTCACTAACGAGGAGCCCGTCGAGTTTGCTTTCGAGGATCCAGTCAACTCTGACAACTTTGCAGGCAAGATGATCATACCCTCGAAATCACTACTATCTTTGCTATGCTAGTTTGCTCGCTCTTTTTCTATGCCAATGCTATGATGCCTACCACTTGCTTTCAAGCCTCCCAAATTGCCATGTCAAACCTCTAGCCCACCTTGTCCTAGCAAACCGTTGATTGGCTATGTTACCGCTTTGCTTAGCCCCTCTTATAGCGTTGCTAGTTGCAGGTGAAGATTGGAGGCCATTCCTTGTTGGAACATTTATTTACTTTTTGGGATATCATTATATTGCCATGTTATTTTAATGCATCTATATACTTGGTAAAGGGTGGAAGGCTCGGCCTCTCGCCTAGTATTTTGTTCCACTCTTGCCGCCCTAGTTTCCGTCATATCGGTGTTATGTTCCCGGATTTTGCGTTCCTTACGCGGTTGGGTTATAATGGGAACCCCTTTATAGTTTGCCTTGATTAAAGCTTTTCCAGCAAAGCCCAACCTTGGTTTTACCATTTGCCACCTAGCCTCTTTTTCCCCGGGGTTTCCGGAGCCCGAGGGTCATCTTATTTAACCCCCATCCCCCCGGGCCAGTGCTCCTTTGAGTGTTGGTCCAACCTAGAGCCCCTTGCAGCGCCACCTCGGGGAAACTTGAGGGCTGGTTTTAGTTGTACGGATTGCTTATCTGAGTGTGCCCTGAGAAAGAGATATGTGCAGCTCCTATCGGGATTTGTCGGCACATTCGGGCGGTGTTGCTGGTCTTGTTTTAACCTGTCGAAGTGTCTTGAAGAACCGAGACACCGAGTCTGATCGGAACGTCTTGGGAGGAGGTCTATTCCTTCGTTGACCGTGAGAGCTTGTCATGGGCTAAGTTGGGACTCCCCTGCAGGGATTTGAACTTTTGAAAGCCGTGCCCGCGGTTATGGGCAGATGGGAATTTGTTAATGTCCGATTGTAGATAACTTGAACCTTAACTTAATTAAAATGAATCAACTGAGTGTGTTACCGTGATGGCCTCTTCTCGGCGGAGTCCGGGAAGTGGACACGGTGTTGGAGTAATGTTTGCGCAGGTTGCTCTCTAGTTTCTCGCTCGTGCTTTGCCTCCTCTTCTCGCTCTCTTTTGCGAATAAGTTAGCCACCATACTTGCTAGTCGCTTGCTGCAGCTCCACATATTTTACCTTGCCTTACCTATAAGCTTAAATAGTCTTGATCGCGAGGGTGCGAGATTGCTAAGTCCCTGTGGCTCACAAATTACTATTACACCAGATGCAGGGCCTGATGATTCCGCTCCAGGAGACGCGTTTGAGCTCAAGTGGGAGTTCGACGAGGACCCTCAACGTTACTATGTTTCCTTTCCTAATGATCAGTAGTGGTGCCCAGTTGGGGGTGATCGGGACCGTGTCACATGTTGGGTTCTCTTTTATTTTGGCGCCGTAGTCGGGCCATGAGTGTTTGGATGATGTAATGTTATTTATGTTCTTGATTGACGTGGCGAGTGTAAGCCAACTATGTTATCTCCCCTTTATTATTTATATTACATGGGATGTTGTGAAGATTGCCTAACTTGCGACATATGCCTTTAATGCGATTATGTCTTTAAGTCGTGCCTCGACACGTGGGAGCTATAGTCGCATCGAGGGTGTTACACTAGCCGCTAGAATTCATCATCAGACTGCCCAGATTCCCGCACGGTCGTCTCTGCCTCCCTACTCCATTCACGAGGGTGATGGAGCTCAAACAGCCACGTGCATTGAAGCTGCACATGAGGGGTTGCGGTAATGGCAGCATGCGGGTGGATGTGGACTTCCATGCCCCTCATGTCATGTTCTTTCGATGCGGCTGGAAGACCTTTGCTCGTGACCATAGCTTGTTGGAGGGACACGTCCTCCATTTTAAATTAATGGAGGTCGATCTGCTCTCCCTCAAGGTCTTTGGGTGCTCTGGTGCTCGCTTAGGGTGTTGCACGGAGAGCTCGGCCGACTATGAAAGCTCCTCCTAGAGCAATAGCGACGAGGAGGACAGTGACGGTGATGACGCCGACGTCGACAGGGAGGATGATGGCTCCGACTCCGGCTGAACACCAGCCGCACCGTCACCGTCAGGCGGCGGCACCACCATCTGTACCTACATCTCCTCTACGGCAAGGTGATTTGCAGGGGAGTTGGATGCAGAAGTGTGGATGATGCCTCCGGTTCCTCCAGCAGCCTTCCATATGGACCCCGACAGGCTTCCTCATGGCATCCGACTTCGTTCGCCCTACCGCGTCCTGCTGGCCCTGGTGGCAGTGGCCAGGGGCCGTCTCCGCCGCTCTCTTCACCATCACCTTCGCGCACGCCCTCCCACCCTTGTCAGGCTCCTCGCCAAGGGGCCTGATGGGGTCAGGCTGGGCTTTGCATAGGTGCTCCTTTTGCCCTCTTCACCTCCCCCGCAGTGCCTAGGAGGAGAGGGACAAGAAAGGGGATTACGGGGCACTTATGTTTTTTCAGTCTAAAACATGTAGGCATTTGCCAAACTTTAATCTAAATAATGTAATCTTCTTTACCCATGTTTGTGTTCTATAAGATCTGTACTTGCTTATCCGCATATTAATGAAAAGACACACCTTGTCGGGTACTTGTGCATGTATCATATCCATGCAGAGGTGAAATGCCTCTGTACATTCAAGTAAACAAGTTTTCCACGACAAGCTATCCTGCCGGTACCCTCATTTTGTTGCCGCGGAGCTAGGTCTGCCGGGCACTAAACGACAAAGAGGGGCCAACCCCCGCCAAACCTTTTCAGTCAAAGGCCACTGCGACCACCCTGACCAAAGCAATATTCAAGTCAAAGGGTAGGAGCACCTATGTTTCGAAGGTGGGAGGGTTTTCATATGCACAAGTTTTCTCTTTACAGAATAGGTATGGATAAGAAGGGACTTATCTGTTTGGCTTGCCGGGGACCGCTATGTAGGCTTGTCTTTGTTTCTTCTCTTCAGGACCAAGTCCGCGGCAAGAACCCTACAGCTTAGTGCAAATGAAAATAGTGCCACATGTGATCTTATCTACATGATCATGCTATGCTCATGATATGCTTATGCATGCATGCAATCTTCTTTGGGGCCCCCAGTGCTTCGTTTATTCCTCCGTTGCTCAGGGTCTGTGCCTGGCTTTGTACAAAGGGTTACATGCAACTTCGGCAAAGCTTGTACAAAAGGGTGGCTACCGGGCAGCGCCCAACAGCCGCGCCTTATGGGTAGAACTTACGGAGATGCTCAATGTTCCATGAGTTTTGCAACTGAATGCCATATCCAGTCTCTAGATGGACTGCGCCAGGTCTGGTGACTCGTACTACCTGGCAAGGGCCTTCCAACTTCGGCGTCAACTTGCTTGCACCCTTGGAGGACTGAATGTGCCTAAGGGGAAGGTCGCCTTCCTCAAAACTCCGGGCATGAACCCTGCAGCTGTGATAGCAACGTAGGGCTTGCTGGTAGCGTGAAGCACGCGTAGTAGCCCAGAGATGGTTCTCCTCAAGTAGCACAGCGTCGTCACGCCGGTGCTATTCTTGCGCTACTTCCTCGTAGGCAAGTACTCGAGGTGATCCATATATGAGTTCCCTGGTGATAATTGCTTCTGCCCCATAGACAAGGGAGAAGGGAGTCTGCCCGGTAGCTTGATTTGGTGTCGTACAGAGGGACCAAAGAACCACCACAGCTCGTCGATCCATCGCGTTCCACAATTCTGCAGCTTATCGAATGTTCTTGTCTTGAGTCCTCGCAGCACTTCAGATTTCGCCCTCTTAGCTTGTTCGTTGCTCCTTGGATGGGCCACAAAGGCAAATGAGATCTTGCTTCCGAGGGCATGAACGTATTGCATGAAGGCGTGGCTTGTGAATTGGGTGCCATTGTCGGTCATGATTTGGGCAGGGACCCCGAAGCGGCACACCAATCCTTTCAAGAACTTGATAGCTGACTGTGCAGTCACCTTCCTCATGGGCTCCACTTCCGACCACTTTGTAAACTTGTCGATTGCAACGAAAAAGAATTCAAAGCCCCTGGTACCACGGGAGAAGGGGCCCAAGATGTCGAGCCCCCAGACCGAAAATGGCCATGAAAGGGATTGTTTGGAGAGCTTGAGCAGGCTGATGGATATTCTTGGAGTGGAACTGGCAGGCTTCACACTTGGTGACTAGGTCGATTGCGTCTTGGAGGGCTGTGGGCGACTAGAAACCTTGACGGAAAGCTTTCCCAACCAAGGCCCTTGATCTGATGTGGGAGCCGCACATACCCTTGTGTATCTCTGCCAGTTGTTCCTTTCCTTCTTCCCGGAAAATGCACTTCAATTTCACACAATTGGGCCATCTTCTTAATAGTGTGTCATCAACTAACTGATACATACTGGCCCTTCGGGCTACTCTTTCAGGTTCTTCTTGCTCTTCGGGAAGTTCTCCTGTCTGGAGGAAACAGACGATGTGTCATGCCCAAGTTGGAGCCTGAGGCTCGACAACGAGGGCCAGTGGCACCTCCTCATTCACGGGAGCACATGCCTCAATGACAGAGGTTGGTAGTTTGGTGGGAGGGTGCAGCTTACCGATCGATGGGGAGTTGTTCCCACCAAGCTCTCTACCGGGGGATTCGGGAGGTTCTCCCGGGAGAGTCTTGCCGGAGTCCAATTTCCTCCTCTTTCTGGCCATTTCTTCTGGGGATACAGAGGATTGAGTCAGATGGAGAACAAAAGTCACTTGTTACACATGGATATTTTTGCAGCGCACTTTGACAGATGATCAACAATGTTGTTTTCCGCACGTGGTACGTGCTCTGTTTGCAATCCGTCAAAGTGCTCCTCCAATTTCTCACTTCCTCGATGTTTGCCTCCATCAATGGGATTTGATAATCCTTGTTCAAAGTGCTCCTCCAATTTCTCCATGGATGGTCAGCTTCTTGATTCCCAGTTCTACTGCAATTCTGAGCCCGACATGGTGCCCTTCGTACTCTGAAGTGTTGTTGGTAGCCTTCTCCCTAGGAAAATGCATTTGAACGATGTACTTGAGGTGCTCCCCAGTGGGAGCAATGAGAAGCACACCAGATCCTGCACCTTGTTGGGAGAAGGCAATATCAAAGTACATGATCCATTCTTGGGGCGCTTCCTTATCGGGATGACTATCTCCAGCACTTCTTCATCAGGAGTAGGCGTCCACTCCTCAATGAACTCTGCTAGTGCTCTGCCCTGAATAGTTGATGTGCTTTCAAACTTCAAATCAAAGATCGATAACTCCAAAGCCCATTCCACAATTCTGACAGTGGACTTGGGGTTTCGGAGTTTGCATTGCAAAGGGAAGCGGGTGACAACCGTGATCTCGTGGGCTGGGAAGTAGTGGCGCAGTTTCCTTGAGGCCATGATGATGCCAAAAATCAACTTTTGCACGCCAGAGTACCTCGACCTAGCCCCCTGCAGTCGGGAGCTGACGAAGTACACTGGGCGCTGCACCACCTTCTTCCTTGTCGCGATCTTGGAACTGCCTCCGCTACCCTGCTCTTCCTTGTCTTGAACTGCATGTGACCTTGCCGCGACGGGTTCACTTTCCTCTCCAAGGGGACGACGGTGGCGGCTGCCACTTCATCTACCTCCCGCGGTGCCACCAATGCTGCTCTAACCACTTGATTGGTTGTGGTAAAATATAGCAGCAATGGCTCTTGTGGTTTAGGAGAGAATAAGGTGGGAAAATAGCAAAGGTAGGTCTTCAAATCTTGTAGTGGAGCGTCCGCCTCCGGGGTCCACGCCACGGGTCATGCCTTCTTCAAGATTTTGAAGAATGGCAAGGCGTGCTTGGTAGAATTAGAAATGAACCTACTCAGTGCAGCAACACATCCAGTCAAATGACTCACGTCTTTAATTGTCTTGGGTGCTTGAATCTGCTTGATAGCCTTGATCTTGTTAGGGTTGGCCTCTATCCCCCGGTGGGACACAAAGAAGTCAAGTAGCTTGCCAGAAGGAAAGCCAAACACAAACTTCTCCAGGTTCAGCTTCAAGTTGATCTTGCGTAGATTTGCAAAGGTCTCTTCCAAGTCCTGAATGAGAGTCAATCTGTCCTTGGCCTTGACCACTATATCATCCATGTAACCTTCAATATTTCTGTGCAGCTGGGACTCAAAGCCAATTTGTACTGCTCTTGCACAAGTTGATACGGTGCTCTTCAACCCGAAGGGCATCTATAGAAAGTAGTACATGCCACATGGGGTTATGAACACGGTCTTCTCTTCGTCTTCTTTGGACATGAAGATCCGGTGGTATCCAGAGTAGGCATCCAGGAAGGAAAGCAGGTCACACTCGGAGGTGGAATCCACAATCTGGTCGATGCATGACAAGGGGAATAGGTCCTTCGGCCATGCTTTGTTCAGATTTATGAAATCAATGCAAAGCCTCCATTTCCCATTAGCCTTGCGCACCACTACAGGATTTGCTAACAATGTGGGATGCAATACCCCTCTGACCAAACCAGTTGCCTCATGTTTCTTGATCTCCTCTGTAATAAACTACTGCCGCTCCAAAACTTGCTTACGAACCTTCTGCTTGACAGGCCGGGCATGTGGGAATACAACAAGGTGGTCCTCGATTACCTCCCTGGGAACAACGGGGTTGTCACATGGTTGCCAAGCAAACAGATCGACATTCGCCTGCAGGAAGGAAACAAGCACACTTCCCTATTTGTCGTCGAGGGTGGCACTGATGGTAAATGTACCATCAGCGCCAGCCAGCCCTGCCAAGACCTTCTTCACAGCAGTGTAGCAGCCTTGGAACTCTGGCTATTGGAACTCTCCGGCAAGTCATCAACAGGTGCAACGCACTCCAAAGAGGTACGCTTCCCGGATTCCTTGCTGGCATCCCTGCTAGCTTTCTTCTTTTTCTTGCTTTTCTTGGTGGGAACGGCGGCTCCTGCAATGACTGCTTCCCAGTACATCTTGTCCATGCATATGATTGCGTCTTGCTTGTCCGATGGAATAGAAATGACGCCTATTGTCCCTGGCATCTTCAAAGTGTTGTAGTCATAGTGGGATGCCACCATGAATTTGGCTAGGGCTGGGCGACCGAGGATTCCATTATACGGTAGGGGGAGGTCAACCACATCAAACACAATATTCTCAGTCTGGTAGTTTAATTCCCCTCCCAACATCACGGGCAGTGTGATCTTCCCCTTAGGACGACTCTTGCCGGTGTTGATCCCTTCGAACATACCAGTAACCTTGAGCTCTTCATCTGTTATCTGGACTTTGCTAATGAACTTTGGAGAAATCAAATTCAACCCGGCCCCGCCGTCAACCAACATCTTTGTGACCTTGAGGTTGCGGATCGTTGGTGAGACCAAAACGGCAAGCACCCTACCACGATGGTGCGGTCAGGGTGATCCTCTTAAACAAAGATGATGGGAATGCGAGACCACTTGCACAACTTCTAAGAATATGCCGCTGGTTCCGTGACATTGACTTCACGCACCCATAGTTTAAGTTGGCAGTGAGAGGAGTGCAAAGATGCACCCCCGTCCATGCATAGGGTGTTAGTGGCTTTCTGGAACTCCTGCTCGCTGGTTTCCTCTTCATCTCCTTCATCACTCCCATCATCGCAATCCTTCTTCTCACGGCCTCTCGCGGGTTTCCCTTGGTACGATGAGCCTTGCCGGGGCGACCTGTTTTCCCACCTCGGCCCTTCCCGCAAGCCATCTTTATCTTTCTCCTTATCACACTTCTCGTACTCAGCCCTCTGCTTCTTAACGAGTTGCTCAACCTGATGACACTCCTAAAGATCATGGCACTTGGTCCAATGGATCTTGCAGTATGGAACATCACCCTTCCTAGCCTTATCGGCAGCCATGGCTTCCCAGCAATCAGCACATGCGGCAGCTTCCTTGCCGGGAACCTTGGTCTTGGCCTTTTTGTCGGTACTAGGTCCACTTGATCCTTCAACCTTCATCACCGCTTTATCCTTGTGCTTCTTGTTGCACTTCTTGTTCTTCTTCTGGTTGGTGGCGATGTCATCGTCCTCTGAGTCGATGTCGATGCCATCTTCTTCACCAGGGAGTCATCTCCCCTCTTCTACTCGGGCACACTTATTCACTAGAGTGTATAGCTCGTTCACATCTTGGGCAACCGAACGTTCATTTTAGAATGTATTCGTCGGTTGCGCATGTTGGACTAGAACGTAACTACCACAACTGTCGGGTGGATGTCTGGAATGTTCCTGTGCACCCGGCTGAACCTCTGCATGTACTTCCACAAACTCTCTCCTTCCTTCTGCGGGAGGAGCTGCAAGTCGTTGGCTTGCCCTGGTTCCTGATGGCCGCAAGTGAAGGCACCAACGAAATCATGGCATAGGTCAGCCAAGGTCGAGATGGAATTCTCTGGCAAGTGCATCAGCCAAGACCTCACATTTGGCTTGAGTTCCAAAGGGAAGTAGTTGGCAAATACCTTCTCGTCTCTTCCCTTGGTAGCTTGAACGGCGATGGTGTAGATGCTCAAGAACTCTGTCGGGATCAATCTTCCATCATACTTCTCTAGTATTTCTATCTTGAACGTGCGAGTAGATGGCCAATAGACTTGCGGCAGCTCACGAGTGAAGGCGGGGCAACCAACCTCGAAAGGCAGGTACCCGCCCTCACCGGGCGTGGGCTCGCTGACGTCGGGGCCACTGGGGCTATCAGACTGTTGGCGGGTTTTGCGGTGTCATTCGATGGTGACGCACACGTCTTTCCTCTGCCTATCTTCCAGGACTCGCCGTTGGTCTCGATGTTCTCGAGGATTGGATGAAGTCGTCGATACGTCGTCAGGTTCCCGGTCGCGTGGCTCTGGCTGCGGCCCCTATGCTGGCTGCCGTGGAAGAGATTGCAACATGGGGGTGGCCCCTTCGGTACGACCAGCGGCTCGGGTTATTGTTGCCGCCTACGGAGGCCGTGATGGGCCCGCTCGTTGTGATTCTCCCGCCTCGGTGAAACCAATCAGGCTCTGAATGGTGGCTCTCCACTCATCCATCTGATCGGTCGCCGGCAAAAATATGATGAAGAGTTGGGCCCACGCCATGGCCTCCGAAGCAGTGCTCTGCATGGATGACGACGTACACCGTAACATTGCCTGGCTTCTAACGGTGCCAGTAGTGGCAGCGCCGTGCTCTCGTCGTCGTGAGCCAGTCGCCAGGGTGGCGTGGTGATAAGGTGGATGTGTTTGGGGATCGGCGGCTCCGTTCGGCGCATCGGCTTGGCCAGCACATCGCGGGGGTGGCACATGCCCTGTGACTGCATTCGCGGCGGGGGCGGCCGAAGGGTTGCGGTTCGCCCCATAGTGAGTGCCACCGTTGTGGTTGCGTCCTTCGGTGGGCTAGAGATGTGTGGACAGAATGATTCTCCTCCCGCACCTTGTGGAGCATGGCCGCTGGGATGTTGTCGGCACGGTCGTTCTCCGGTGCCTCCTGCTCCCGTTTTGGCCATAGGGGAGGTGGTGACGACGCCGCCTACGCCGGCCACGTCCCCCGCAGCGTCCATGTAGCCCCCACGGCATTGGCGGCTGCATGCAAGGGGCCCTTCATGGTGGACAGGTGAGCTGCAGCATCGAGTTTCTTCTTGGGCACCATGGATGTTGAAGTCATCAATGAAGAGAACGATGATGAAGATGACGCCCTGCATATGCTCTCGGGTTAGCGCAAGTGCTTCCTCCTACCTAGCGCGCCAAAGATCTCGCGAGAAAACATAGCCACCTATGGGACCATCAGCCCCTTATGGTTCGGAAAGGGGGGAAGAGCACATTGCACAAAGAGCAGAGGGTGCAGAGCAGCACAGTAGCAATCACACGGCTAGTTTTTACCCAGGTTCAGGCCGCCGCGAGGCGTAAAACCCTACTCCTGCTTTGGTGGATTGATGAAAGGACCATAGTGGAGACGCAATGCTCTAGCCCGGCAAGGTTGACTCAGGGCGAGGGCAGCTACACGCGTATGAGTGTACAAGGGTCTGAATCCTTCCTAAGGTTGCCATGGCCCTCCTTTTATAGATCAAGGGGTCACCACAATGGCAAATCAGTCATTCTATACTGGATAGCAAACAGTGCTATCATACCTAACTCTATAGACAGGACAAGGCACATTAATTGCGCTGCTTAGTGTCACATCGTAGTGTACCCCGGCATGCCTTGCTGTGCCGTTCAGCCACCTTCTCGCCTATCTGCATGACACGTCCCTGGATGGGTGTCATTTGGAGGTGTTTTCCTTCAGAAGTGGCTGCCATGTGCCAAATAACAACCACTTAGTCACTTGGGGGCTCGACACTGTACCGATCGGTAACTTGCATTGCTGTGAGGTGGAGCGGTGGAGTCTTGGCAGGGAAGTCTGCCCTCGTCGTGCTTGGCAGGCCTGCCGGGATAGTCTTGAGAGTTTTCTTAGGGGCAACCTCGACCTCACCAGGCTCGCTTGCCTGGCAAGGGATATTTTTCCTTAGTGGTGCCTTGTTCCTTTAGCTTGGTCTTGGTCTTCTTGATCCGCCCCTTGATCTCTCAAAGAGCTAATCTCTTCTGTTTGGTCTGGCCTTGGACGTTGCAACCTTTCTCTTAAGCCTGTGTACAGTTTGGGCAACACACCTGGGGTTTGTTGCACCGAACATCCTCAATATATCTATCTTCTTTGGCACTTGCCCTTCCTCAAACCCTTCGTCATCCAGTTTAGTTACCGAGAATTTCGCAAGAAAAGGTTGACACGTGCCCACGATCTCTTCATCGTGTTCTTGTCCATTCAATGTGGAACGTCCCAGGGTTTTTTGTCTGTAGGTTTTGGAGTGGGTGGTTTGTCCTTCAGGATATTTAACCCCCCCCCCCCATGGGTCTCTTCTTCCTTAGTTGTTTCCCTGTTTAGCCTCAAACCCTAATTTCCCTCTTCATCCAAGCCCGAGCTCGAAGCAGCGTCGACGTCAAGCATCGGCGTGCACATCCAGCGAAGCTCCGTCACCATTGATCGTGCCAGTGCGGTAAACTCTCCTTCCCACGCTGTCGTAGTTGATTTGTCTAGCCAAGTTAGGGCATTTAGATCTGGTACTTGTTCTCTCACTTCCTGTTCTACAACAGTTCCTCCCGACGTGTATCCTATGTTATTTCTATGCGGTAGATCTTTTAGGCTCAATTAGTTGTGACTTGTATGGTTTGTAGATGTGCCTCGTACTAGTCTCTAGATCTAGGGTTCACTATGTACACTCTTCAAAATATTAGAGGATCGGTTATGTCATCATTATGCATACTGAAATTTACTCAATGATATCTTGCTAGTGCATAACTTGAATCTCTTGGCTCTTCCTGTAATACCATCTGTTTTGAGTCAAAATTTCCTCTATGCATGCTTGTGACCTCTTTTGTGCTTTCTCTCGCTTTTGTGTTTTTCTCCTGGGAGTGGTCATGGCAAATAGTTCGAATGAGCATTCTGGTTCACAGGAAGAAATCCCTCAGCAGCCAAGAGTGGCTGACAAAGCTAAAGTGGTCAAAAGAAAATCAGCGAAGCCACCAAGAGCACCGAAGAAGAAGGCTGAATCAGAATTTGCTGGTGAAGTTGATGATGATATTCCCTCTGCTCACAGTCAGCCAGAAGATGAGCTAGTCACAGATTCCAAAATTATGTTCTCAGATGGAAATCCCAAGAAGGGTGGACGAGGAAGAGAAAGAAATATTGCAGCTGAGATGTTTGATCGGGAAATGTACAAGACTCCACCTGGTGTGGAAACTACTCAAGATAGGAACAACAGATTGCAAAGAAATGGTTCAACTATGAGAACGTCCGACAGAAATACCAGATTTTGTTTGCTTTCACTCCACCCTGGAATGATTCCATTGCAGAAGGATGCCTAGGGCAAGAATATGAAAAAGTAAGGCCAACACCACCTCCCAACGCTCATGCCGATTCTTTGAAAACCATAGCTGATTTTCCCGAAGAAGTTGCAAAGAGGGAAAAGGAAAAGGCTAAGTGTGAGGCTAGACTTGCGAAGAAGAACCAAGTTGAACAGCGGAATGTTGACTTGACTCGACACGGTATGATCGACATGAAGGAAAGGGTGTCTGCCCTAAAAGAGAAGAAGAAGAAGAAGAAGAAGAAGAAGAAGAAGAAGAAGAAGAAGAAGAAGAAGAAGAAGAAGAAGAAGAATAAGAAGAAGAAGAAGAGGAAGTTAGTTTCTCCTCGAGCTCCGAAGAAAAAGTCTTTTGCTAGTAAATCCAGAAAGGTTGCATCTGCCTCGTCTGATGAGGAATCCTCTAATGATAATGCTGGAGAAGAAATTCCCAAGTACAATCAACGAGCATTGCTCGATTAGCCATATCACAGTCCATCACCTGCCAAGAAGTCAACGCCTGTGAGATCTTCACCAAGGCTTGCACCTGTTCCCTCAGATAAACCTTCGGGTTCTGCTGTTCCAGCTACCAAGAGAAAGATTGGTCACTGATGAAAAAGCTGTTGTTTCTGCCAAGAAGGCGAACAAAACCATTCCTGTTACCATAAAGGAATATGATTTTGACATGATATTTGACATCATTGAAGGTGCCTCCTGATATGTCTCCAATGTATCTATAATTTTTGATAGTTTCATGTTGTTATATTATCATTCTTGGATGTTTTATAATCATTTTATAGTCATTTTATATCATTTTTTGGTACTAACCTATTGACATAGTGCCCAGTGCGAATTGTTGTATTCTGCATGTTTTTTACATCGCAGGAAATCAATACCAAACAGAGTCCAAACACAGTGAAACCTTTTGTGTATTTTTTTGGACCAGAAGACATCCCGTGAGCCAAAGAAGCACCTGGGGGTGCCCCGAGGGGGCACAACCCACCAAGGCGTGCCTGGAGGCCTAGGCGCACCCAGGTGGGTTGTGCCCACCTTGTGCCCACCTCGGTGGCCTCCCGCACCGCCTCTTTGCTGTATAAATACCCAAATATTCCAAAAACCCTAGTGATGAGGACATTAATACCATTGTTACACCCACAGCCCCTGCTGCTATACATACTGGACCTATTACTAGAGCTCGCGCACGCCAATTGAATTATCAGGTACTTTCGTTTCTTGGTAACGATTCTAATGTTCATGAGAATATGATGCTGCCTAAATTGGATACATTTGTTTTGCTTACAAATGAAGGGCCTAGCTTGGACAAGAAAGATGAACCTTGGAGCAAGTTCAAGCATGGAGATGATGGCATGCGCAAGGGGATCAAGAACGGAGTTACAAGTAATGATTTCAGGACTTTGAAGCCACCATAAGGAGTGCCTGAAGCCTTGGACGAAATATACAAGATGCCACTTCATCAATTTCGTCCAGAGGCTATTCTAGGTGCCGCGTCACCTTATTATTGGGCCAGGCCCATGTATTTTCGAAATACTTAAGTATAGGTTGTTTTTAGAGTCCGTGTGTGTGGGGAAACAAGAGTTAGGGTTGGTTTCGGACCCCTCCTACAAGGGCCACGAAATCCCCCTCTCTTCCTCCATATATACAGCCCTTAGGGCGTCATTTAGACTTTGGGTTTTGTTTAGATTAAAAGTTCGCCATAGCTGCAACTTCGCGTACTTCGTTTGTGTCCAGCGACCAGACCAAGACGTCACATAACCCCACCTTGATCAATAAAGCTTTCATCTTATATTCGCAATATCCAGATTGCAATCTCAGTTTCTTTCTCGTTCTTCATTTGCTCGCATGAAACAGGCCCTCGTGGTCAGGTTGATCGTGCTCCGGCGTGGTCAATAACCCCTCGGAGTTGGTTTAGCGATTGCTAAGGCACGACGTCCTCGCACGTTCGTAGTCGGATCGTCAAAGTCGACTTTCTCTAAAACGATAGCCACCATCTCATTGAAAGACAGGACACCTTTGCCTGTATCAAGTGGTATCAGATTTCCAGGTTGCTCGGTGAGATTTTACAGTTTTTTGTAGTTTAGGTCGAGTCTGTTCCTCATACCTATAGTCCACGAAAAAGCCAAAAATAGGGTTAGGTCATCATATCTGAACCAATCTGAGCCTTTGCGTAGTCGTTTTAGAGTTTTGCTTTGTTGAATTTGTGGTTGCATCGTCGTGTCGAGTTGCTGGTCTTAGCGTCTAGTCCCTTAGAGTTTCGAGTTCTTTTCACAGGTTGTCACGCCACCACCGCACCATCGTCATCATCGTTACCATATACCACCACCCCACCATATACATCGTCGCTGCCATATACAACCACCAATCCAAGTCCACATATACCATCGCCATATACCACCACCAATCCAAGTCTAGATATACCATCGCCATATACAACCACCAGTCCGAGTTCCACCAGATTCATCTCCGCCACCAGTCCTAGTCCGAGTCCAGTATTTGTTGCTTTGTTTT
The DNA here is from genome assembly GCF_002162155.2 of Triticum dicoccoides. NCBI lineage: Eukaryota > Viridiplantae > Streptophyta > Magnoliopsida > Poales > Poaceae > Triticum > Triticum dicoccoides. The sequence continues at coordinate 357,765,018 of NC_041382.1, read as the reverse complement.
GGAGTTCCAGATCACCCGATACTTTGAGTCGTGACCAAGTCGAACTCCCCAACTTCCGTGCTATCTGCAGAAGAAAAATAGTTCCAAACTCAAAAAAACTAAGTCTGGAAAATTCTGGCTAGGCAGTTTTTAGACCATTTGTAGACTTTTTCGAGAAAAAAATTGTTGCGGAGCAAAAAAAAGAGGAAAAAAGTGAAAAAAAGGAAAAAAATTCAGAGAGTGCTGCTCCCTTGTTTACGTGCCATGCCGTGATTTTGTTCGTGTTCTAGGCTCGCGTCTCTAGTACGGTCTAGCCTAGGACCAGCATAGTACCGTCGTTGAGCGTTTATTCAACTTTGCATCTCTAAATTGATTATTGCTGAAATTTTTGCTACCATATCATAAGCCTTCCCAGCTCCTCATACATCTACATTGTGTGTTTGACAACACCTGGCAATCGCTCTATCCAATCTTTGAGAGTTTTGACTACGACGGTTGCCGCTCACCACCTGCTGCTGGGTAAGAACTGGTAAGAATTTGAGATTCGCTTGCCGGATTTGTGATACACCACCGCCACCACGACCACTTCCTAGTAGTCTGTTGGATCATATTCTTGTGTGTTTCTATTGCTGCTAACCATGGCAGGATCACAAGCCGATGAGATAGATTGGGGGAACAAGACGAACAAGGAGCTACATGATAAATTTCAGGAAATGATGAGTGGACAGGTGCAAGATGTGCTAAACATATTTGAAGAGGCCGTGGAGAAGATAGATGGCATGGAGAAGACGTTTGAAACAAAGCTCGATAACAAGTTCAATGAATTGCTCGCGCGTCTTCCACCACCACCACCGGCTTCACCTAACGCACCTCTACAACAACAACAACAACAACAACAACAACAACAACAACAACAACAACAACAACAACAACAACAACAACAACAACATCAACATCGCCTTCCAAATCAAGTGGGACGGGCACTGCGCATTCCCCGTGAGCCTAGTCAAAATTCTGGTGCCGTTGTTGATGCTTCTGTAGCTCCTGCTACTACTGCAGAGGTGGAGGACCATTAGAAGGATGAGGTTGATCAAAATCAGAACTATGTTCAACCACCAGCACCACTGCCACCAGGTCGTCCTCATGCATATCATCACAATCGTAGGGCTACACAACCACCTCAGGTACGTGATCATGACCATCTCCCTAAACTGAAATTGAACAATCCACCATTTGAGGGTAGATATGTTCCTGATATATATCTTACTTGGGAGTTAGAAACTGAACAACGATTTACATGTTTACAATATCCTGAGGAGAGACGTGTTCCTGCTGCTGTTTGTGCTTTCACTAGCTTTGCATGCGTTTGGTGGTCTGAACATTGTAGATTATATCCTATTCCAGCTACTTGGGATACTTTGAAAACTTCTATGCGTACTCGTTGGGTTCCACCATATTATCAACGTGAATTACTTCAAAAAATACAGTGTTTAAGACAAGGAAAAAATTCTGTAGAAGAATATTATCGGGAATTACAAACTGGCATGATTAGATGTGGTATTGTTGAGGAGAAGGAAGTTATGCTTGCACGTTTTATGGGTGGATTAAATAGAGAGATTCATACCATTCTGGAGTATAAGGAGTATACTAATATCACTTGTTTATTCCATCTTGCTTGTAAAGCTGAACGTGCAGTGCAGGATTGACAGCATTGGTGTGAACTAACTTTTCTGCAGGTCGATCTTCATCATGGACACCACGTGCATCCTCTATTTCCACTACACCAGCACCTCCATCAGGTGCCACCTCCAGCCGTGATACAAGAAAGCAAGCACAACCACCACTATCTTCCAAGAGCACACCTGCTGGGCCTGCATAGAGTTCTTCTTCTTCCATGGCATCAACAGGGCACACAAGTGATATTATTTGTCGTCGTTGTAAGGGAAGAGGACATTTTGCGAGAGAATGCAAATCTCAGCATGTGATGATTGTTACTGAGGATGGTGGGTATGAGTCCGCTAGTGACTATGATGAGGAGACTTTTGCTCTTATTACACATGAAGAACACGGTGGAGAGGATTCTGATCATGATACGCAATACATGGCTGCTGAAGATGCTGACAGGTATGAATGTTTAGTTGCTCAACGTGTTTTGAGTGTCCAGGTTACACAAGCTGAGCAAAATCAGAGGCATAATTTGTTCCATACAAAGGGAGTAGTGAAGGAATGTTCTGTTTGCGTCATCATAGATGGAGGGAGCTGCAATAACTTGGGTAGCATGGAGATGGTGGAGAAGTTATCTCTCACCACAAGACCACATCCACATCCTTACTACATCCAATGGTTCAACAACAGCGGCAAGGTTAAGGTAACACGTACTATTCATGTGCATTTTAGTATCTATACATATGCTGATTATGTTGATTGTGATGTGGTACCTATGCAAGCATGTTCCTTATTACTTGGTAGACCATGGCAATTTGATAAAAATTATGTACACCATGGTAGAAACAATCAGTATACTCTTGTTCATAAGGATAAAAATATTACTTTGCTTCCTATGACTCTTGATTCCATTTTGAAAGATGATATTAATAGAGCTAATAAAGCAAAACAGGAGAAAAATAAGAGTGAAAATCAGATTGTGGCAAAAGAATTTGAGCAACAAATGAAGCCTAATAATAAACCATCTAGTGTTGTTTCTGAAATTAAATTGAAAAATGCATGTTTACTTGCCACCAAATCTGATGTGGAGCATCCTATGGACATCACCATGTCAAGAGTCCATTTGGCAAGTGACACGTGCCACATCTACTTCATACATACAAAGGTGAATCATCTCCTTTACACGTGTCCACTTGTACCTTTCGAGGATGGTATACTAGTTGACCCCTCTCTCGTGTGCATACATAGGTGTGAGCGGAGCTACACATACATCGAGGAGGAGTCGAAGAAGAAGAGAACATCTACACCATCCAAGAGGGAAGCCTGGAAGCGGAGAAGGAAGCGCCAAGAAGAAGGCAGCAGCTCCCAGGCGACCCCGTGCGCACGGGCCCCTCCGACCCCGTGCCCACGGGCCTCCCAGGCTGGCGGTCCTGAAGACCCCGTGCGCACGGGCGTGTACCGTGCCCACGGGACCCCCGTGCCCACGGGCCTCACGGACCCCGTGCGCACGGGCCCTTGCGTCAGGTCTCTGGATACCCCGTGCGCACGGGCTCCACTTACCCCGTGCACACGGGCCCCCCTGTGTGATGCTGCGGGCTTTGCCCTTGTTTTACCATTTCATCCCCACTCATCCCTCTCTTTGCCTAGGACTATATATACTCCTGCATCTCCTCCATTTAGACGAAGCTAAGAATAGATCCAAACACTAGAGCTTAGCTCATGTATCTTCCCTTGTGGGATTCCTCTTGAGAGAGAGAGAGACACTCCATTGGAGTTCAAGGCCTCTATTGGAGAAGATCCCTAGTGGATGAAGACCCCCCTTGAGGGAAGGATCTATGTAGATCATCAAGCCCTCATCTCCTTCATAGGATTTGGGATGAACTCTACCATGTATCTTATTTCCCTTTGATTGTTCGTGTACCTTGTGGATCTTGTGTGTTTGATTGTCTAGTGGATGTGTGCTTGGACTTGTTCTTGAGTGTTCCTCTTGTTTTCCCTCTTGTGTTCATCTTGTTCTTGGGGATTCCCCCTCCAATTCGTGAAAGATCTCCACTTAGGGTTCCACCCTACACCATTTTGGTATCATGAGCCATGGTTTCTCACGAAATTGGAGCCCCCCTCTTTGTTTTCTAGCCTAGTTTTGTTGATTTCATCCTAAATTCGAAAATTCCCCACCAAAAGTAGCCTCAATTTTTTTTGTGATTTGTTGGTTTTGATGATGTTTTGTTAGATTTAATCAATGGATTTGCTTGGTTTCAAGTGGATCTATCTTTCCCCCATCTTTTCCCCACCATCCATCCTTAAAATCTCCCAAATTTTGCCCAAGAAATCTCCAATTTCCGCCACGAAATCGCGAAATTTCCGCCCACCCCGTGCCCACGGACCCTAGACCCCAGACCCCGTGCCCACGGGCCCCTGAAAACTCTCTGGACACCCCGTGCCCACGGACCTATACCGTGCGCACGGGACCCCGTGCCCACGGGCTCCTACCCCCGTGCGCACGACCCCCCCCCCTAGGACAGCCGCGAGTGCTTCATCGTTTCGGCCATAACTTCCACATCCGGAGTCCGATTTTCGCGTTCTTTAGCTCGTTGAGTAGATATTGACTTCCCCCATCCACCTAGATAGGCTCCAACACCATTTGACTCCATCAAATTTTTGACATTTCGGCATCTTTGCATAGGCCTTCCACCATACCATCCGCAAAATCCACCATAGCCTTCCGCAACCTAACCCATTGTGCTCCATTTAGCATTTTTAGTTGTTTGAGTTGTGACTTGAGTCTCCTAAGGTGTTTTGGCTACTTAGGGACGGTTGTTTCTTCATCAACCACAACCACCACTTCCGCATAGGCTTGACCACTATACTCTTCCGACACCCCAACTTAACCCAATTTTGTTTGTGTTGTGAGTTGTGTCTCCTAAGGTGTTTCGGCTACTTAGGGACCGTGCTTCCAACTCCGACTCACATAACCCAATAACCCTCCACTTATGCATTGCCTACTCGCATAACCCATCATTGCATTGCCGCAATCCCATTGAGCTTCCGCAACACCACCACCGCATCCTGCTACCGCCATTTGACTTTTGAGATTTTGAGTTCACGGTTTTTTACCGTTTCCTAAGGTGTTTCGGCTACTTAGGGACGGGTCTACATCATCTTGGTATCTACATCAAGAACACCGCCACTCACCATCTTCAAGGACGGTAACCTCGATGACACCATTGTACATTCCCCTTGCAATTGCATTGATAACCCCTAGCCCCTTTTGCGTCACTTGCCTATCGAGACTAGCCATTTGAGTATTGCCGGCAACGTTACTTGTGCACATTAGTGATCTACACCTCCCATTGCATACACACCATATCATATCGATATCATATCATCCCTTGTGCCTCAAATTTGTTCCCGCATATACACAATCGCTATCTTGGTTTGTGCATTTTGCAAAGTGGCCATATACAAAAAAAGAAAAGAGAGCAAAGAGCTTGTAAGAAAGTGCCATAGCATCATACCACATTGCACATAAGATTGTCATATCCGATCATCTTGGATCATCTTGAGAAGAACAACGGGAACATCATACATATAGCATACTTGGGATAGAAAGCTCATACATTTTGCATCTTATAGGTTGTGCACTAGTGTCGTATCCGCCTATTGAGCAATCGTGCTACCGTCTCTCTTGAGTTGTGCAACATGAGTGTTTTCCGTGGATTCCACATTTTGTGCTCATTCCTTGGTTGCACGACCCCATTTATCTATCCGTGTGTGTGTTTCCGTGTGCCACATATTGCTATCGGTCTACTTGTTTCACTTGCGAATTTGTGAATCTTTTCCAACATTATTGACTCTTGCTAACATTTTGCATAAAATTTTTGTGCCACCATCCTCACTAAGCTCCTCCTTAAGCTTGACTTGATAGGTGTGAGTGAACAAGTCCGGTAACAATTCCACTATTCTTTCATCTCACATTGAGTGATACGAGATACATCCTCAACTTTGGGAAAAGGTAGCTTGGTATTGTTTATCTCATTTCCTACTCACCTTTGCTCGAGTTTTGTGATGGATAGGCAAGGCATTTCACCTCCGGTCTACAACCACGACAATGAGTTCGATGCTATGAAGAACGTCATCGACGCCAAGATGGACAAGCAAATGGAGGAGCTCAAGGCCCTCATCAAGAACCGCAAGCGGTCTTCCTCATCTTCGAGAAGACGCTCAAGTGCAAAGACTTCCGTGCTACCATCTGCGGCAAGTACACACAAGCATCGACATCGACAAGACCATGAAGAGCAACCTACTAGACGAGAGTTGGCTTCTCTGCCACCCCCGTGCACACGGGCCCTCGACCCACGTGCAAACGGGACCCCGTGCACACGGCCTCCAGCACCCCGTTGCGCACGGCCTCCAGCACCCCCGTGCGCACGGGCCATATAGTACAGCAACATCGACTACAAGGCTACGGCTTCTTCAACACCTTTGGCATCTTCGCCAAGTGACTTCAAGCATCTTCGCCTTCGGACGTACGGCATCTTCGCCTACTCCACGAGCTCAAGTCCACTACTCCCTCGAGCTACTACGACCTCGACACCAACCACGAGATTCCTTTCTATGGGGCTCTAGAACCCGAGGACTATCTCGAGTGGGAGCATTTGATGGATGAATACCTCAAGCTACATCAAGTCCCTCCTGAAGATCAAGTGAAGTGCGCCTCAAGAAACTTCCACGACTATGCATCCACATGGTGGCTTCATGCACCGTCGGAGAGCTATGACATGAGTTGGCACAAGACGAAGAAAGCTATGCGGTGAGAGTTCATGCCTCCAACCTACACAGAACAACTTCTACGCCAATTGGAGAACACCATCCAAGGATCCAAGTCCATCGATGAGTACTTCAAGGAGATGAAGCATGCATTGCGACGTGCCGGCGTGGACAACCCCATGTCAATGAAGTTCCACTTCATGATGGGATTGAACAACGACATATCCAAGCCTATCTGCCTCGAGAACTACAAGTCCCTCGACGACAACTACATTGGTGCTCTCAAGGCGGAACAAGAACTCATGAAGGCCAAGGCTTCTCCACACCAAGCACACTTATCGAAGACCAAGCTCCAACACGACGAGCATGAGGCTAGTACCACCACGATGTCCAAGCCCGACGAGCTCCAAGACGATGCTCCCAAGTTCGACTTCACCGCCATCCCTCTTTGTGGCATTGATGATGCCGAGTCTCCTTTGACTCTTTTTCAAGATGATGCGGCGACAAGTAAGACTACGGAGACCTTCAAGGAACATGCTTTGGAGGCGAGCGACAAGATGGCGAGCAAGGATGATGCTTCCATCTTAGGAGGCGAGAGTGATGATGTGCCATCTTCGGCCTTCATCCATGGCGACGGCGATGAGATGGTTGAGTATGTCACCTCGACCACGGCGACGCATGATGACTTGAGTGACTTTAGCCACCATATTGAGAGTGAGAGTGACTTCACCACTAGCCCCATATATGATGTGTTTCCACAATTCCCATGTGAGGAGAGCCACAACCCCCACCTCTTGAGTGAGATGAGTGACCCCACCATATGTGAGTTTGAGTGCACCTATTTTGAGGGAGTGAATGAACCACCACATAGAGAGAGTGAGATAGTTGATAGGTCATGTGAGGCCACTTTCAACACTAACAACTTGACCTCTACCTCTATTGTGTCTTCTCATTTGGTGCTAGGTCCCATATATGATGACGCGCCGATTCACGACGACTACGTCCTACCTTTGGACAAGACGATGGCCATAGTGGAATATGATGCACCCCCCACATGGTTCCATCAAGTTGATGATGATGACCACCATTTGGTCTTTACCACCTCACCTACACCACTTGAGTGGAATGACAAAGGTAACATAGGTGAAGGTGATGCTCTTGTCCCACTAGTAGACTATCATGACATTGATTGCTTGCATGATGTTTATCAACCTATTTACATGCTTCATGCTAGTGTGACTTCCCCATGCGATGATTTACCCATTTATGATGAGTATGATGATTGCCATGTGGAGTCTATTAGTTGTGATGCCATGTTACATAGGATTTCTTGTGCTAATTCTCTCGGTCACATCATGTTTGCCAATCCGCTTGACTTGTCATATGCTATGCATGAGATCGACCACATGTCATATTTGCAATCTCTTCATAGTGAATATGCATATGCCATTAAGATTAACCCAATTTGCACTTATGGCAGAGATGACAAGCCCATGGTTATTGGCATTTGTTTTTCTTGTGATGATATTGATATGCTCCCTTTGCATCCTTTATCTCATATGCCATGCCATAACCACCTAGCTTCGGATATGCATTGTTTTGGATGTTGTCCATTTTCTCCATATGACGTTTCCATTATTGCTCATGAGGAGACCCCCATAGTTTCCTCATACATGTTTGGAGATTTTGATCACTCCCATCCATTGCATGATCCCAATACTTATGTGCACCATATGCTTCCCATGAATAAACATGCTATTGATGTGCCATATCCTTGTATGCTAAATTTGCATCCCCATCGTGTCATACACAATAACTATTCTTTCATGATGGATGACATGTTCTTATACCATGCATCAAATTTCTTTGAGCGATGCTTATCTTGTGCTAACTCTCACGTGCACATACACATCATGATGGATGATGTGTACATTTACCACACACACAATTTCTTTCGTTTGTGTCTCCTTTGTGTAGGTACCCATGAATTCTTGTCAACCTCGCAATCCTACGAGTTGACAAAACGAGCTCTAGAAAGAAACGATGACTTGGGATCCCATGGATTGTCTTTCCCACCTCTATCTTCGCACAAAGACTTCATGCATTTCTTCTACATGGCCCTCCCTTGGCTATGGGTTATTATCCATTACCTATCCTATGCCCATCTTATCATGTTCACTTTGCATGATATGTTCATTACTATGCCTTTGCCATGCATTCGTGACCCATGCTTTGCATTACACATGATGATTGATTCTCATACTTGTATGTGTATTTGCAAGCTTGGTGGAGATATTTCTTGTTATTGCCATGTTTGCTTTGTGCCCCATACCTATGATGTTACTTTCATCTTGCTTTGTGTTCGTGCTTGCGATATGCCATGTGCTTTGCCTATGCTTATTATTTGCTCACATGACATGATTGCCATGATTTCCTCTAGTATGCTGCATCTTCGCACTACTAGCTTGCACGACTTGATTCTTATGATTGCTTGCCTTATTGCATCACCGATGATTCATAATTGCTCACTTCATGCGGTTGATGACAACCATTTACATGCTTTGCACATGATTGTTATTGCTTCTTGTCATATATTTCCATGTGTTGCCTCTCTCATGCTAGATGATTTGCCATGTATTAAGTGCAATTATGACTTTAGTCTTGATAATGAGTTTGCCCCCATAGCATTCTCACATATATTTGGAGATTTTGACATATTCCTTATGAAGCATGCTTGTCTTACCTCTTTGCACCATATACCTAGTGCCATGAATATTTCCATTGTTGCATCATACTCTTCACACACTTCTGCTTCTAATGGTTATGTGCAAAAGAAGAGAACCATCATGATGTATGATGTGTTTATCTACCATGCGTATACGTTCTTTCTTTTGTTGTGTGCATGTGTAGGATACTTGGACTTCGTGTCAACCTCCACGTCACATGAGTTGACAATCCGAGCTCTTGAGAGCGAACCACCTTCTACCACGAGGATTCTACATCGCACTTGCTTGTACTTCGGCATTGTGAAGGACGCACAAGAACATGCTTTCAAGGTGATATCCTTCTCTTTTGAGAACCCCCAAACCATGAGCATGCATATTGTGGATCATACTACTTGTGTTGCTTGCACCATGCGATTTATTTGTCATCATGGACCCCTTGTTTGCGCACATGTTAGAGATCTTGCTTCCACTTGTCATTTTCACAATTCCATGCATCATGATATATATGCCTTGTGTGTTGCATCCAATTCTTGGATTACTTGCTCCGATCACATGTTTGGTTGCAACAATGTCATCACTTCACATATGCCATGTCCCATTGACTGCTACATGCTTGACTTGATTGCCTCACACATATTGAACAATTGCTCCTTCCTTTGTGTTGAGTGCCACGATATCTTCACTACACCGTATGCACATTATGCTTGGATTGTCTTGCACTTGCCCCATATGTTTAGACATCTTATTATACTTGGTGTTGTGAATGATTCCTATGCCTACAATAGACCTTTTGTTGAGCACATTGCGCCTTCTTGCTATGATCTTGAGGTTGATGCTTGTTCACTTGTCACACATATTAGCATCTTTACCTCCCATTGCATACTTGTTTCCATGATGTCCTTGATTGTGCTCACCTTATATGCTTAAATGCCATGCCACACTTCTTTGTCAAACCATATGCTATGCTTGATGACAACACTTGTTGGGTGAATCACCTCTTGAATGCTTGGTTTTGCTCTTACGCCAACCACATTTGTTTTTCCAAGTGCTTGTTATATTTGCTCCTTTTGAAGGAACTACAAGACGGTACGACATCATAGAGTGCCCATTTGGAACTACAAGATGATGAATGCTTGGTGATCGTCCACTACTACACGGCAACATCATCTCTTTCCCATGGTGATTTGGATTTCGATCCGAGGTCGGATCTTTCCCAAGGGGGAGGGGATGATGCGGAGCATCCTATGGACATCACCATGTCAAGAGTCCATTTGGCAAGTGACACGTGCCACATCTACTTCATACATACAAAGGTGAATCATCTCCTTTACACGTGTCCACTTGTACCTTTCGAGGATGGTATACTACTTGACCCCTCTCTCGTGTGCATACATAGGTGTGAGCGGAGCTACACATTCATCAAGGAGGAGTCGAAGAAGAAGAGAACATCTACACCATCCAAGAGGGAAGCCTGGAAGCGGAGAAGGAAGCGCCAAGAAGAAGGAAGCAGCTCCCAGGTGACCCCGTGTGCACGGGCCCCTCCGACCCCGTGCCCACGGGCCTCCCAGGCTGGCGGTCCTGAAGACCCCATGCGCACGGGCGTGTACCGTGCCCATGGGCCTCACTGACCCCGTGCGCATGGGCCCTTGCATCAGGTCTCTGGATACCCCATGCGCATGGGCTCCACTTACCCCATGCACACGGGCCCCCCTGTGTGATGCTGCGGGCTTTGCCCTTGTTTTACCATTTTGCCCCCATTCATCCCTTTGTTTGCCTAGGACTATATATACTCCTTCATCTCCTCCATTTAGACGAAGCTAAGAATAGATCTAAACACTAGAGCTTAGCTCATGTATCTCCCCTTGTGGGATTCCTCTTGAGAGAGAGACACTCCATTGGAGTTCAAGGCCTCCATTGGAGAAGATCCCTAGTGGATGAAGACCCCCCTTGAGGGAAGGATCTATCTAGATCATCAAGCCCTCATCTCCTTCATAGGATTTGGGATGAACTCTACCATGTATCTTATTTCCCTTTGATTGTTCGTGTACCTTGTGGATCTTGTGTGTTTGATTGTCTAGTGGATGTGTGATTGGACTTGTTCTTGAGTGTTCCTCTTGTTTTCCCTCTTGTGTTCATCTTGTTCTTGGGGATTCCCCCTCCAATTCGTGAAAGATCTCCACTTAGGGTTCCACCCTACACCAAAATCTGATATTGATGATCTAGATTTTAGCAAATCTGTTTGCTATGCTTTTGTGTGCAAAGAGGCAGTATTTTCATTCGAGAACGTGCCTTCCTCTTTGCCTCCTGCTGTCACTAACATTTTGCAGGAGTTTGCTGACGTCTTTCCACAAGACGTGCCACCGAGATTACCACCTATTAGAGGGATTGAGCATCAAATTGACTTAATTCCCGGTGCATCATTACCCAACCGTGCACCATACCGTACCAATCCAAAGGTGACGAAGGAGATTATGCGTCAAGTACAAGAACTGCTCGACAAAGGTTATATACGCGAATCCCTTAGTCCTTGTGTTATTCCTATCATTTTAGTACCGAAAAAGGATGGTACGTCGTGTATGTGCGCTGATTGTAGAGGCATTAATAATATTACTATTCGTTATCATCATCCTATTCCTAGGCTAGATGATATGCTTGATTAATTGAGTGGCTCTACAATATTCACCAAAGTTAATTTGTGTAGTGGATACCATCAAATTCGTATGAAATTGGGAGATGAATGGAAAACAGCATTTAAAACTAAGTTTGGATTATATGAGTGGTTAGTCATGCCTTTTGGGTTAACTGATGCACCTAGTACTTTCATGAGATTAATGAACGAAGTTTTACGTGCTTTCATTGGATGATTTGTGGTAGTTTACTTTGATGACATATTGATTTATAGAAAATCTTTGGAGGAACATTTGGAACATTTACGTGCTGTTTTTATTGCTCTACGTGATGCACGTTTGTTTGGTAACCTTGGAAAGTGCACCTTTTGCACCGACCGAGTATCTTTTCTTGGCTATGTTGTTACTCCACAGGGAATTGAAGTTGATAAAGCCAAGATTAAAGCTATTGAGAGTTGGCCGCAGCCCAAAATGGTTACACAAGTGAGGAGTTTCCTTGGCCTCGCTGGATTCTATAGGGATTTTGTGAGAGATTTCAGCACCATTGCTACACCTCTCAACGAGCTTACAAAGAAGGATGTGCCTTTTGTTTGGGGTACCGCACAGGAAGAAGCCTTCACGGTATTGAAAGATAAGTTGACACATGCTCCTTTACTCCAACTTCCTGATTTTAATATGACTTTTGAGCTTGAATGTGATGCTAGTGGAATTGGATTAGGAGGTGTGTTATTACAAGATGGCAAACCTGTTGCATACTTTTCTGAAAAATTGAGTGGGCCTAGTCTGAACTATTCTACTTATGATAAAGAATTATATGCTCTTGTTTGGACCTTAGAAACATGGCAACATTATTTATGGCCCAAGGAATTTGTTATACATTCTGATCATGAATCTTTGAAACATATTAAAAGTCGAGCAAAACTGAACCATAGACATGCTAAATGGGTTGAATTCATTGAGACTTTCCCTTATGTCTTTAAACACAAGAAGGGTAAAGAAAATGTTATTGCTGATGCATTGTCTCGTCGTTATACTATGCTTTCACAACTTGAATTTAAAATATTTGGTTTGGAGACCATCAAAGATCAATATGTGCATGATGCTGAATTTAAAGATGTATTGCAGAATTGTAAGGAAGGGAGAACTTGGAACAAGTTCGTTCTTAACGATGGATTTGTGTTTCGTTCTAACAAGCTATGCATTCCAGCTAGCTCCGTTCGTCTATTGTTGTTGCAGGAGGCGCATGGAGGAGGATTAATGGGACACTTTGGCGTCAAGAAGACAGAGGATATACTTGCTACACATTTCTTTTGGCCAAAGATGAGACGGGATGTTGAGCGTTTTGTTGCTCGCTGCACTACATGTCAAAAAGCTAAGTCACGACTCAATCCTCATGGTTTATATATGCCTTTGCCTATACCTAGTGTTCCTTGGGAGGATATATCTATGGACTTTGTTTTAGGTTTAACTCGAACAAAGAAGGGGAGGGATAGCATATTTGTTGTCGTGGATAGGTTCTCGAAAATGGCACCCTTTATACCATGTCATAAAAGCGGTGATGCTGTTAATGTTGCTGATTTGTTCTTTCGTGAAATTATTCGCTTGCATGGTGTGCCAAATACTATTGTTTCAGGTTGTGATACTAAATTTCTTAGCCACTTTTGGAGATGTTTATGGGCTAAGTTGGGGACTAAACTACTTTTTAGTACTACTTGTCACCCCCAAACTGATGGACAAACTAATGTAGTCAATAGAACATTGTCTACTATGCTTAGGGCTATTTTGAAGAATAACAAGAAAATGTGGGAAGAATGCTTGCCTCATATTGAATTTGCTTATAATTGTTCATTGCATTCTACTACTAAGATGTGCCTTTTTGAAATTGTGTATGGTTTCCTACCTCGTGCACCTATTGATTTGTTGCCTCTTCCATCTTCGGAGAAGGTTAATTTTGATGCTAAAGAACGTGCTGAATTGATTTTAAAAATGCATGAGTTAACTAAGGAAAACATTGAGCGTATGAATGCTAAATATAAATGTGCTAGAGATAAGGGTAGAAAACATGGTGCGTTTGCACCTTGAGAACTTGTTTGGTTACATTTGTGTAAGGATAGATTTCCTAATTTGCGGAAATCAAAGCTAATGCCACGTGCTGATGGTCCTTTTAAGGTGTTAGAGAAAATAAATGATAATGCATATAAACTTGAGCTGCCTTCATATTTTGGGGTTAGTCCCACTTTTAACATTGCAGATTTGAAGCCTTATTTAGGTGAGGACAATGAACTTTCGTCGAGGACGACTTCATTTCAAGAAGGGGAGGATGATGAGGACATTAATAGCATTGTTACACCCACAGCCCCTGCTGCTATACATACTGGACCAATTACTAGAACTCGCGCACGCCAATTGAATTATCAAGTACTTCCGTTTCTTAGTAACGATTCTAATGTTCATGAGAATATGATGCTACTTAAATTGGATACATTTGTTTTGCTTACAAATGAAGGGCCTAGCTTGGACAAGAAGGATGAACCTTGGAGCAAGTTCAAGCATGGAGATGATGGCATGCGCAAGGGGATCAAGAACGGAGTTACAAGTGATGATTTCAGGACTTTGAAGCCACCATAAGGAGTGCATGAAGCCTTGGACGAAATATACAAGATGCAACTTCATAAATTTCGTCCAGAGGTTATTTTAGGTGCTACGTCACCTTATTATTGGGCCAGGCCCATGTATTTTTGAAATACTTAAGTATAGGCTGTTTTTAGAGTCCGTATGTGTGGGGAAACAAGAGTTAGGGTTGGTTTCGGACCCCTCCTCCAAGGGCCACGAAATCCCCCTCTCTTCCTCCATATATACAGCCTTTAGGGTGTCGTTTAGACTTTGGGTTTTGTTTAGATTATAAGTTCGCCATAGCTGCAACTTCCTGTACTTCGTTTGTGTCCAGCGACCAGACCAAGACGTCACATAACCCCACCTTGATCAATAAAGCTTTCATCTTATATTCGCAATATCCAGATTACAATCTCAGTTTCTTGCTTGTTCTTCGTTTGCTCGTATGAAACAGGCCCTCGTGGTCAGGTTGATCGTGCTCCGGCATGGTCAATAACCCCCCGGAGTTGGTTTAGTGATTGCTAAGGCACGACGTCCTCGCACGTTCCTAGTCGGATCATCAAAGTCGACTTCCTCTAAAACGATAGCCACCATCTCATCGAAAGACGGGACACCTTTGCCTCTATCACCTAGGAGAGTCGACAAAAAGCAATTCCAACTTCCCCAAGTTCTAGAACCACCAGATACAATCTAGACACCATCACGGAGGGGTTCATCATGCCCATTGGTTCCTCTCCGGTGATGCGTGAGTAGTATTTTGTAGACCTACGAGTCCGTAGTTAGTAGCTAGATGGCTTTCTCTCTCTCTTCTGATTCTTAATACAATGATCCCTTGGGGATCCATATGATGTAACTCTTTTTGCGGTGTGTTTGTTGGGATCCGATGAACTTTGAGTTTATGATCATATCTATCTTTTTATCCATGAAAGTTATTTGAGTCTACTTTGATCTCTTATATGCATGATTTCTTATAGCCTCATATTTCTTCTCCGATATTAGGGTTTTCTTTCGCCAACTTGATCTATTTATCTTGCAATGGGGAGCGGTGCTTTGTAATTGGTTCGATCTTACGATGCTTGATCCCAGTGACAAAAGGGGAACCGACACGTATGTATCGTTGCTATTAAGGATAACAAGATGGGGTCTATTTCTACATAAATAGATCTTGTCTACATCATGTCCTCATTCTTATTGCATTACTCCATTTTTCCATGAACTTAATACACTAGATGCATGCTGGATAGCGGTCGATATGTGGAGTAATATTAGTAGATGCAGGCAGGAGTCAGCCTACTAATCTTGGACGTGATGCCTATATAATGATCATTGCCGGGATATCGTCATGATTATTTGAAGTTCTATCAATTGCCCAACAGTAATTCGTTTACCCACCATTTGCTATTTTTTCTCGAGAGAAGCCACTAGTGAAACCTACGGCCCCCGGGTCTCTTCTTTATTATATTTTCCTTTGTGATCTACTTTTATTTGCTTTTATTTTCAGACCCATTAAACCAAAAATATAAAAATACCTTGCTGCACTTTATTTGTTTTGTGATCCATTTATCCAATCCATCATATTTTTATCATGTCTCTTTGCCTATTTCTGGCGCCGTTACCCGAAAGGGATTGAGAACCCCTTTAACACATCGAGTTGCGAGTATTTGTTATTTGTGTGCAGGTGATGTTTACTTAATGTTGCTTGGTTCTCCTACTGGTTCGATAATCTTGGTCCCGTCACTAAGGGAAATACCTACCGTTTATGTGCCGCATCATTCCTTCCTCATTGGGGAATACCAATGTAGTTCTAGCAGACATCAAAAGGAATTTCTGGCGCCGTTGCTGGGGAGACATCATCAACACCTACCAGGTTCCTAATCACAAATCATCTCCTTGCAATTTACATTATTTTCCATTTTCCTCTCCCCCACTTCACAAAAATTTGCCGTTTTATTCGCCCTCTTTTTTGTTCATTGTTTTCTCGTCTATTTTTGAGTGCAATCTTGTTGCGTAGTCACAATGACTCAAGATAACACCAAGTTGTGTGATTTCTCAAATACCAACAACAATGATTTTCTTAGCATTCCTATTGCTCCTCCCGCCACTAGTGCAGAGACTTGTGATATTAATACCGCTTTGCTGAATCTTGTTATGAAAGATCAATTTTCCGGTACTCCTAATGAGGATGACGCGTCCCATCTTAACACTTTCAAGGAATTATGTGATATGCAAAAGAAAAAAGATGTAGACAATGATGTTGTGATGTTGAAATTATTCCCGTTTTCTTTGAGATATCATGCAAAAATTTTCTTCTTTGCCTCGCAATAGTATCGATTCTTGGAATTAGTGCAAAGATACTTTTATTACTAAGTATTTTCCGTCCGCAGAAATTATTCCCTTAGAACCCAGATCACGAATTCCAAGCAACTTTAACATGAGCATGTTGCACAATCTTGGGAAAGGATGAATTGATGCTAAGGAATTGCCCAACTCATGGGTTAAATCTTTGGATGATCATACAAATTTTTTATGCGGGGTGGAATTTTGATTCTCGTAATCTTTTAGATTCCACCGCGGGTGGTACTTTTATGGAAATTACTTTGGGTGAAGACACCAAATTTCTTGATAATATGATGGCAAATTATTCGCAATGGCATACCGAAAGAGCTCCTACTAGTAAAAAACTTAATTCTGTTGAAGAAGTTTCTTCTTTGAGTGAAAAAGTTGATGCTCTTATGAAATTAGTTGCTAATAAAAGTGCTCCTATTGATTTTAATGATGTGCCTTTTGTCTACTTTGATTGAGCAAAATAGTGATGATGTAGATGTGAATTTTATCTCGCGAAACAATTTCAATAACAATGCTTATAGACGTAATTTTAATCCGAGGCCTTTTCTTAGTAATTCCTCTAATAATTATGGTAATTCCTATGCTAATCCTTCGTATAATAATAATAGGAACACCTCTGATCTTGAGAATAATATTAAAGAATTTATCAATACTCAAAAAGTTTTCAATGCTACAATGGAAGAAAAGTTGAATAAGATTGATGATTTGTCTAGAAGTGTTGATAGAATTTCTCATGATGTGGAAAATCTCAAGATGAATTTTTTTGTACCTAAGGTAGATGAATCAATTAAAGCTCTTTATGTTTCTATGGATGAAAGTAAGAAATGAACCACTATGGTTAGAGCTAGAAGAGAATTTTTAGAAAAAGCGTTTTCTAGTGATTGCTTTCATAAAAGTGATGAAGATCTTAAAATGATTGGTGTTCCTTCTATTGATTCCTTTTTTTTAGTAAAATTAAGATTGATGAAAAAGGGACTGGAGAAGATTCAACTTGATCTAGAAGGCGTCCCGATAATTCGGAGGGTGAAAATCTTGTTGAGAAAATTGATAAAAGTGGGTTTGAAGAGGTCAAAACTTTAACTAGTGATGTACCCACTCTTTTGGATTACAAAGACTTTAATTATGATAGTTGCTCTTTTATTGATTGTAATTCTTTGTTGCAATCCACGATAAATTCACCCCATGCTTACGGACAAAATAAAGCTTTTACTAAACATATTGTTGATGCTATGTTGAAAGCTTTAGAAGAAAAGTTGGAATTAGAAGTTTCAGTTCCTAGAAAATTACGTGATGAATGGGAACCTACTATCAATTTCAAGATTAAAAATTATGAGTGTTTTTCTTTATGTGACTTGGGTGCTAGTGTTTCTACAATTCCGAAGTCTCTTTGTGATGTGCTTGCTCTTACCGATATCGAAGAATGTTCTTTAAATTTGCACTTGGCGGATTCTACTATTAAAAAGCCTATGGGAAGAATTAATGATGTTATTATTCTTGCAAATAGGAATTATGTTCCCATAGATTTTATTGTTCTTGATACTAATTGCAATCCTTCTTGTCCAATTATTCTTGGTAGACCGTTTTTACGCACTATTGGTGTCGTGATTGATATGAAAGAAGGCAATATTAAATTTCAATTTCCACTAAGGAAGGGTACGGAACACTTCCCTAGAACAAGAATTATGCCACCATATTAATCAATCATGAGGGCATCTTATGGATCTAGAAACAAAGATGACAACACTTAGATCATTGCTTTATGACTAGCTAAGGGCGTAAAACGATAGCGCTTGTTGGGAGGCAACCCAATGAATAAAATTTATTTTTGACTTTTTCTTTCTATTCTTGAGTGTTTGCACAATTATGCTAATGTTATGATTTGTATTTTTTGTGTTTTAATTAGTGTTAGTACCAAGCAAAGCCTTTAGGATCATGTTGGGTGATAGTTAATTTGATCTTGCTGAAAAACAGAGACTTTTGCGCTCACAAAAATAATTCTAGTTTTAACAGGAGCGTGATAAAATACCAATTATTTTTTAAGAAGATGAATATACAGATTTTTCATGTGGTCCTAATTTTTCAGAATTTGGGGAGTTACAGAAGTATTCAAAATATCCAGATTGCTACATACTGTTCTATTTTTGACAGCTTCTGTTTTCTTTGCGTTGTGTGCATGTTTTGATGATTCTACAGTTTTCTTTGAAGAGTTTTGCCATAGAAAAGTTGGAATACAGTAGATATAATGCAAGAATAAAATATGAATGGGTTTGCACCAGTACTTATAGTAGTGATTTGCTTTCTTATACTAACGGATCTCACGAAGGTTTTGTTGAGTTTTGTGTGATTGAATTTTAAAGTTTTGGGTGATTGTTACGATGGATGAAGGAATAAGGAGTAAGAAGAGCCTAATCTTGGGGATGCCCATGGCATCCCAAGCTATTATCCAAAGAGAAGCAAGCAACTAAGCTTGGGGATGCCCGAGTGGCATCCCCTCTTTCTTCCAATGACCATCGGTATTTTACACGGAACTATATTTTTATTCGTCACATACTATGAGTTTTGCTTGGAGCGTCTTGTATGATATGAGTCTTTGCTTGTTTTGATTTTTTAAGTCTTGAATCCTTGCTGGACACACCTATTTGAGAGAGACAAAATTACGCCATGACTTGTTAGAATTGCTCTCTATGCTTCACTTAAATCTTTATGAGCTATGGAATTGTTGTAGTGCTTCACTTATATCTTTTTGAGCACGGTGTGCTTTAGTATTTTTGAAGAAATTCTCTCATGCTTCACTTAGATTTATTTTAGAGTTAGTAAATGTTTTAAGAAATTATAACTTGCTTCACTTAAATTAATTTGAGAGAAAGAAATATTATGCTCATGATCTTCACTTATATTTGTTTGAGCTTATCAAAAGCAACACGTGAAAATTAGTCCCAAAGTGATAGATATCCAAGAAGGATATAATAAAAAAATCGTGAAGATCATTGGACAAAATAAACTTGATTCCTTGTAATAGTTTTGAGATATGATGATGTGGTATGTGAGTCATGTTGATGAGTAACTATGCTTTAGTAAGAATATTGGTGTTAAAGTTTGTGATTCCCTATACAAGCACGAAAGACAATAGTTATGCAATGAAATTACATCCTACTTGTGGTGCATTATTCGGTGTTAATTATGCTTAATGCTCGCTTACGAGATATTTTGTTTCTTGGTTGGTCGCCTCTCAATCTTTTGCTAGCCTTCATATTGCACCAAGTATGATCACTACTTGTGCATCCAAAATCCTTTAAACCCGTTTTGCCACATGAGTCCACCATACCAACCTATATGCGGTATTATTTTGCTGTTCTAAGAAAATTTGTGTGTGCCATCTCTAATTTTCAAAATAAACTTCTCTTTTGTGTGCTCGTACCGCTCATCAAACGGCAGGGGGTGACTAATATATTTCCATGCTAGATATGTTATTCTCATGATGAGTGTTTATTCACTTGTCATTGCACGAGAGTAAGGCAAAGGTATTAGGGATGCCCAGTCCCGAAATGAAAAATGAATTTACTTTATGTTGTCACATAATAAATTCCTTGGATTATATTGGTATGGAAGGCACCCGTGGATACGGCTAGCCATGGAAAGTGAAAGTATGGTTGAAAAAGGAATAAACTTTAATTTCTATATGGGAACCGCCTATGATATATGTAGCATGGAAAGTATTGGGAACTACTCAATCTTTATCGTTGACAGGAAAAGCATGCCTCCCAAAATGTTTTTATCTATCTTTTTTGCTTTGAGCTCTGGCACCTCTACAAATCCCTACTTGCCCCCGCGAAGGGCCTTTCTTTCACTTTATGCAATTTTTATTTTTAATTCGAGTCTCCATCTTCTCTTATAAAGCACCAACTAAGGGGCACTATGATCGTACTTGAGCATTGGGTGTAGCTAATATGCGAGTGTGTTTCATGAATGGATCAATGATTGAGCATGATGGGCTAGGGATAACTTATTATAGCGTTGATATTTTGAAAGACATGGTTGATTGTTGATATGCTTTAGTATTGAAATTATGATGTCAAAACTAGACTATTGCTTTGAACCATATAAAAGTCCAAATGTCCATGCTATAAAGAAAAGAATATGTGATGAACATGTTAGGCAACATTCCACACCAAAAATTCTGTTTTTATCATTTACCTACTCGAGGACGAGAAGAATTAAGCTTGGGGATGCTGATACGTCTCCAGCATATCTATAGTTTTTTATTGTTCGATGCTATTATATTATCATTCTTAGATGTTTTACAATCATTTTATAGTCATTTCATATCATTTTTTGGTACTAACATATTAACATAGTGCTCAGTGCCAGTTGCTGTTTTCTGCATGTTTTTTACATCGCAGGAAATCAATACCAATCGGAGTCCAAACGCAACGAAACTTTTTGTGGATTTTTTGGACGAGAAGACATCCAGTGGGCTGGAGAAGCACCTTGGGGTGCCCCGAGGGGGGCACTACCCACCAAGGCGCGCCTGGAGGCCCAAGCGCGGCTAGGTGGGTTCTGCCCATCTCGGTGGCCTCCCGCACCTCATCTTTGCTCTATAAAAACCCCAATATTCCAGAAACCCTGGGAGAGTCGACGAAAATCAAATCCAGCCGCCACAAGTTCCAGAACCACCAGGTCCAATCTAGACACCACCACGGAGGGGTTCATCATGCCCATTGGTGCCTCTTCGATGATGCGTGAGTAGTCTTTTGTAGACCTACGCCCCGTAGTTAGTAGCTAGATGACTTTCTCTCTCTTTTGATTCTCAATACCATGGTCTCTTGGAGATCCATATGATGTAACTATTTTTGCAGTGTGTTTGTTGGGATCCGATGAACTTTAAGTTTATGATCAAATCTATATTTTTTCCATGAAAGTTATTTGAGTCTTCTTTGATCTCTTATATTGATGAGGACATGACTACCTTGGATACGACCAAAACTATTGCATACATGCATATTTGTCAGGTGATTTCTAGTGCAAACTATTCAATAATCTATTTATGTTATCCAGAACAAAAATACTTCACACACCTTTGTTTTTTGTCTAATTGCAGGTGTATGGGACATTTGTACAATCCACATATGAAGGTAAGGGAAAAGGAGAAGTTTAGGTTCTTTTCAAAAAGTCATCTCACATCACTTTTGGGCCAAGAGAAGATAGAGTCCAAGTCTCTCACGTTCTGGATTCAGATTTGGACTGCACAGACATACCTGACTCAAAACGTCAACAACTTTTTCATACGGACTCCGAGTTGGGTGATTCTTTTTTTGTTGGAAAGTAGATTTGGTGCTCTTTGCAACCTATTTGGAATCACCTTCAAATTCGTCCGCATCATTGAGATATCGACGAAACAATCTGACGCTGCAGCAGAATCCGAGTCAAACAACAAGTCCAAAGGTGTTGCACCACCTCCACTTGGGCCCATGAGCCTTGTACGACCTAGGGTTAGTTTTAGACTGCCTTGGGACGTCCTTCCACCTCCTTGGCCGCCACCCTTTGCTCCTATATAAGTAGATCCATCTAGTAGCTTTTTTGTTGGGATTTGTTTAGTTAAAAGTTATTCATTGCAACTTCGTGTACTTCGTTTGTGTCCAACGACTAGACCAAGACCACTTACGGATCCCCACCATTATCAATACTTCATATATATTCGCAATATTCAGATTGCTTTATCATATTCTTGCTCGTTCTTCGATTGCTTGCAGGAATAGACCTTCGTGGTCAGGCTGATCGTGCTTCCAGCATCGTCAGTAACCTCGGGAGATTGGTTTAGCGATTGCTAAGGCGCAACGTCGTGCACGTTTGTAGTCGGATCGTCAAAGTTGTCTCCACCAAATCGATAGTTATCATCTCATCGAAAGATCGGGACACCCTCGCCTCTATCAACTGGTATCAGTTTTCAGGTTGCTCGGTGAGAATTTCCAGTTTTTCCTAGATTAGATTTATTTTCTTACCTATTGTCCAACAAAAAGCCACAAAAAAGTTAGATCTATTCATCCTTTGTCCAAGCCAGTCTAAGCCTTTGCAATTTTCTTTTCATTGCTTGCATAGTTAAATTATCGGTTGCATCGTCGTGTCGAGTTGCTGGTCTTAGTGTCTAGTTCGTTTAGAGTTTCGAGTTCTGTTCATATTAGTCACGCCGCCGCTGCATCGTTATCCCTTCCGCTGTCCACCACCCATCCATCAATTTCCACCACGTGTTACCCATCGTTCATTGTCATAATAATAGTTGAGATCGTTCACATCTTCGCTTGATCCAATCTGCATCTTATCTAGTTTGTTTTGGAAAGAGGGAGAAAAAAAGAGAGAAAAAACGAGAGAAAAAAAGAGAGAAAAAAGTTAAAAAAAGTCAGATAAAAAAGGAGAGAAAGAAAAAAACAAAATTCGGATCTATTTAGACTCAATCTCGTAGTTGAATTCGGACTGGAATCTGTTTTGTGCACTGTTCAGTAAAACAGGCATAACTTCCTCATACGAAGTCCGTTTTGGCTCCACAAGTACTCAAATGAAAGCTAGCGACGAGACGCATGTAAATAGTGGAAGAAGCTAGTTCAATATTTGGCACCTCAAAATCGTCTTCTAAATAGGCCTTTTTGCCCTCCGAAGTTCACAAACACGGCTTATTCCAGTTTTTTAGGTCAGTTTTAGAATATTTTTTTTACTCCTCATATCAACTCGGAATTGAGTGATTCCTTTTGTGTTTGAAAGCATGAGTCAATACCATTCTTGAAAAAAATCATCAAAAAATTGGCACAAACTTTTCCAGAGGAAAGTTGGAGACAAAGTTGTTGATATATCCTGCTTGGCTGTTGTTGCACATCATTATCTTTACTGCCGTTGTGATCTTCACTTATATCTTGCTGTCCAGAGCTACTTAGTATCCTTCATTGATGCTAGTTGTGCTACGACGTGACCTCATTAGTGTTCTAGGCTCGTGTCTCTAGTTCGGTCTAGCCTAGGACCAGCACAGTATCGTCATTGAGCGTTTATTCAACATTGCATCTCTGAATTGATTATTGCTAATCTTTTGCTACCATATATAGCCAACCCAGCTCCACATATTTCTACACCGTGTATACATACGTTCCCCTGGCAATCGCTTTACACAATCTTCGGAGTTATTTGACACCGCTGGTTGCTTGTCACCACCTGCTGCATGGTAAGAACTTGTAAGATATTGATATTTGCTTTACTGTGAGCACTTTACAACCACATCCTAGTAGTTCATAGGAACATTATTCTCGAATTTTGTTTCTTGTTTCTACTAATCATGACAGGTTCCAGAGATATAAGATCTTGGACGACGGACACATCTTCACCATCATGAGAGTTGGGACAACATACACAAGCATATGGTCAGGTTATCTCTTTACCATCATTTGAGGGTAGATTTAATCCTGCTATTTATCTAGCTTGGGAGCTTCAAGTAGAACAAGTTTTTAGTCACCATGATTTTTCTGAACTTGAGAGAGTACAAGCTACCACTAGATCATTTACTGGTTTCGCTTCTGTCTGGTGGAGTGTATATTGTAAGAAAAACATTGATAACCAACCCACAACTTGGAAAGCTGTAATGAGACAACAATTTTTTCCTCCTTACTATCGTCGTGAATTGCTTCGCAAATTGGAACAATTAAAACAAGGCAGTAACACTGTTCATGCTTACTACCAAGAGCTTAAATCTTATATGCATCATTGTGACATAGAAGAATCTGAGGATGATACAATGAATAGATTGTTTGGTGGTTTGAACCATGATATCCGTGCAAGATTTTAGTATATTCCTCGTTGCATTACTGGTATGCATGTTCGCGCTTGTACCTTTGAGAGACAGATACATGATGATGCATTGGGTGACAACAACAACTACTATTCCAGTTCACGCTCACCACCGCCGGTTGGTTCCTCCACCGTTGCACCTACTAGAGCTGCCCCACCTCGGATTGTGAGCGCAACATCATCTCAAGAGTATGGTACATTGTCAACTTCCATACCTACATCAGCTACGTCTTTGCGACAAGGTAACAATAAAGGTATTGATGATATAACTTCACATGAGAATGATGCATGCCTAGTTAACTTGAATGCATCATGTGTTGAGTTACCTGTTGATTTGAGCACACCACCTATTTTAGAGAATCTTGTTACTGTCATGAATGCGTCATGTGATCAAATAACTGAAATATCAACAATTTTGAGTGCACCCATTGAATTAATTGTTGATGCAAAAGAACCAATGTTTAATCATTTTGATATGACCTCTAATCTTGGTGATGATTCTATGTCCAATGACTTATTGCATGTTTGCTTATTTAAGCATGTTGTAGCATGTAAATTTGATGCATGTAAGGTTTATTCACCAATGTTGGGATGGTTTAATGATGAACATTGTCAATCTTTTGAAATGAATAAGAGCTTCACTTATATGTGCAAACTGAGTTGCAATATTTTCATGCCTTCTACTTCTTGTGATAATTTTTTGGCTTTAGATTTTATGAACTATGAAAGTTACTCATGTATACATGTTTCATATGTGCAAAAATCAAAGGAAGTAAAAATGGATGACATATACATATACAACATGTACACCTTATCTTTTTTGTTAGCCACATTTTAGATTAAGCAACGCCGAGGACGGCTTTGTTTCCAAGAAGGGGAGGATGATGAGGACATGACTACCTTGGATACGACCAAAAATATTGCATACATGCATATTTGTCAGGTGATTTCTAGTGCAAACTATTCAATAATCTATTTATGTTATCCAAAACAAAAATACTTCACACACCTTTATGTTTTGTCTAATTGCAGGTGTATGGGACATTTGTACAATCCACATATGAAGATAAGGGAAAAGGAGAAGTTTAGGTTCTGTTCAAAAAGTCCTCTCACGTCACTTTTGGGCCAAGAGAAGATAGAGTCCAAGTCTCTCACGTTCTGGATTCAGATTCGGACTACACAGACATACCTGACTCAAAACGTCAACAACTTTTTCATACAGACTCCAAATTGGGTGATTCTTTTTTGTAGGAAAGTAGATTTCGTGCTCTTTCCAACCTACTTGGAGTCACCTTCAAATTCGTCTGCAGCATTGAGATATCGACGAAACAATCTGATGCTGAAGCAGAATCCGAGTCAAACAACAAGTCCAAAGGTGTTGCACCACCTCCACTCGGGCCCATGATCCTTGTACGACCTAGGGTTAGTTTTAGGCTGCCTTGGGACGTCCTTCCACCTCCTTGGACGCCACCCCTTGCTCCTATATAAATAGATCCATTTAGTAGCTTTTTCGTTGGGATTTGTTTAGTTAAAAGTTAGCCATTGCAATTTCGTGTACTTCGTTTGTGTCCAACGACCAGACCAAGACCGCTTACGGATCCCCACCATTATCAATACTTCATATATATTCGCAATATTCAGATTGCTTTATCATATTCTTGCTCGTTCTTCGATTGCTTGCAGGAATAGACCTTCGTGGTCAGGCTGATCATGCTTCCAGCATCGTCAGTAACCTCAGGAGATTGGTTTAGCGATTGCTAAGGCGCAACGTTGTGCACGTTTGTAGTCGGATCGTCAAAGTTGTCTCCACCAAATCGATAGTTATCATCTCATGGAAAGATCGGGACACCCTCGCCTCTATCATATATGCATGATTGCTTATAGCCTCGTATTTCTTCTAAGATATTTGGGTTTTGTTTGGCCAACTTGATCTATTTATCTTACAATGGGAAGACGTGCTTTGTAATGGGTTCAATCTTATAGTGCTTGATCCCAGTGAAAGAAGGGGAAACGACACGTATGTATTGTTTCTATTAAGGACAACAAGATGGGGTCTATTTTTACATAAATAGATCTTCTCTACATCATGTCATCATTCTTATTGCATTACTACGTTTTTCCATGAACTTAATACACTAGATGCATGCTGGATAGTGGTCGATGTGTGGAGTAATAGTAGTAGATGCATGCAGGAGTCGGTCTAATAATCTTGGATGTCATGCCTATATAATGATCATTGCCTGGATATCGTCATGATTATTTGAAGTTCTATCAATTACCCAACAGTAGTTCGTTTACCCACCGTTTGCTATTTTTTCTCGAGAGAAGCCACTAGTGAAACCTACGGCCCCCGGGGTCTCTTCTTTATTATATTTTCCTTTGCGATTTACTTTTATTTGCTTTTATTTTCATATCTATTAAACCAAAAATACAAAAATACCTGACTGCACTTTATTTGTTTTGTGACCCATTTATCCAATGTATCATTTCTTTATCACGTCTCTTTGCCAATTTCTGGCGCCGTTACCCGAAATGGATTGACAACCCCTTTAACACATCAGGTGCTATTTACATAGTGTTGCTTGGTTCTCCTACTGGTTCGATAACCTTGGTCTCATCACTGAAGAAAATACCTACCGTTGTTGTGCTGCATCATCCCTTCTTCTTTGGGGAAATACCGATGTAGTTCTAGCAGACATGACCTCCTATGATTCTAATCCAGCCGAGTTGGGTAACTTAGGTCTGCTAGAAGATGGTAGCAAAGCACTTCACTGATCTGAAGGAAATCACCAAAGAACTCAATCAAGTTGTCGATTATAAGAAGCTTTTGGAGAAGAAGAGAAGGGAAGCTAAGTCTAAAACTGAAAGAAAAGATGTGAACAAGGCTATTCTTGAACCCACCAAAGCCCTCACTACCATGAGGAAAAACAAGATTGCTCCAGGATGAAGATGGATGTCCCCCAGCTTTGTGATCATAGAATCGGAGAGATTAAGCTCAGGAAAATCTTGCTCGACGCAGGGAGAAAGAAGAAAAACGCCAGAGAGGTTAGGCTAGAGCAAAGAAGTCAAAAGAAGTCAAGGACCATCGTGTCCAATCTACTTTAGTTGATGCTCCCATTGACACAAGTGCCCTACTTCAGCGGATTCCACCATCCCCTTGTCCCGAGGAAGTAGGCGAGCAATAAGTTGAGGCTGTGGTAGTTCCTACCTCAATCGAAAAAGAAGTTGATGTTGTGGACATATATTTGGTCAACCCTGATAAGTAAAGGTTGTGCCCGAGCAAAATGCTCCCTAAGACAAGATTGACAAAGAAATTGAAATGTGGAAGCAAGTCTCATCACTTGTGAAGGATATTCAAGTTGAACCCTCCAGACCCACTAAGGAGGGAGAAAAGGTTGAGGGGGAGCAAATTGCTGATCAAGGTACTGCCTCTATGGTCTCCTCATCTGGTGCTCCTGCCCCAATGGAGGTTGATCTGAAGGAAATATGCCCTAGAGGCAATAATAAAGTTATTATTTATTTCCTCATTTCATGATAAATGTTTATTATTCATGCTAGAATTGTATTAACCGGAAACATGATACATGTGTGAATACATAGACAAACATATAGTCACTAGTATGCCTCTACTTGACTAGCTCATTAATCAAAGATGGTTATGTTTCCTAACCATTGACATGTGTTGTCATTTGATTAATGGATCACATCATTAGGAGAATGAGGTGATTGACATGACCCATCCCGTTAGCTTAGCACTTGATCGTTTAGTATTCTGCTATTGCTTCCTTCATGACTTATACATGTTCCTGTAACTATGAGAATTGTGTAACTCCCGTTTACCGGAGGAACACTTTGGGTACTACCAAACGTCACAACGTAACTGGGTGATTATAAAGGAGAACTACAGGTGTCTCCGAAGGTACATGTTGAGTTAGCATAATTCGAGATTAGGTTTTGTCACTCCGATTGTCGGAGAGGTATCTTTGGGCCCTCTCGGCAATGCTCATCACCTAAGCCTTGCAAGCATGTAACTAATGAGTTAGTTATAAGATGAAGTATTACAGAACGAGTAAAGAGACTTGTCGATAACGAGATTGAACTAGGTATTGGATACCGACGATCGAATCTCGGACAAGTAACATACCGATGACAAAGGGAACAACGTATGTTGTTATGCGGTTTGACCGATAAAGATCTTCGTAGAATATGTAGGAACCAATATGGGCATCCAGGTCCCGCTATTGGTTATTGACCAGAGATGTGTCTCAGTCATGTCTACATCGTTCTCGAACCGTAGGGTCCGCACGCTTAAGGTTTCGATGACAGTTATATTATGAGTTTATGTATTTTGATGTACCGAAGGTTGTTCGGAGTCCCGGATATGATTGCGGACATGACGAGGAGTCTCAAAATGGTCGAGACATAAAGATTGATATATTGGACGGATATATTTGGACACCGGAAAGGTTCCGGAGAAGTTTGGAGCCCCGGGAGGTTACCGGAACCCCCCGGGAGGTATATGGGCCTTATTGGGCCCATGTAGGAAGAAGAGAGAAGGAGCAAGGGAAGGGGGCGCCCCCCCCCCCCAAGCCCAATCCGAATTGGGGAGGGGGGCCGGCCCCCCCTTTCCTTTCTCCTTCCCCCTCTTCCTATTACTACTACTAGTACTACTTCCTAATACTAGTACTCTTTCCTTCCCCCTCCAAATAAGATAAGGAAAAGAGAGGGAAACCTACTTGGAGTAGGTTTCCCCCTCCTCATGGCGCGCCCCCCTAGGGCCGGCCACCTCCTCCCTCCCTCCTTTATATACGGGGGTAGGGGGGCACCCTAGAACACACAAGTTGATCATTGATCGTTCCTTAGCCGTGTGCGGTGCCCCCCTCCACGATATTACACCTCGGTCATATTGTAGCGGTGCTTAGGCGAAGCCCTGCAACAGGAGAACATCAAGATCATCACCACGCCGTCGTGCTGACGGAACTCCCCCTCGGCGCCTCTGCTGGATCGGAGATCGAGGGTGCGTCATCGAGCTGTACGCGTGTCAAGAACTCGGAGGTGCCGGAGTAACGGTACTTGGATCGGTTGAACCGGAGGACGTACGACTACTTCCTCTACGTTGCGTCAATGCTTCCGCTTCAGTCTACGAGGGTACGTAGACAACACTCTCCCCTCGTTGCTATATCATCACCATGATCTTGCATGTGTGTAGGAAATTTTTTGAAATTACTACGTTCCCCAACAGTGGCATCCGAGCCTAGGTTTTATGCGTTGATGTTATATGCACGAGTAGAACACAAGTAAGTTGTGGACGATATAAGTCATACTGCCTACCAGCATGTCATACTTTGGTTCAGCGGTATTGTGAGATGAAGCGGCCCGGACCGACATTACGCGTACGCTTACGCGAGACTGGTTTCACCGTTACGAGCACTCGTGCTTAAAGGTGGCTGGCGGGTGTCTGTCTCTCTCACTTTAGTTGAACCGAGTGTGGCTACGCCCGGTCCTTGTGAAGGTTAAAACGGAGTCTATTTGACAAACTATCGTTGTGGTTTTGATGCGTAGGTGAGATTGGTTCTTGCTTAAGCCCGTAGCAGCCACGTAAAATTTGCAACAACAAAGTAGAGGACGTCTAACTTGTTTTTGCAGGGCATGTTGTGATGTGATATGGCCAAGACATGATGCTATATTTTATTGTATGAGATGATCATGTTTTGTAACCGAAGTTATCGGCAACTGGCAGGAGCCATATGGTTGTCGCTTTATTGTATGAAATGCAAACGCCCTGTAATTGCTTTACTTTATCTCTAAGCGGTAGCGATAGTCGTAGAAGCAATAGATGGCGTAACGACAACGATGATACGATGGAGATCAAGGTGTCGCGCCGGTGACGATGGTGATCACGACGGTGCTTCGAAGATGGAGATCACAAGCACAAGATGATGATGGCCATATCATATCACTTATATTGATTGCATGTGATGTTTATCCTTTTTGCATCTTATCTTGCTTTGTTTGACGGTAGCATTTTAAGATGATCTCTCACTAATTATCAAGAAGTGTTCTCCCTGAGTATGCACCGTTGCAAAAGTTCTTCGTGCTGAGACACCACGTGATGATCGGGTGTGATAGGCTCTACGTTCAAATACAACGGGTGCAAAACAGTTGCACACGCGGAATACTCAGGTTATACTTGACGAGCCTAGCATATACAGATATGGCCTCGGAACACGGGGACCGAAAGGTCGAGCGTGAATCATATAGTAGATATGATCAACATAGAGATGTTCACCATTGAAACTACTCCATCTCACGTGATGATCGGACATGGTTTAGTTGATTTGGATCATGTAATCACTTAGATGACTAGAGAGATGTCTGTCTAAGTGGGAGTTCTTTAGTAATATGATTAATTGAACTTAAATTTATCATGAACTTAGTACCTGATAGTATTTTGCTTGTCTATGTTTGTATGTAGATAGATGGCTCGTGCTATTGTTCCGTTGAATTTTAATGCGTTCCTTGAGAAAGCAAAGTTGAAAGATGATGGTAGCAATTACACGGACTGGGTCCGTAACCTGAGGATTATCCTCATTGCTGCACAGAAGAGTTACATCCTGGAAGCACCGCTGGGTGCCAGGCCTGCTGCTGATGCAACTGACGACGTTAAGAACGTCTGGCAGAGCAAAGCTGATGACTACTCTATAGTTCAGTGTGCCATGCTTTACGGCTTAGAACCGGGTCTTCAACGACGTTTTGAACGTCATGGGGCATATGAGATGTTCCAGGAGTTGAAGTTAATATTTCAAGCAAATGCCCGGATTGAGAGATATGAAGTCTCCAATAAGTTCTACAGCTTCAAGATGGAGGAGAATAGTTCTGTCAGTGAGCATATACTCAAAATGTCTGGGTATAATAATCACTTGATTCAACTGGGAGTTAATCTTCCGGATGATAGCGTCATTGACAGAATTCTCCAATCACTGCCACCAAGCTACAAGAGCTTTGTGATGAACTATAATATGCAAGGGATGAACAAGACTATTCCCGAGCTCTTCGCGATGCTAAAAGCCGCGGAGGTAGAAATCAAAAAGGAGCATCAAGTGTTGATGGTCAACAAGACCACTGGTTTCAAGAAAAGGGGCAAAGGGAAGAAGAAGGGGAACTTCAAAAGGAACGGCAAACAAGTTGCTGCTCAAGTGAAGAAACCCAAGTCTGGACCTAAGCCTGAAACTGAGTGCTTCTACTGCAAGCAGACTGGACACTGGAAGCGGAACTGCCCCGAGTATTTGGCGGATAAGAAGGATGGCAAAGTGAACAAAGGTATATGTGATATACATGTTATTGATGTGTACCTTACTAATGCTCGCAGTAGCACCTGGGTATTTGATACTGGTTCTGTTGCTAACATTTGCAACTCGAAACAGGGACTACGGATTAAGCGAAGATTAGCTAAGAACGAGGTGACGATGCGCGTGGGAAATGGTTCCAAAGTCGATGTGATCGCGGTCGGCACGCTACCTCTACATCTACCATCGGGATTAGTTTTAGACCTGAATAATTGTTATTTGGTGCCTGCGTTGAGCATGAACATTATATCTGGATCTTGTTTGATGCAAGACGGTTATTCGTTTAAATCAGAGAATAATGGTTGTTCTATTTATATGAGTAATATCTTTTATGGTCATGCACCCTTGAAGAGTGGTCTATTTTTATTAAATCTCGATAGTAATGATACACATATTCATAATGTTGAAGCCAAAAGATGCAGAGTTGATAATGATAGTGCAACATATTTGTGGCACTGCCGTTTAGGTCATATCGGTGTAAAACGCATGAAGAAACTCCATACTGATGGACTTCTGGAATCACTTGATTATGAATCACTTGGTACTTGCGAACCGTGCCTCATGGGCAAGATGACCAAAACACTGTTCTCCGGATCTATGGAGAGAGCAACAGATTTGTTGGAAATCATACATACAGATGTATGTGGTCCGATGAATGTTGAGGCTCGTGGCGGATATCGTTATTTCCTCACCTTCACAGATGATTTGAGCAGATATGGGTATATCTACTTGATGAAGCACAAGTCTGAAACATTTGAAAAGTTCAAAGAATTGCAGAGTGAAGTAGAAAATCATCGTAACAAGAAAATAAAGTTTCTACGATCTGATCGTGGAGGAGAATATTTGAGTTACGAGTTTGGTTTACATTTGAAACAATGTGGAATAGTTTCGCAACTCACGCCACCTGGAACACCACAGCGAAATGGTGTGTCCGAATGTCGTAATCGTACTTTACTTGATATGGTGCGTATGATGTCTCTTACCGATTTACCGCTATCGTTTTGGGGTTATGCTTTAGAGACGGCCGCATTCACGTTAAATAGGGCACCATCAAAATCCTTTGAGACGACGCCTTATGAACTGTGGTTTGGCAAGAAACCAAAGTTATCGTTTCTCAAAGTTTGGGGCTGCGATGCTTATATGAAGAAACTTCAACCAGATAAGCTCGAACCCAAATCAGAGAAATGTGTCTTCATAGGATACCCAAAGGAGACAATTGGGTACACCTTCTATCACAGATCTAAAGGCAAGATTTTCGTT
Organism: Triticum dicoccoides; assembly: GCF_002162155.2. Classification (NCBI taxonomy): domain Eukaryota; kingdom Viridiplantae; phylum Streptophyta; class Magnoliopsida; order Poales; family Poaceae; genus Triticum; species Triticum dicoccoides. The sequence goes on along the minus strand of NC_041382.1, from coordinate 357,731,865 downwards.
GCTAAAATTGGATCCTTTCTAGAGAAGGAGTTTCTCTCGAAAGAAGTGAGTGGGAGGAAAGTAGAACTTGATGAGATAACTGTATCTACTCCCTTATTGGAAAGTAGTTCATCACAAGAACCGGTTCCTGTGACAACTACACCAATTAGTGAGGAAGCTAATGATATTGATCATGAAACTTCAGATCAAGTTTCTACTGAACCTCGTAGGTCTACCAGAGTAAGATCCGCACCAGAGTGGTACGGAAATCCTATTCTGGAAGTCATGTTACTAGACCATGATGAACCAACGAACTATGAGGAAGCGATGATGAGCCCAGATTCCGCAAAATGGCTAGAGGCCATGAAATCTGAGATAGGATCCATGTATGAAAACAAAGTATGGACTTTGGTTGACTTGCCCGATGATCGGCAAGCCATTGAGAATAAATGGATCTTTAAGAAGAAGACTGACGCTGATGGTAATGTTACTGTCTACAAAGCTCGACTTGTTGCAAAAGGTTTTCGACAAGTTCAAGGGGTTGACTACGATGAGACTTTCTCACCCGTAGCGATGCTTAAGTCTGTCCGAATCATGTTGGCTATTGCTGCATTTCATGATTATGAAATTTGGCAAATGGATGTCAAGACTGCATTCTTGAATGGATTTCTAGAAGAAGAGTTGTATATGATGCAACCTGAAGGTTTTGTTGATCCAAAAAGTGCTGACAAAGTGTGCAAGCTCCAACGTTCCATTTATGGACTGGTGCAAGCATCTCGGAGTTGGAATAAACGTTTTGATAGTGTGATCAAAGCATATGGTTTTATATAGACTTTTGGAGAAGCCTGTATTTACAAGAAAGTGAGTGGGAGCTCTGTAGCATTTCTAGTTTTATATGTTGATGACATATTATTAATTGGAAATGATATAGAATTTCTGGATAGCATAAAGGGATACTTGAATAAAAGTTTTTCTATGAAAGACCTCGGTAAAGCTGCTTACATATTGGGCATCAAGATCTATAGAGATAGATCAAGACGCTTAATAGGACTTTCACAAAGTACATACCTTGACAAAATTTTGAAAAAGTTCAAAATGGATCAGGCAAAGAAAGAATTCTTGCCTGTGCTACAAGGTGTAAAGTTGAGTCAAACTCAATGCCCGACCACAGCAGAAGATAGAGAGAAAATGAAAGATGTTCCCTATGCTTCAGCCATAGGCTCTATCATGTATGCAATGCTGTGTACCAGACCTGACGTATGCTTAGCAATAAGCTTGGCAGGTAGGTACCAAAGTAATCCAGGAGTGGATCACTGGACAGCGGTCAAGAACATCCTGAAATACCTGAAAAGGACGAAGGATATGTTTCTCATATATGGAGGTGACAAAGAGCTAGTCGTAAATGGTTACGTCGATGCAAGCTTTGACACTGATCCGGACGATTCTAAATCGCAGACCGGATACGTGTTTTTATTAAACGGTGGAGCTGTAAGTTGGTACAGTTCTAAACAAAGCGTCGTGGCGGGATCTACATGTGAAGCGGAGTACATAGCTGCTTCTGAAGCAGCAAATGAAGGAGTCTGGATGAAGGAGTTCATTTCCGATCTAGGTGTCATACCTAGTGCATCGGGACCAATGAAGATCTTCTGTGACAATACTGGTGCAATTGCCTTGGCAAAGGAATCCAGATTTCACAAGAGGACCAAGCACATCAAGAGACGCTTCAATTCCATTCGGGATCAAGTCCAAGTGGGAGACATAGAGATTTGCAAGATACATATGGATCTGAATGTTGCAGACCCGTTGACTAAGCCTCTCTCACGAGCAAAACATGATCAGCACCAAGACTCCATGGGTGTTAGAATCATTACTATGTAATCTAGATTATTGACTCTAGTGCAAGTGGGAGACTGAAGGAAATATGCCCTAGAGGCAATAATAAAGTTATTATTTATTTCCTCATTTCATGATAAATGTTTATTATTCATGCTAGAATTGTATTAACCGGAAACATGATACATGTGTGAATACATAGACAAACATATAGTCACTAGTATGCCTCTACTTGACTAGCTCATTAATCAAAGATGGTTATGTTTCCTAACCATTGACATGTGTTGTCATTTGATTAATGGGATCACATCATTAGGAGAATGAGGTGATTGACATGACCCATCCCGTTAGCTTAGCACTTGATCGTTTAGTATTCTGCTATTGCTTCCTTCATGACTTATACATGTTCCTGTAACTATGAGAATTGTGTAACTCCCGTTTACCGGAGGAACACTTTGGGTACTACCAAACGTCACAACATAACTGGGTGATTATAAAGGAGTACTACAGGTGTCTCTGAAGGTACATGTTGAGTTAGCATAATTCGAGATTAGGTTTTGTCACTCCGATTGTCGGAGAGGTATCTCTGGGCCCTCTCGGCAATGCTCATCACCTAAGCCTTGCAAGCATGTAACTAATGAGTTAGTTATAAGATGAAGTATTACAGAACGAGTAAAGAGACTTGTCGATAACGAGATTGAACTAGGTATTGGATACCGACGATCGAATCTCGGACAAGTAACATACCGATGACAAAGGGAACAACGTATGTTGTTATGCGGTTTGACCGATAAAGATCTTCGTAGAATATGTAGGAACCAATATGGGCATCCAGGTCCCGCTATTGGTTATTGACCAGAGATGTGTCTCAGTCATGTCTACATCGTTCTCGAACCGTAGGGTCCGCACGCTTAAGGTTTCGATGACAGTTATATTATGAGTTTATGTATTTTGATGTACCGAAGGTTGTTCGGAGTCCCGGATATGATTGCGGACATGACGAGGAGTCTCGAAATGGTCGAGACATAAAGATTGATATATTGGACAGATATATTTGGACATCGGAAAGGTTCCGGAGAAGTTTGGAGCCCCGGGAGGTTACCGGAACCCCCCGGGAGGTATATGGGCCTTATTGGGCCCATGTAGGAAGAAGAGAGAAGGAGCAAGGGAAGGGGGCGCCCCCCCCAAGCCCAATCCGAATTGGGGAGGGGGGCCGGCCCCCCCTTTCCTTTCTCCTTCCCCCTCTTCCTATTACTACTACTAGTACTACTTCCTAATACTAGTACTCTTTCCTTCCCCCTCCAAATAAGATAAGGAAAAGAGAGGGAAACCTACTTGGAGTAGGTTTCCCCCTCCTCATGGCGCGCCCCCCCTAGGGCCGGCCACCTCCTCCCTCCCTCCTTTATATACGGGGGTAGGGGGGCACCCTAGAACACACAGGTTGATCATTGATCGTTCCTTAGCCGTGTGCGGTGCCCCCCTCCGTGATATTACACCACGGTCATATTGTAGCGGTGCTTAGGCGAAGCCCTGCAACAGGAGAACATCAAGATCGTCACCACGCCGTCGTGCTGACGGAACTCCCCCTCGGCGCCTCTGCTGGATCGGAGATCGAGGGTGCGTCATCGAGCTGTACGCGTGTCAAGAACTCGGAGGTGCCGGAGTAACGGTACTTGGATCGGTTGAACCGGAGGACGTACGACTACTTCCTCTATGTTGCGTCAACGCTTCCGCTTCGGTCTACGAGGGTACGTAGACAACACTCTCCCCTCGTTGCTATATCATCACCATGATCTTGCATGTGCGTAGGAAATTTTTTGAAATTACTACGTTCCCCAACATGATCCTGCTCCTAGTTCTTTGGCTTCACAGCCAGAACAGGAAGAAAAGAAGTTCGAAGAGCCCATGGCTCACGAGGAGAAAGATGAAGTAGTTGCACCCCCAGTGCTGTCCCACCAAGTCATACCAACAATGCTGCCGCAGCAAGCTGAAGAAGTTTTTGTGCCACCACCAATTGTTGACTCGCCAAAATAAAAGGCCCTTGTGCCTGAGTCTAATAAAGCTTCTGAAGGATTTCTAGCGATGGAAAATGATTGTCAGTCCAATGATCCCAAGCCATTTGCCTTAGAGAAAGTCATTGTCCCTCATGCTCCAGTTCAGCCCTCTAATGAGAATGCATCTGCAGCTGATGATGTTCAGCCAATGGAAATTAGCGAAGAAGTTTATTAGAAAAATCCTCAAGAATCATTCCCGCTATTTTTATCCGTGTATGGCCCCAATGGCCCAACTTTCAATGAACAGCTTCACTTGTCGAAGCTTGCATTCTTTGGGATGAGCCCCTATGAAGGAGAAAGAACAAATTTTGTCAGATTTAGGGCTCCACAGAATCAAGAAAGGTTCGAACACTGGGGCATGTGCGAAGAACTAAACCTCTCTAGCCAACCAGATCAGCACCCCCATGGCCTAGCTCGATGAACAAGAAAGGAGAGGGACACAACAATTTACCCAGGTTCGGGCCACCTTGCGGTGTAATACCCTACTCCTGCTTGGGGATGGATTAGCCTCGCGAAGTGTTGAGGATGAACTAGTACAGAGCAAGAACAACCTTAGGAGATCTGTTCTTGTGTGGGAGTGAGCTTGTGAGGATTCGGATCGGATCCCTTTCTACGATGGTGTCTAAGCAATATTTATAGTGGCCTTGGTCCTCTTCCTACAATCGAAGGCGGGAAGGGATCCCACAGTGGCCAATTTTGAAGGGGGACAATTAGTACATCTTATCCTGACAAAAGGTGGTCTTCGCCTACAAATCTTCTGGTCGTGACTTCATGGTGGGCTCGGCGATGACATCCGTCTTGCCGTCCTGGCGGTCTTCGTCTTGCTGCATGGGAATGGAAACCTTTGGCCAATTTGTCGGGACCCCGCACCTACGCTTGCCTTCTTAACACCAAAGAGGAAACCTGCTGCTCTACACCCGCTGGCGCCCGCCTGGCCTTGGTCTTCATGGCTTGCTCACCACAACCTCATGAGGTGGGCGCCTTCATAGGAATATCCGCTCCTTGGGAGCCAGTCTGGGGGCCGCTCCCTCCGGAGGTCTTGGTGTCGTCCGCCTCATGAGGCTTGGCCCCTCGCGAGGGTCTTGTCTTGCCAGTGCTAAAGATGTGCCGTACCAGGCTGTCGATGGAGCCACGTCGTGGACCGCAGGCAGGCAAGTCTGGGTAGCATGGTTCCCAAAACGCCGACAGTAGCCCTCGGGCCCAAGGCACGCTAGGACTTGGCTTCGAGGCAAAAACAAAGGGCAAGGGAAAAGTACCGCGGGCCCCAATCGCCTGCGGACCGAGACGACGCGTGGTGCTTGATGGGACGTGGGCGTCTCCACTTGCCCATGCTGCCATGGAAACTGCCCAAGCTGACAAAAAGAATGCCACCTGCCGCCGAGCCTTCATTGCCTTTTTCGTCTTGCTCCAGATCCCCTTTTCTCCTTGCCGAGAGCACCTCCAGATCTGCCAAATTTCTCCCATAGGCTCTTCGCTAATGGCATCCAAGAAAGTGAAGCCAGCCGCTCCGGCCACACACACTTCCTCTAGGCCCTCACCGGCCCTCAATATGCCCTCCATAACCGAGGCGAGGCACCTTGCGTGCTCCCGCTGATAGCGAGCAATGACAACGAGGGGAGGGAGCCGACGCTCCAGGCTGGCTCCATCGAGCGGGGGACCTTGCCGGGGGCATTCTATCACTTCTTCCTCCATAGTGTCTTCGCGGGGCTCATCCCACCCTTCTCCAAGTTCATCCCCGCCATCCTCGACCATTATTCGGTTCACGCTCTGCACGTCCAACCCAACTCCATCCTTCTCATGTTGATCTTTGCCTTCTACTACGAGGTGTTCATGGGCGTGATGCCCTCCATTGCGCTACTCCGCCACTTCGTCATACTTCTGATGCACGACCGACCCAGCGCTCCAGCTATGTCTCCTTTGTCACGGTCCACAGCGGAAACGCGCTCATGAGGGCCGGGAAGAAGGTGGAGGACTTCTGGCGTAAGTGGATTTACATGGACACCAAGGGCCTCCACGCTCGGCTGGAGCTGCCGACCATGATGCCGGAGAAGCTGGGCCTGTGGGGTCATGAGAAAATCACTGACCCCCGGGCAACGTTGGTCCTAAGGCTGATGTAGGTGGACATGGAATCTGAGGCGCTGACGATGACCATGCTTGTCAAGGAGTTCCTGACACAGCACCTGGCCTCGCTAGAAGCACACTCACGCCCCCATGTGGGATTTCAAGGGCGTGAAGGACGACATCCGGCTGCGCCCATGGAGCTTGACTGGCTAGGAGCTGAGCAAGGTCGTGCATACCTTGCTTGAGAAGGACCCAAGCAGCCTGTAACACCCACGATGCAGCTATATCTCCCATGTGTCGGAGCACGACTTAGAGGCATAACCGCATAGTAGGCATGTCGCAAGAGGGGTAATCTTTACACATCCCATGTACTTAATCAGAAAAGGGATAAAGAGTTGGCTTACAATTGCCACTTCACACAATACATAAAAAAATCATACATCATCCAGAATACAATCAAGGTCCGACTACGGAACCAACATAAATAAAGACAACCCCAAATGCTAGATCCCCGATCGCCCCAACTAGGCTCCTCTACTGATCATCCGAAAAAGAAACATAGTAATGACCCGAATCCTCATCGAACTCCCACTTGATTTCGGCAGCGTCCCCTGCACTGGCATCATCGGCACCTGCATCTGTTTGGAAGTAATGTGTGAGTCACGGGGACTCAGCAATCTCACCCCCTCGTGATCAAGACTATTTAAGCTTATGGGTAGGAAGGGGTAGTGAGGTGGAGCTGCAGCAAGCACTAGCATTTATGGTGGCTAACTTACGCAAAAGAGAGCGAGAATAGAAGCAAAGCACGGTCGAGAAGCTAAAATGATCAAGTGATCCTGAAAACTACTTACGTTCAAGCATAACCCGAGACCGTATTCTCTTCCCGGACTCCGCCGAAAAGAAACCATCACGGCTACATACACAGTTGATTCATTTTAATTAAGTTATGTGTCAAGTTTTTTACAACCGGATATTAACAAATTCCCATCTGCCCATAACCGCGGGCACGGCTTTTGAAAGTTCAAAACCCTGCAGGGGTGTCCCAAGTCAGCCCATCACAAGCTCTCACGGTCAACGAAGGATATTCCTTCTCCCAGGAAGACCCGATCAGACACGGAATCCCGGTTGCAAGACATTTCGACAATGGTAAAACAAGACCAGCAAAGCCGCACGAATGTGCCGACAAATCCTGATAGGAGTTGCACATATCTCATTCTCAGGGCACACCGGATGAGCCAGACATCGGGTTGGCATAGACCCTGGTTGCCCAGGGGGCGCTGGACATCGCCCAGGTTGGACCAACACTTAGAGAAGCACTGGCCTGCGGGTTTAAAATAAAGATGACCCTTGAGTCCACGAAACCCAAGGGAAAAAGGCTTAGGTGGCAAATGGTAAAACCAAGGTTGGGCCTTGCTGGAGGAGTTTTATTCAAGGGGTTCCGTAACGCCCCGAGACCGATGTGCCAGGTGTCCTCTAGTTATTCGCTGTTGTTGCCTTGTCATGTGCTTGCGTGTCATGCATTGCATACCATGCCATCATGTGCATATTGCATCATCATGTTTTCAAAACTTGCATCCGTCCCGGTCTCCTCGTTCTTTCTGTTGTTCGTTCTGAGCCCAGACACACTTGCACGCGCCCGCGGCATGTCCGAAATAGTATTTTATAAGTGGCCGGAAAATGTTCTCGGAATGGGATGAGAGTTGGCGTGTGGTCTTATTATAGTGTAGATAGACCGCTTGTCAAGTTTCATCGCATTCGGAGTTCGTTTGACGCCCCAACGATTAACTATAGCGGCATTATAGCCGGTCTAACGTCGGACGTTTTCGGTCTCCGAAAACAGTCGCTAGGCCTTCTCTCTTCTCTTTTCTCAGCCTGAAGCTTTCTGCACAGTCCGCTGTTAACCGCCAAGCCCTGATACCCTCTCTCGTCAGCCCGCATCCCTCCTCGCGCGCGCGTCCAAAAATTGTCCCAGACCCGACCCGAGCAGTCGTCACCGTTGGATCCGGATCATCCCCAAACATCTATAAAACATCACCGTTTTCTCATTTGGATTTCCTAACCCATTTATTCTCGACCGTCGGATTTCAATCAGATGATCCAAACTCCCCTCTTTCCTTATATATATATACTCCCTAGTCTAAATCTAGACCAAACCTGTCCCATCATTTCCTCCTCGCCGCCGCCACAATCAAATCCTCGGGATCCCCTCATTCCCCCGACCCAATCCCACCAACCAGACTCCACCTGAGGCCTCCCCTCGATCCAACTCGTCTTCGCTCTCCTCGTCGACCAGGGAGACGAGCTCCTCCCGAGACCAGCAGATGAGTCCCCGTCGCGACCCTCTCCTTCTGTTCCCTCTTCCCGTGCTCCTCCCGTTTCTCCCTCTCTCATCTCTCTCTCTGTTCTCATGTTTCTCTGTCGACAGGAGCATCCGCGCCATGGCCTCGCTGAGCTTTGCCCGCACCAGCGCCTCGACGAGATCCTCGCCTGCCCCGCGCCATGGACCCGCGCCCAGCCTTCCTTCTCCGCGCCGTTCCTCGCGCGCCGGACCTCCCCAACTTCGCCGGAGCACCGCGGTGTCCGCTTGATCCTCTGCTTCATCGCTGCCATGGGTCACGAGAGCCTCGACCCCCCTGCAATGTCGCCTCGCCAGGACATATCAACCGCCCAGACCCGTGTCTCCGTCGTCTTGCCCATTCCGGCCGGATCCTGCCGGCTGGGCCCTGTCCCCGGCCACCGGTGCCCTCGCGGAGACCACCGGCAAGCCGCCGCGCCAAGTCCGCCTGCAAGCCGCTCCAGCGCCACTGCCTCCTGTGCTTCAGGCCACCGCGTCGGTCACCGGATCCGAACCCAGACGCCTCCCTCACCCGCTCCCGCGTCCGGTCACCATCGATCCTCGCCTGCATCGCCTTGCTAAGTCCCTGCAATCGCGCCGGAGTTCACCTGTTGTTGTCGTTGTTTCTTCAGAGCGAGCAGTTTGCCCGCTTGCCCGCGCCTCGCATTGACCGGGCACGATGCCACAACGACCATGCGTGGGCCTCCTCTTCCCTCACCCCGGCCCAGAGCTTCCTCCAGCAAGTCCGGCCCAGCACCAAGGCGCAGGCCCAGCTCCCTTCGCCCGCGAGGCCCAGCTCCGCGCGCCCCTGCTAGGCCCAATGTGAGCTTTCCCCTCCAGATCCACTGTTCTTGTTGGGCCAGCTAGATTCGGCCCGAGTGCCTGTTTTTTTTTCGCGGCCGAATTTACTATTTATCCAGAGACTGCAGTTTTATAGAAAAACCCTCCATACTTCATGCATTTCATAACTCACCAACCGTGCATCAGATCTAAATAAATTATATATGTAACTTGCTTAGAATTTTGTCTAGTTTAATAATTTTCAACTTTCATCCATGTTAAACATGTTTAAATTGCTGTTTGTTTAAATTTGCTCCTATGCCATTCTAAAATGATTTAATTCATAACTAAATAACCGTAGCTCGGAATTTAATAAACTTTATATGTAAATGGGATAGAAAAATGCCTAGTTTAACATGGTGCACCTATCTTGCATGTTTAACAACAATAAAATATGCTTTAGGACAGAACAGTACCAAATCTAAAATATGGACATGAGGAGTTTCCGGAATTGTTGTTCGTTACTTCCGGCCTCATTTGAACTTGACTAGATAGGTAGTTTTACTTTGCTTCACCCTCTTGCCATGCTAACAACATTTAATATTGTTGGGTACATAAACGAGATTGAACTAAATGCTTGAATGTGGTGTTTCGTCAATATGCAACGGAGTTGTATGTTGAGCTCCACTTAATTTGTAGGATTGTTTGTGCATTTTTCCATGACATGCTTCATTAAACTGGACATGCATCATACTTGGGTGTGCATCATACCATGTTCGTGTGTTGGTTGTTTACTATGTTGTGTGCTTCTTTCCGGTGTTGCTTCTTCGGGTTGGTTCCGTTAACGTCGTGTTTGTGAGGATCCGTTCGACTACGTCTGTTTGTCTTCTTCATGGACTCGTTCTTCTTCCTTGCGGGATCTCATGCAAGATGATCATACCCTCGAAATCACTTCTATCTTTGCTTGCTAGTTGCTCGCTCTTTTGCTATGCCTATGCTGCGATACCTACCACTTGCTTATCATGCCTCCCTTATTACCATGTCAAACCTCTAACCCACCTTGTCCTAGCAAACCGTTGATTGGCTATGTTACCGCTTTGCTCAGCCTCTCTTATAGCGTTGTTAGTTGCAGGTGAAGATTGAAGTTTGTTCCTTGTTGGAACATGGAGATGATGTTCCTTGTTGGAACATTTTTACTTGTTGGGAATCACAATATCTCTTATTTAATTAATGCATCTATATACTTGGTAAAGGGTGGAAGGCTCGGCCATATGCCTGGTGTTTTGTTCCACTCTTGCCACCCTAGTTTTCGTCATATCGGTGTTATGTTCCCGGATTTTGCGTTCCTTACGTGGTTGGGTTATAATGGGAACCCCTTGACAGTTCGCCTTGAATAAAACTCCTCCAGCAATGCCCAACATTGGTTTTACCATTTTCCACCTAGCCTTTTCTTTCCCTTGGGTTCTGCAGACTCAAGGGTCATCATTATTTTACCCCCTCCGGGCCAGTGCTCCTCTAAGTGTTGGTCCAACCTGTCAGTTGCCGGTGGTCACCAGGGGCAACTCTGGGCTGGCCTACCCGTACCTTGGACAATCTGAGTGTGCCCTGAGAAAGAGATATGTGCAGCTCCTATCGGGATTTGTCGGCACATTCGGGCGGTGTTGCTGGTTTAGTTTTACCTTGTCGAAATGTCTTGTAACCGGGATTCCGAGTCTGATCGGGTCTTCCCACTAGAAGGAATATCCTTCGTTGACCATGAGAGCTTGTGATGGGATAAGTTGGGATACCCCTGCAGGGATTTGAATTTTTGAAAGCCGTGCCCGCGATTATGGGAAGATGGGAATTTGTTAACGTCTGGTTGTAGAAAACCTGAAGTTAACCTTAATTAAAATACATCAACCGCGTGTGTAACCAGTTGATCAGTAGTGGAGCCCAGTTGGGGTCGATCGAGGACCGTGTCGCTTTTGGGGTTCTTCTTTTATTTTGGTTCCGTAGTCGGACCTTGATTGTATTTGGATGTTGTAATGCTTTATTCATGTAATTGTGTGAAGTGGCGATTGTAAGCCAACTATTTATCTCTTTCCCTTATGTATTACATGGGTTGTGTGAAGATTACCTCACTTGCGACATTGCTTTCAATGCGGTTATGCCTCTCGTGCTTTGACACGTGGGAGATATAGCCGCATCGAGGGTGTTACAGGTTCCATAACACCCAACCGCGTAAGGAACGCAAAATAAAGGAACATAACACCGGTATGACGGAAACTAGGGCGGCAAGAGTGGAACAAAACACCAGGCATAAGGCCGAGCCTTCCACCCTTTACCAAGTATATAGATGCATTAAAGTAAACAAGATATAATAATGATATCCCAACAATCTCCATGTTCCAACATGGAACAAACTTCATCTCCACCTACAACTAGCAATGCTATAAGAGGGGCTGAGCAAAGCGGTAACATAGCCAAACAACGGTTTGCTAGGAAAGGTAGGTTAGAGGCTTGACATGTCAATGTGGGAGGCATGATATAGCAAGTGGTAGGTATCGCGGCATAGCAATAGAGCGAACAACTAGCAAGCAAAGATAGAAGTAATTTCGAGGGTATGGTCATCTTGCCTGAGATCCCGCAAGGAAGAAGAACGAGTCCATGAAGAAGACAAATGGACAAAGTCGAACGAATCCTCACAAACGCGACGTTATCGGAACCAACCCGAAGAAGCAACACTGGAAAGAAGCAAACAACATTGTAAACAACCATCACATAAACATGGCATGATGCGCAAACAAGTATGATGCATGTACGGTTTAAAGAGGCATGGCATGGCAAAGTGCATAAACAATACTACAAATTACGTGGAGCTCAATATGCAACGAGTTGCATATTGACGAAACAACACATTCAAGTTATTTAGTTCGATCCCCTTTATGTACCCAACAATATTAAATATTGATTAACATGGAAAGGGGTGAAGCACAACAAAACTACCTACATAGGCAAGTCTAAATGAGGCCGGAAACAACGAACAACAATTTCGGTAAATCCCCATATGCATATTTCAAAGTTGGTACTGTTCTGCCCTGTACACAATTTTAGAGTTATTAAACATGCAAAGTAAAGCCACCATGATAAACAAGGCATTTTTTACCCCGTTTACATATAAAGTTTGTTAGTTTTGGAGCTACGTTTATTTAGTTATGAAATAAATCATATTAACATGGCATAAGAGAAAATTAAACAAACGGCAAGTTTAAACATTTTGAACATGCATGAAAGTTTGATATTATGAAACTAGATGAAATTTTAGTCAAGTTGCATATATAACTTATTTAGATCCGATGCATGGTTGGTGATTTATGATATGCATGATGTAGGGGGACTTTTCTGTAAAACTGTTTACTCAGGATTAATAGCTAAAATCGCTGGAACAGGGAAAAACGTAGCGGGCCAGAATTGACTAGCCCAACAGCAGGAAAAAAAAGGTGGGGCACTGGGGGTGGCCTCACCCAGTGGGCCTTGGCCCAGCTCGGGAGAGGAGGTAGTGGTAGGCCGGCCTGGCGGAGCGCTGGGCCTGGCGCGGGGAGGCAGGCTGGGCCTTGGAAGCGCGGTCAACGCGAGTGTGCACCTGCAGCGAGACGAACCAGGGGCGCGGCCATGGTCGCGGGGTTCACAGCGGCGCGAGATCCGGCGCGGAGGGCGGCGGACCACTGCAAGGGAGGTGAGGAACGGGTAGCTCCGGCGATGGTGGTTCCGGATCCGGGGCGGAGGTGGCCGGCAGCGTCGACCTGCGAAGGGCATTGAGAGAGAGACCATGAGAGATCAGGGAGACAGAGAGGGAGCAACAAAGAGAGAGGAGGGTAGGGAAGGCGGCCTCGGGTCACCGGCGGGGCTCTCCGGTGGCCGGCGGCGAGGTCAGCGAGGAGAGCCGCGGGTGGTGGGCGCTCCCGATCCGATGGGATCGAGTAGAAGGAGCGGGGTGGCGATGTTGCACGAGCGCTAGGGCAAGCGGGCGCGGCGCGTGGCCCAGATCTGGCCCGGCGCAGGCCAGCAGCGGGCTCCGCGGGCAGTGGCGGCGGGGAGCGGGCAGGGGCCACGTGGTGCACGCAGATAGGCTGGAGGAGGCGGAGGGCGCATTCAAACAATGCAGATTGGCATATGGCAGCTCGCCAAGTGGCACGCGGATTCGCATATTTAATAGTCCTACCCTCAAATAGAATCATTCAAGAAGCAAACATATGCAAACAATGCAAACATAACAGCAATCTGCCTAAACAGGACAGTCTGTAAAGAATGCAGCAACATCCATACTTCCCTAGCTCCAAAAATTATGAAAGAAAATTCCCACTGTGGTAAATTTAACAGATCTTAACATGCAAAAGGTTTCAACATTTTATCACATTCTGACTTTTCTAGGGAATTATTGCAACAGCGGTAAACTTTCTGTTTTCAAACAGCAACATGTGAACTTCTAAAATAAGCATAGTAAAGGCTATCAATGCCACTTTTATTGAAATAAAAGATGAAAAACATTGTTCTAAATAACAGAAAGCAAATCCTAACAAAATAAATTAACGCTCCAAGCAAAACACATATCATGTGGTGAATAAAAATATAGCTCCAAGTAAAGTTACCGATGAACAAAGACGAAAGAGGGGATGCCTTCCAGGGCATCCCCAAGTTTAGGCTCTTGGAAATCCTTGAATATTATCTTGGGGTGCCTTAGGCATCACCAAGCTTAGGATATTTCCACTCCTTATTCCATAGTCCATCGAATCCTTACCCAAAACTTGAAAACTTCACAACACAAAACTTAACAGAAAACTCGTAAGCTCCGTTAGCGAAAGAAAACAAAACACCACTTCAAGGTACTGTAATGAATTCATTCTTGATTTATATTGGTGTTAAACCTACTGTATTCCAACTTATCTATGGTTTTTAAATTATTTTACTAGCCATAGATTCGTCAAAATAAGCAAAGAACACATGAAAAACAGAATCTGTCAAAAACAGAACAGTCTGTAGTAATCTGAATCAAACGTATACTTCTGGAACTCATAAAATTCTCAAATAAATTACTGGACCTGAGGAATTTATCTATTAATCATCTGCAAAAAGAATGAACTAAATAGCGCTCTCCAAATAAAAATGGCAGCAATTCTCGTGAGCGCTAAAGTTTCTGTTTTTTACAGCATGATCAACAAGACTTTCCCCAAGTCTTCCCAAAGGTTCTACTAGGCACAAACACTAATTAAAACATAAAAACTCAATCATAACAGAGGCTATATAAATTATTTATTACTAAACAGGAGCAAAAAGTAAGGAACAAAAATAAAATTGGGTTGCCTCCCAACAAGCGCTATCGTTTAACGCCCCTAGCTAGGCATGATGATTTCAATGATGCCCACATAAAGCATAAGAATTGAAACATAAAGAGAGCATTATGAAGAATATGACTAGCACATTTAAGTCTAACATACTTACTATGCATAGGGATTTTGTGAGCAAACAGCTTATGGGAACAATAATCAACTAGCATAGGAGGACAAAACAAGCATAACTTCAAACCTTTAAGCACATAGAGAGGAAACTTGGTATTATTGCAATCCCTACAAGCATAAATTCCTCCCTCATAATAATTTTCAGTAGCATCATGAATGAATTCAACAATATAACTAGTACCTAAAGCATTCTTTTCATGATCGACAAGCATAGAAAATTTACTACTCTCCACACAAGCAAAATTCTTCTCATGAATAATAGTGGGAGCAAACTCAACAAAGTAACTATCAAGGGATTGAAAATTGAAATCAAGATGACAAGTTTCATTGTTATTATTATTCTTTAAAGCATACATGTCATCACAATAATCATCATATATAGTAGGCATGCTTTCATCATAATAAATTTGCTCATCAAAACTTGGGGGACAAAAAATATCATCTTCATCAAACATAGCTTCCCCAAGCTTGTGGCTTTGCATATCATTAGCATCATGGATATTCAAGGAATTCATACTAACAACATTGCAATCATGCTCTCCATTCAAATATTTAGTGCCAAACATTTTATAGATTCATTTTTCTAGATCTTGAGCACAATTATCCTTTCCATCATACTTACGAAAGGTATTAAAAAGGTGAAGCGTATAAGACAAACTCAATTCCATTTTTTATAGTTTTCTTTTATAAACTAAACTAGTGATAAAACAAGAAACTAAAAGACTTGATTACAAGATCTAAAGAAATACATTCAAGCGCTAACTTCCCCGGCAACGGCGCCAGAAAAGAGCTTGATGTCTACTACACAACCTTCTTCTTGTAGACGTTGTTGGGCCTCCAATTGCAGAGGTTTGTAGGACAGTAGCAAATTTCCCTCAAGTGGATGACCTAAGGTTTATCAATCCGTAGAAGGCATAGGATGAAGATGGTCTCTCTCAAGCAACCCTGCAACCAAATAACAAAGAGTCTCTTTTGTCCACCACACACCCAATACAATGGTAAATTGTATAGGTGCACTTGTTCGGCGAAGAGATGGTGATACAAGTAGTATATGGATAGTAGATAATGGTATTTGTAATCTGAAATTATAAAAACAGCAAGGTAACTAATGATAAAAGTGAGCGTAAACGGTATTACAATGCGTTGAAACAAGGCCTAAGGTTCATACTTTCACTAGTGCAAGTCCTCTCAACAATAATAACATAATTGGATCATATAACTATCCCTCAACATGCAACAAAGAGTCACTCCAAAGTCACTAATAGCAGAGAACGAATGAAGAGATTATGGTAGGGTACGAAACCACCTCAAAGTTATTGTTTCCAATCAATCTGTTGGGCTATTCCTATAAGTGTCACAAACAGCCCTAGAGTTCGTACTAGAACAACACCTTAAGACACAAATCAACCAAAACCCTAATGTCACCTAGATACTCCAATGTCACCTCAAGTATCCATGGGTATGATTATACAATGTGCGTCACACAATCTCAGATTCATCTATTCAACCAACACAAAGGACCTCAAAGAGTGCCCCAAAGTTCTACCGGAGAATCACGACGAAAACGTGTGCCAACCCCTATGCATAGGTTCATGGGCGGAACCCGCAAGTTGATCACCAAAACATACATCAAGTGAATCACGTGGTATCCCATTGTCACCACAGATACACACGGCAGGACATACATCAAGTGTTCTCAAATCTTTAAAGACTCAATCCGATAAGATAACTTCAAATGGGAAACTCAATCCATTACAAGAGAGTAGAGGGGGAGGAGAAACATAAGATCCAAATATAATAGCAAAGCTCGCGATACATCAAGATCGTACCACCTCAAGAACATGAGAGAGAGAGAGATCAAACACATAGCTACTGGTACATACCCTCAGCCCTGAGGGAGAACTACTCCCTCCTCGTCATGGAGAGCACCAGGATGATGAAGATGGCCACCGGAGAGGGATTGCCCCCTCCGGCAGGGTGCCGAAACGGGTCTAGATTGGC
Organism: Triticum dicoccoides; assembly: GCF_002162155.2. NCBI lineage: Eukaryota > Viridiplantae > Streptophyta > Magnoliopsida > Poales > Poaceae > Triticum > Triticum dicoccoides. The sequence goes on along the minus strand of NC_041382.1, from coordinate 357,715,327 downwards.
TTTCGGTGGCTACGGAGGCTTCTGGCGGCGGAACTCCCGATCTATTGTCTCCCCGGTGTTTTTAGGGTATATGGAGATATATATGCGGAAGAAGTACGTCAGGGGGCCCATGAGGGGCCCACGGGGGTGGAGGGCGCGCCCTAGGGGGTGGGCGTGCCTCCCTACCTCGTGGCCTCCTTGAAGCTTCTTTGACGTAGACTCCAAGTCTCCCTGGTTGCTTCTGATCCAAAAATAAGTTCCGTGAAGTTTCAGGTCAATTGGACTCCGTTTGATTTTCCTTTTCTGCGATACTCTAAAACAAGGAAAAAACAGAAATTGGCACTGGGCTCTGGGTTAATAGGTTAGTCCCAAAAATGATATAAAAGTGTATAATAAAGCCCATAAACATCCAAAACAGTAGATAATATAGCATGCAGCAATCAAAAATTATAGATACGTATGAGACGTATCAGCATCCCCAAGCTTAATTCCTGCTCGTCCTCGAGTAGGTAAATGATAAAAACAGAATTTTTGATGCGGAGTGCTACTTGTCATAATTTTAATGTAATTCTTCTTAATTGTGGTATGAATATTCAGATATGAAAGATTCAAGACAAAAGTTCATATTGACATAAAAATAATAATACTTCAAGCATACTAACTAAGCAATTATGTCTTCTCAAAATAACATGGCATGAGAAAGTTCATCCCTACAAAATCATATAGTTTAGTCATGCTCCATTTTCGTCACACAAGAATGCTCTCACCATGCACAACCCCGATGACAAGCCAAGCAATTGTTTCATACTTTAGTAATCTCAAACTCATAAACCTTCACGCAATACATGAGCGCGAGCCATGGATATACCACTATGGGTGGAATAGAATATGATGATGGGGGTTATGTGGAGAAGACAAAAAGGAGAAAGTCTCACATCAACGAGGCTAATCAATTAGCTATGGAGATGCCCATTGATTGATGTTAATGCAAGGAGTAAGGATTTCCATGGAACGGATGCACTAGAGCTGTATGAAAGCTCAACAAAAGAAACTAAGTGGGTGTGCGTCCAACTTGCGTCCAACTTGCTTGCTCACGAAGACCTAGGGCACTTGAGGAGGCCCATTGTTGGAATATACAAGCCAAGTTATATAGTGAAAAATTCCCACTAGTATGTGAAAGTGACAAAACAAGAGACTCTCTATCATGAAGATTATGGTGCTACTTTGAAGCACAAGTGTGGTAAAAGGATAGTAGCATTGTCCTTCTCACTTTTTCTCTCATTTTTTATTTGGCCTTTCTTTTTTATGGCCTTTCTCTTTTCTCTTTTTTTGGGCCTTCTCTTTTTTTATGGCCTTTCTCTTTTTTTATAATTCCTCACTTGGGACAATGCTCTAGAAAATGATGATCATCACACTTCTATTTATTTACAACTCAATGATTACAACTGGATACTAGAACAAGATATGACTCTATATGAATGCCTCCGGCGGTGTACCGGGATTGCGATGAATCAAGTGTGACATGTATGAAAAATTATGAACGGTGGCTTTGCCACAAATACGATGTCAACTACATGATCATGCAAAGCAATATGACAATGATGAATGTGTCATGATAAACTGAATGGTGGAAAGTTGCATGTCAATATATCTCGGAATGGCTATGGAAATGCCATAATAGGTAGGTATGGTGGCTGTTTTGAGGAAGATATAAGGAGGTTTATGTGTGAAAGAGCGTATCATATCACGGGGTTTGTATGCACCGGCGAAGTTTGCGCCAACTCTCCATGTGAGAAAGGGCAATGCACGGTACCGAAGAGGCTAGCAAGGATGGAAGGGTGAGAGTGCGTATAATCCATGGATTCAACATTAGTCATAAAGAACTCAAATACTTATTGCAAAAATCTACAAGTCATCAAAAACCTCGGTACTACGTGCATGCTTATAGGGGGATATATTGGTAGGAAAAGACCATCGCTCGTCCCCGACCGCCACTCATAAGGAGGACAATCAAATAACACCTCATGTTTCAAATTTGTTACACAATGTTTACCATACGTGCATGCTACGGGACATGCAAACTTCAACACAAGTATTTCTCAATTTCACAACTACTCAACTAGCACGACTTTGATATTATTACCTCCATATCTCAAAACAATCATCAAGCATCAAACTTCTCTTAGTATTCAACACACTCATAAGAAAGTTTTTACTAATCTTGTATACCTAGCATATTAGGATTTTAAGCAAATTACCATGCTATTTAAGATTCTCAAAATAATCTAAGTGAAGCATGAGAGTTCATCTATTTCTTCAAAATAAAACTACCACCATGCTCTAAAAGATATAAGTGAAGCACTAGAGCATCGACAAACTACTCCGAAAGATATAAGTGAAAATCAATGAGCAGTTGAATAATTATGCAACTATGTGAAGACTCTCTAACATTTAATAATTTCAGATCTTGGTATTTTATTCAAACAGGAAGCAAAGCAAAATAAAATGGTATCTAAGAATAGAAAACATCATGTGAAGAAGCAAAATCTTAGGATCAACCGATACTAACCGATAGTTGTTGAAGAAGAAAGGTGGGATGCCAACCGGGGCATCCCTAAGCTTAGACGCTTGAGACTTCTTGAGATATTATATTGGGGTGCCTTGGGCATCCCCAAGCTAGAGCTTTTGTGTCTCCTTAATTCCTCTCATACCACGGTCTCCCTAAATCTCAAAAGCTTCATCCACACAAAACTCAACAAGGACTCGTGAGATAAGTTAGTATAAACCATTGCCAAAACCTTATCATACTCTACTGTAGCAAATCACTAAAATTATTATTCAACATTTCATACTAAATGCCTCTGCATATTTAATAGTCCTACCCTCAAATAGAATCATTAAAGAAGCAAACATATGCAAACAATGCAAACATAACAGCAATCTGCCTAAACAGGACAGTCTGTAAAGAATGCAGCAATATCCATACTTCCCTAGCTCCAAAAATTATGAAATAAAATTCCCACTGTAGTAAATTTATCAGAGCTTAATATTCAAAAGGTTTCAACATTTTATCACATTCTGACTTTTCTAGGGAATTATTGCAACAGCGGTAAACTTTCTGTTTTCAAACAGCAACATGTGGACTTCTAAAATAGGCATAGTAAAGGCTATCAATGCCACTTTTATTGAAATAAAAGATGCAAAACATTGTTTTAAATAACAGAAAGCAAATCCTAACAAAATAAATTGACGCTCCAAGCAAAACACATATCATGTGGTGAATAAAAATATAGCTCCAAGTAAAGTTACCGATGAACGAAGACGAAAGAGGGGATGCCTTCTGGGGCATCCCCAAGCTTAGGCTCTTGGAAATACTTCAATATTATCTTGGGTTGCCTTGGGCATCCCCAAGCTTATGCTCTTGCCACTTCTTATTCCATAGTCCATCGAATCCTTACCCAAAACTTGAAAACTTCACAACACAAAACTTAACAGAAAACTCGTAAGCTCCGTTAGCGAAAGAAAACAAAACACCACTTCAAGGTACTGTAATGAACTCATTATTGATTTATATTGGTGTTAAACCTACTGTATTCCAACTTATCTATGATTTATAAATTATTTTACTAGCCATATATTCATCAAAATATGCAAACAACACATGAAAAACAGAATCTGTCAAAAACAGATCAGTCTGTAGTAATCTGAATCAACCGTATACTTCTGGAACTCATAAAATTCTCAAATAAATTGATGGACCTGAGGAATTTATCTATTAATCATATGCAAAAATAATTAACTAAATATCACTCTCCAAATAAAAATAGCAGCAATTCTCGTGAGCGCTAAAGTTTCTGTTTTTTACAGCATGATCAACAAGACTTTCCCCAAGTCTTCCCAAAGGTTCTACTTGGCACAAAAACTAATTAAAACATAAAAAATAAATCATAACAGAGGCTAGATAAATTATTTATTACTAAACAGGAGCAAAAAGTAAGGAACAAAAATTAAATTGGGTTGCCTCCCAACAAGCGCTATCGTTTAACGCCCCTAGCTAGGCATGATGATTTCAATGATGCTCACATAAAGGATAAGAATTGAAACATAAAGAGAGCATCATGAAGAATATGACTAGCACATTTAATTATAACATACTTACTATGCATAGTGATTTTGTGAGCAAACAACTTATGGGAACAATAATCAACTAGCATAGGAGGACAAAACAAGCATAACTTCAAAACTTTAAGCACATAGAGAGGAAACTTGATATTATTGCAATCCCTACAAGCATAAATTCCTCCCTCATAATAATTTTCAGTAGCACCATGAATGAATTCGACAATATAACCAGTACCTAAAGCATTCTTTTCATGATCTACAAGCATATAAAATTTACTACTCTCCACACAAGCAAAATTCTTCTCATGAATAATAGTGGGAGCAAACTCAACAAAGTAACTATCATGGGGTTGAAAATTGAAATCAAGATGACAAGTTTCATTTTTATTATTATTCTCTAAAGCATACGTGTCATCACAATAATCATCATATATAGTAGGCATGCTTTCATCATATTAAATTTGCTCATCAAAACTTGGGGGACAAAAAATATCATCTTCATCAAACATAGCTTCCCCAAGCTTGTGGCTTTGCATATCATTAGCATCATGGATATTCAAGGAATTCATACTAACAACATTGCAATCATGCTCATCATTCAAATATTTAGTGCCAAACATTTTATAGATTTCTTTTTCTAGCACTTGAGCACAATTATCCTTTCCATCATACTTACGAAAGGTATTAAAAATGTGAAGCGTATGAGACAAACTCAATTCCATTTTTTTTATAGTTTTCTTTTATAAAATAAACTAGTGATAAAACAAGAAACTAAAAGACTCGATTGCAAGATCTAAAGATATACCTTCAAGTGCTAACCTCCCCGGCAACGGCGCCAGAAAAGATCTTGATGTCTACTACACAACCTTCTTCTTTTAGACGTTGTTAGGCCTCCAAGTGCAGAGGTTTGTAGGACAGTAGCAAATTTCCGTCAAGTGGATGACATAATGTTTATCAATCCGTAGGAGGCGTAGGATGAAGATGGTCTCTCTCAAGCAACCCTGCAACCAAATAACAAAGAGTCTCTTCTGTCCCCAACACACCCAATACAATGGTAAATTGTATAGGTGCACTAGTTCGGCGAAGAGATGGTGATACAAGTAGTATATGGATAGTAGATAATGTTATTTTTAATCTGAAATTATAAAAACAGCAAGGTAACTAATGATAAAAGTGAGCGTAAATGGTATTGCAATGCGTTGAAACAAGGCCTAGGGTTCATACTTTCACTAGTGCAAGTCCTCTCAACAATAATAACATAATTGGATCATATAACTATCCCTCAACAGCAACAAAGAGTCACTTCAAAGTCACTAATAGCGGAGAATGAACGAAGAGATTATGGTAGGGTACGACACCACCTCAAAGTTATTCTTTCCAATCAGCCCGTTGGGCTATTCCTATAAGTGTCAGAAACAGCCCTAGAGTTCGTACTAGAATAACACCTTAAGACACAAATCAACCAAAACCCTAATGTCACCTAGATACTCCAATGTCACCTCAAGTATCCGTGGGTTTGATTATATGATATGCGTCACACAATCTCAGATTCATCTATTCAACCAACACAAAGGACCTCAAAGAGTGCCCCAAAGTTCTACCGGAGAATCACAATGAAAACGTGTGCCAACCCCTATGCATAGGTTCATGGGCGGAACCCACAAGTTGATCACCAAAACATACATCAAGTGAATCACGTGGTATCCCATTGTCACCACATATACGCATGGCAAGACATACATCAAGTGTTCTCAAATCTTTAAAGACTCAATCCGATAAGATAACTTCAAAGGGGAAACTCAATCCATTACAAAGAGTAGAGGGGGAGGAGAAACATAAGATCCAACTATAATAGCAAAGCTCGCGATACATCAAGATCGTACCACCTCAAGAACACGGGGGAGAGAGAGAGATCAAACACATAGCTACTGGTACATACCCTCATCCCTGAGGGAGAACTACGCCCTCCTCATCATGGAGAGCACCGGGATGATGAAGATGGCCACCGGAGAGGGATTGCCCCCTCCGGCAGGGTGCCTGAACGGGTCTAGATTGGCTTTCGGTGGCTACGGAGGCTTTTGGCGGCAGAACTCCCGATCTATTGTCTCCCCGATGTTTTTAGGGTATATGGGGATATATAGGCGGAAGAAGTACGTTAGGGGGGCCACGAGGGGCCCACGGGGGTGGAGGGCGCGCCCTAGGGGGGTGGGCGCGCCCCCCCTACCTCGTGGCCTCCTTGAAGCTTCCTTGACGTAGACTCCAAGTCTCCCTGGTTGCTTCTGATCCAAAAATAAGTTCCGTGAAGTTTCAGGTCCATTGGACTCCGTTTGATTTTCCTTTTCTACGATACTCTAAGACAAGAAAAAACAGAAACTGGCATTGGGCTCTGGGTTAATAGGTTAGTCCCAAAAATGATATAAAAGTGTATAATAAAGCCCATAAACATCCAAAACAGTAGATAATATAGCATGGAGGAATCAAAAATTATAGATACGTTGGAGACGTATCACACTCCGGTTGAGAAGGGAGGCAAAACTTGATAAGATGAGAGAACTTGAATGAAGGACACGACACTCTGGTTGAATGGATAAGCACGAAAAGAACACGATCCTCACAATTCGAGATGATGAGTTAAGAGAGCAACATCACAAAGCCTCTGAAAGAAGGAATAAAAGATAGGTCATTGGAATAACAGAATGGAGAAGAAAATGCCAACTTCTGCCACAAATGAGCTTGGAAAGCACCCTAGCAAGAAGGTTGACGGAGTTGTTGGAAAACCAACAACAAAACAAATAAACTTGTAGTGGGCTTATGGAAAACGTCTCAAAATTATGAGGTGAAATTCTGCCACTAACGGAAACAATAGATTGGATTGATATCAACAAGGCGACGAGAAACTTATTTCACAGGGAGGATAAATGAAGAACCTGGGTCATTTATAAGCACCATAATTAGCAACAATCCTTAGGGAAAGTTTTAGGTGAAATATAACCCAAGATAATTTCAATGAAGAGATTGATGAGTTGCAAAGGATCTCATGAACGAATTAAAAATGATGGGTTTACAATATGTCATTCCGGACAATTTGTGAATTATGAAACACCAAGCAATTGTCAAAATGACATAACACCACCTCAAAAGATAAGGTAGAACGAATTGCACTTCGGAATGCAAGATGAAGAATACTTGAGCTCCTTTGAAAAGAATCTTGATCAACACTTCGAGAAGGAATTAAATCCTTGATGAGTCATCATGTAGAGCCTCCATGAAGAACTCCGATAATAAAAGGATGATCAAACATAATGAAGGATGAAGAGAATAAGGTTGAAGCCTTGCAATGACTAGATGGATCTTCGTGATGATGAGAGCTTCGAACTCCGTGAAAAAGAGAAGATGAAACAATTGAAAACGAGAATTTTTGATGAACCTCTGGAGTAAGGAATTAAATCACTTTAAGGAAAACAAGAATAAGATTTATTGTATGTTTATCCTTCATCAAATTAAATTGATGACAAGCAATGGATTTGATATACTACTTATTCTCGTAGAAAGGATTGAAGAGTGGTATAGTGTAATCTTAAGAAGGTCTTCAATGAACCACCGAGAGGATTGAAACAACGAATAAATTAATATGATAATGAAGGAAGAGAAATCTTGATCGAACCACCATAAGAATTGAAAACGAATGAAGAAAATATAGAGAAACACCAGGAAGAATTAGAGAACAAATGAAGATGCTTGAGGGAATTTGATGCATGAGAACGAATAGATCACAAACTGATTAGAGAATTTTTGAATGATGCACCAGTAAGATTTGGAGAACAATAGCCGAAAGCTGGAATGAATAAACCCGAAATGATGGCCTTCGGAGAATCAAACTAAAAATAATCTTCAATTGCTCCGGATGGGTGAAAAGAATTTTCACAATCAAAAACAATTATGAGAGAATGGCATCAAGCTAGAATCACGAATCTTTGAGAGAACGGATAAGATTTGGAGGAAAACTCTTCTTCGGCCTTCAAAATCTGAGAATGACGACGAGAAACACCACCATGAATTATTTAGACACTCCGGAAGAATCAAAAGCGAAGAGGCTGAGCCAACGATGAATAGAATTTGACAGATCTTGGAGAAATACATATGACTGATGATAATTCCTTCTTATGTCATACTTGAAATGAATTTGAGAATAACACCGAGAAAAGAAGAGTCAGGTAAGATCCTGGGAAAAGACATGTGGGTTAGAGCCCACTGAAGATAAACACCGTTGAAAGACTACTTGAAAGATATTGCACCGGTTGAATTAACTGGCTTGAATGAGATAACAATCTCGAAATAGCTTGAATGGATCGAGAATGGAAACGCGAATCTCCTAAGATATCTTCAGCACTCCAGAACAAATGAGTAGCAAGGAGCGGATGATTAAGAGGTGCACTAGCATGAGAAAGCATTTGAAACGAGGAAAAGGGATATGATCAACACCAAAAGCTTGATTTGAATCCACCCGAGAGGATAAAAGAAACGAAAAATGATGAACTTGAAGCTCCGTTAGTATCTTCCTGAGAATCACTGGATAAGAATATTGATGGAAAAGAATGGAGAGACTTCACATCAATAAGATGGATACTTGATTAAGAAATCTTAGGCCTCGAAGAAAAAGTGGTGGGTGGGCGGGAAAACAAAGGCACCTTGGGTACAGATGAAACGAACAATGTTGGGAAAACCGAGGGGTGATCTTGCAGTCGTTGAAATGATTGGATCCACTTGAAGAGAAACACGCCGGTTGAACAGGATTGACATGACAATCTCGATTATCATGACGGATTAGTATTCCCATAGAAATATGAGAACACCACTTAGGAAAGGTATGGAATCAACACTTGACTTCGAAGCAACTCGAATACCACAACTCAAAACAAAACAAAGGATTGGCTTGCAAAATAAGCCGGAACAAACATATGATAGACCCCATGTCATATCACGTGTCTGTTGGAAGGATATCCTACGATATACTTGAATTCCCACTTATAAACTCATGCACGTGATCTAGTCATGGGTCCACTAGGCACGATGGTAGGTCCATGGGGATGACCTTGGGATGCTCCGCATCATCTCCCCTCCCTTGGGGAAGATCCGATCTCGGATCGAAATCCTCATCACCATGGTACGGGGAGAGATCTTTGACGTTGAAGATGTCTCTCATGGAGTACTTGTCACGTGGGATGTCGATCTTGTATGCGTTGTTGTTGTAGCGTGCAAGCACCTTGAATGGTCCATTGGCTCGTGGTAGTAGCTTGGACTTGCGTTCGTTGGGGAAGCGTTCCTTGCGAATGTGTAGCCATACAAGATCTCCAATGTTGAATATCATGTGATTCTTGTTGACGTTGAGCTTGGTCGCGAGTCGTTGTACTTGGATCTCAATGGTGTGCCTTGTATCTTCATGCATCTTCTTGAGGTGGTTGGCTCGGTCACTCGCATCCATGTTTGTGCGCTCGTGGAGTGGTAGAGGTAGGATGTCCAATGGGGACAACGGGTTGAAACCGTAGACAACCTCGAAGGGGGACTTGCCGGTAGTCGAATGTCTTGCGCGGTTGTAGGCGTACTCGGCGATGGGTAAGCACTCCTCCCACTCCTTGATGTTCTTCTTGATTAGCACGGGAAGAAGGGTGGAGAGCATGTGGTTTGTCACCTCCGTTTGGCGATCGGTTTGTGGGTGATAGGCCGTGAAGAAGAGAAGCTTGATTCCAAGCTTGGCGCATAAGGTCTTCCAAAAGTAACTCAAGAACTTGACTCGCGGTCCGAGACGATAGTCTTTGGCACACCATGTAGACGCAATATTTCCCTACAAAAGAGATTAGAAACATGTGAAGCATCGTCTATCTTGTTACAAGGAATAAAATGTGCCATTTTTGAGAAACGGTCCACAACGACAAATATAAAATCTTTCCCATTGCGAGTCCTAGGCAAACCAAGTACGAAGTCCATGCTAATGTCTTCCCATGGGTGGTATGGAGTCGGTAGAGGCATATAGAGGCCATGAGATTGAGCTTTGTACTTAGCTTTGCAGCATGTCGAACATCGGTTGGTGAAGCGATTGACGTCCCGAAACATCTTTGGCCAAAAGTAGCTCTTCGAGAGCGTGGCAAACGTCTTGTTACGTCCGAAATGTCCCATTAAGCCTCCTCCATGTGATTCCTGCAAAAGCAACAAACGAAGGGACGACTTGGGGATGCAAAGTTTGTTAGCTCTCATAAGATAGCCGTCCTTGATGTAATAGCATTCCCAAGATGTATTCGACAAACACTTGGCATAAGGAGTGGCAAAAGTTTCATCATGCTCATACAATTCTTTGATATGCTCGAAGCCAATGACATCTAACTCAAGTTGCGTGACTAGCATGCATATGCGGGAAAGAGCATCCGCTACGATGTTTTCATAGATGGGATAGTTGAGTTGCGCTCCGGAAAGTTTCTCACTAAAGTAAGCTATGGGGCGCTTGTCTTGCGTTAACACACCTCCTATCCCATTACCGCTAGCATCACAATGAATCTCAAAAGGCTTGTCGAAGTTGGGTAAAGCAAGCACGGGTGCATGAGTAAGCAAATTCTTAAGCTCATTGAATGCGGTATCTTGGGATGGTCCCCAAATAAACGGCGCATTCTTCTTGCTCAAAGCATGCAAAGGCGAAGCAATGGTGCTAAAATCCTTCACAAAGCGATGATAGAAACCCGCAAGACCAAGGAAACTATGCACTTGATGCAAGTTGGTTGGTTGCGGCCAAGTCTTAATAGCATTGATCTTGGACTCATCTACATGAACACCCATAGAAGAGACAACAAAACCCAATAAAACGAGCTTATCAACACCAAAAAGGCATTTCTCCATATTAGCATAGAGATGCTCTTTCCTAAGAGTTTGCAAAACGGTGCGGACATGGTTGACATGCTCTTTGATAGATTTGCTAAACACAAGAATGTCATCGAAGTAGACCACAACAAATATACCAATGTAAGGGCGAAAGACATGATTCATAAGGCGCATAAAAGTGCCCGGTGCTTCCGAGAGACCCATAGGCATGACTAACCACTCATACAAACCAAACTTGGTTTTGAAGGCGATTTTCCATTCATCGCCCTCTTGTATGCGGATTTGATAGTAACCACTCTTGAGATCAATTTTGGAAAATATAGTGGCACCACTAAGTTCATCTAGCATATCATCTAGGCATGGAATGGGATATCTATAATGAATGGTGATAGCATTGATAGGTCTACAATCGGAGCACATGCGAAAACTACCGTCACGTTTTGGCACAAGAATGACCGGTACGGCACAAGGGCTCAAACATTCACGCACATGACCATGGTCTATGAGATGCTTTACTTGCCTTTGAATTTCTTTGGTTTCTTCGGGGTTGACGTGGTAGGGAGCCTTGTTCGGAAGTGGTGCTCCGGGGATGAGGTCGATGCGTTGCTCAATGCCTCATAGTGGAGGTAGTCCCAGAGGTAGCTCATCGGGGAAAACATCTTGAAATTCCTGCAAAAGAGAAGACAACACTAGAGGAAGAGTGTGAGAAGTGTTAGTTTGTGGTGCATTGTCCTTGCACATGAGGACGTAGTGTAGGACACTAGATGGGTTCATACACACTTCTCTCATCTCACGTTTTGTGGCAAATAGAACTAGGTTCTTGTTTCCGCTCATCGTGGAGGCACTCAATTTGGGCTTGTGGCGCTCACTCTCTTTTTGATGGCTCACTCTCTCGCCATTCTCTCCACGATGGGTGGCTTGCTTATCGGCGATCACTTGGCTTGGAGACATAGGGCGTAACACAAACTCCTTTCCTTTCATCTTGAAGCAATAGTGGTTTGTACGCCCATTGTGGACGACTCCTCTATCGAATTGCCATGGCCGTCCAAGGAGAAGATGACAAACGGTCATTGGGATGATGTCGCACTCCAAGGTGTCTTCATAGGTGCCGATCTTGAAGGAGACTTGCACTCGGTGCTTGACTTGGATGGTACCAGAGTCACTAAGCCATTGCACTTTGTATGGATGTGGATGCTTCGTCTTGGGCAATTGGAGCTTGGAGCAAAGTTCTTCACTTGCGAGATTGTGACAACTCCCTCCATCGATGATAACCTTGACGGACCGTCCATTGATGCCTACCTTGGTGTGGAATATGTGGCATCGTTGGTCTTCTTCTTGGTTATGTTGGAGAGTCAAGACTTTGGAGACAACAAGTGCAGGACTCGAGTCTTCATCACAGAAGACTTGTTCTTCTTCATTGTTCACTTGGCGGTGCATGGCGACTTGCTCAAGGGCTTCCATTTCTCCTTCGCTCATGGAATCATAAGTGCCATCGTCATTGAAGATCATGGTCCGCTTGTTGGCGCACTCATAGGAATTGTGGCCTCGGCCGCCGCAAGTGAAACACTTGAGGGAACTCGTCTTGACGGTCTCATTGGTAGGGGTTGATGATGATGAAGCTCTCGTCTTGAAGTTGCATGTATTAGGATTGCTTGTAGTTGGCGAAGCTTTCTTGGAAGTCGACTTGTCGATGTTGGAAGTAGAGGGCCTTGTAGTCAGTGTTGGAGTCGTTGAATCTTGATTATTGGAGAAACCGTAGGACTGGATGAGAACTTGGCATACTTGAAATCATCTTGCACTTGGCGTTCCGCTTTGGTAGATTGGTGCACGAGCTCGATGAGATTTGAGTATGGTTGGAAGTCGGCGATCTTCTTGATAGGATGATTGAGTCCATTCAAGAAACGTGCCATTGTTTGCTCATCATCCTCCGTCACATTGGCTCTTATCATAGCAATCTACATCTCCTTGTTGTATTCTTCAACGCTCTTGGTTCCTTGCTTGAGTTTTGGAGTTTCTTGAAGAGGTCGCGGTTGTAGTAGTTAGGCACGAAGTGTGCTCTCATGGCATCCTTCATTTGTGCCCAAGTAGTGATGGGAGGTTCACCTCTTGCCTCGCGGCGCTCTATGATTTGTTCCCACCAAATGAGGACATAGTCTTGGAACTCAAGGGATGCCATCATGATCTTGTTCTCTTCTTCATAATTGTGCAAACGGAAGATCTTGTCAACTTTCAATGCCCATGAAAGGTATTCTTCGGGGTTGTTTCTTCTGTTGAACTTGGGCATGGTGAACTTGAGCTTGCCGTAGCGTTGCTCTTCATTGTGTTGGGGTCGGGGATGATGACGCCCATGTTGTAGATGATTGTTCAACTCGTGGTGCTCTTGATGTGGAGGGTTGTCAACCTCATGTTGTTCTTGTCGCGGAGGATTCCCATTGTCTTCATGCTCTTGATGAACTTGATGGTCTTGGCGAGCTTGTGGAGGAGCGCATCGAGCTCGAGGAGGAACTAGACGATGCAAGCGCGCTTGAAATCGTCGTTCATGAAGTTCTTCGCGAAGTGCTTCCTCTTCTTCACGGGCTTGTCGGCCTCGGTCGGCAACGACTCGACTCGAATCGCGTAGAGCTCGTTGTGCCTTGAGTGCTTGAGTGTCCCGGAGTTGTTGTTCTTGATGTTGAGCCTCGGCATCTTGTGCATTTCGCTGTAGATGCACGCGTTCTTCCTCTTCATGTTGGCGTTGTTGTTGCCGTTCTCGAGCTAGCGCAAAGGCTTCTTCGGCTTGACGTCGTCGATGTTCTTGCGAGTCGGTGTCCCGAAGTGGATTGAGGTTTGCTTGACGCTCGTTGCGCGCGGCACGTCGAAGAGTGTTTGACGAGGGTGTACTTGAGCCGGAGGGGGTAAAGTTGGAGTGGCGACTTGAACGGCTCCTTCTTGAAGTGGAAGAAGAGCAGTTGAGCAACAAAGCGCGAATCTCGTCCATCCTTGCATCATCCTCTTGCTTGTGATCGTCGAGCTTGTGGTCGAAGTAGTCCCTTGTACGTTGCTCGGAAAGTCGCAAGTTGGAGGCAAGGTTGTTGATGCGTTCACTCATAGCTTGTTGCTCTTGATGCAAAGCATGTTGTGCACCAAAGAGGTCACTCGTGGTGACGAAGGAGTTCATATCACCGGCTTGCTCCATGAAGAGTGGGTTGGTAGGAGTACTTGGCCTATCCATCATTCCAAGACAAATGTGAGTGGTAGAAAGAGAAGAACGAATACCAAATGTACCTTGACCGAAGTTGAAAGTGAATCGATGATCACTCCAATGTAGGACAAGGTAATGGCCCAATTGGTACGAATTCTCATCGGTTTCTCACACCTACACAAGTAAAAGCTTATGGTGGAGCTTGTTTGGATGGTGGCACAATTTTTAGTGTGAATGTAAACAAGATTCAATAATGTTGGAAAATATTTGCAAGATGCAATGTAACAAGTAGACCAAGCATATACGGTACACGGAAAGACACGCGCAAATAGATAAGTGGGGTTGGGCAACCAAGGATGAGCCAAAATGTGGAATCCACAAAAATGCTCTTGTTGCACAACACTAGAGAGACGCTAGCACGATTGCACGATAGGCGGATACAAGAACTTGTGCACAACCTACTTAGCAAAATTGCAACGACTTCTATCCCAAATATGTTTTATGCAAGGTGTTGCTATGATATGATCCAAAATGATCGAGTATGACAATCTTAATGTTGTATGATGCTATGGTTCTTGCTTAAAAGCTCTTTGCTTATCTTTCCTCTTTGCTTAAAAGCTTGTTTGGCTCTTTGATGTTTGAGCTCTTTTCTCATGCAATGCTTGACAAACCAAGATAGCAAGTGAGTATGCGATGACAACTTTGTGACACAAGAGATGATACCAATATAGGCAACAATGATGTATGTATGTATGCTATGGGAAGTATGATCACTAATGTGCACAAGTCTCGTTGCCGGCAATACTCAATGGCTAGTCTCGATGGGTAAGCAACGCAAAGGAGTAAGGCTATGATGGCTATCAATGTAATGGCAAGAGTGATATGTCCAATACCAAGATGAGGTTACCGGTCTTGCTTCCGGTATGGTGTCAAAATGGTGGCACGAATACCAAGTCGTAGTCGAGGTGGTCGTTGTTGATGACGCATCCGTGGCGAATATGAGCGGCGGTGATGTCGATGTCGAACCATACCTAGATAGCCGAAACACAAAAGGATACGGTACCGCACTCAAATTCTCAAACCCTCAAAGTAGCAATTGTGTCGGAGTAGGTATCGGGTAACTGGTGGTGTGGGTTGGGATATTGGAAAGATTTGCGTAAGTCGGTGGTGGTGTAGCGGATGATGTGGTGGAAGCCAAAACAAAATTTGAGCGAAATCAGTTTTTACAGTAGCGCTCGTCCCGAAATGGACGGATGTCCGGGCGCCGGACGCCCGGTCGGGTCAGAAATCCTCTAATTTCAGCTCGGTTTAGAGGTTCCGGTCGTCCGGTGGTTCCTGGGTCGCCGGACGTCCGGTAAGTTGCGGTCGTCCGGTGGGTCGGGGTAAAAAATGAATGGATTTCATGGATTTTGGATGGATTTCGAGGTGGAGATGGTGGGGGAAGGCTAGATCCACTTGTAACACAACAAACTCATGGATCAAAACCAACAAAACATCATCAAAACTCACAAAACACAAGAAAAAATTTGGGGCTATTTTTGTGGGGATTTTCGGATTAGGACGAAAAACAACAAAATCAAGCTAGAAAACGAAGAGGGGGGCTCCAAAATCGTGATCAACCTTGCTCTAGATACCAAGATGATGTAGGGTAGAGACCCTAATCGCCCGATCTTTCCCGAAAGGAGCAGATCCCGGGGAAATCACAAAGAACACGGGGAAGAACGGAAGGAAAACACAAGAGGAAATCACTAAACCGACATGAATAAGTCACACATGGGCTAGATCCTCGGGTACATAGAACAATACACGAATCCACGGATAACTTGGGACGATACATGGTAACCGGTTCTTCTCCGTGAGGAGGTCTTGAATCCACAAGGGGATCTTCCCACAAAGGGGGCTTGCATCCGCTTGGGGGATCTTCTCCGGTGGAGGCTCGAATCTCCGAGGAGAAGGTAACCAAGTGGATGAGCAAAGCTCTTTCACAAATATGAGCTAAACATTTCCTGCCCCTAGAAAAGAGGTGGGAGAGGTCTATTTATACTCTAAGTGCAAATGGGGCGAAAGTAGGGGTACATGGGCCTCGGGCCCGAATCTGGACGCAGCCAGGTACCGGACGTCCGCTGGTGGCCGGACGTCCGGTGTCTCGGGAGCGGCCGGTCGTTCGGTGTCTTCCGGACGTCCGCTGGTTCTGCTCTGTGATGGGGGTGCCAGACGTCCGGAAACGTCGGACTTCCGCTGATGTTGGCTCGGATGCAGGTACGTCGGTCGTCCGGTCCGGACCGGACGTCCGCTCATTTGCTTCGGGTGCGGGGGCACTGGTCGTCCGGTCTGGACCGGACGTCCGCTCGCTGGGGCTCGGGTGATGCTTCAGGCGCCGGACGTCCGGTCCCAGCCAGTCGTCCGGTGGCTGGGACTTTTCCTTCACCCTCCTTCTTCTCTGTCTTCTCGTCCATCTTCCTCTTCTTCTTGTCCTTGCTCCTTAGCTTCTCCATGGTACCTGAGTATGCACAAAGTGTCCATATGAGGTAGTAGCCATGCTTCATGTGCATCCAAGTGGAATTGTGAGAGGAGAGATGTCACCTCGGTTTCAAGAGCTCTTGCACGTGATCGAGTCATGGGTCCACTAGGCACTTGATGAGACGATTGTAGGTCCATGGGGATGACCTTGGGATGCTCCGCATCATTAGATGATGTAGGGTAGGAACCCTAGGGGCCGATCTTTCATGAAAGGAGCGGATCCCGTCCAAGAACGCGAAGAACACGAGGGGAAAACAAGGGAAAACATAAGAGGAAACACGAGAGAATCAATCAAGCAACAAGAATAGATCACACATGCGCTAGATCGATGAACACAAAGGTGAGATACAAGATCCAAAGTCAACAACGGACAATACAAAGGTAGCCGGTCTTCTCCGTGAGGAGGTATTGATGTTCTTCTCCAAAAGGAGGTCTTGAATCCAAAGGGATCTTCTCCGAAGAGGCCGCGGTCTCTCACAAGGAGTAGATCCGATGTGGATGAGCGAAGCTCTATCTCTAAGTATGAGATAAACCAACGCTACCCCTCAAATGGAGGAGGTGGATGAGTATATATAGTCTAGAGCCACGAAGGGGTAAGTGGGAGAGGGATACAAGGCCAAAGGCCCGGCTGCGCACACGCAGGTACCGGTCGTCTGGTGGGTACCGGTCGTCCGGTGGCTCAGGAGGGACCGGTCATCCGCTAGTCGCTGGACGTCCGCTCGATCTGGTTCGGTTGAGAAGGCACCGGATTTTCGGAGGTGGCCGGTCGTCCGGTCGCCGGTCATCCGGTGGCGTCGAACATCCGCTGGTTTGGCTCGGGTGCGGCGTTGCCGGTCGTCCGGTCCTGGCCGGACATCCGCTCGCTATGAGAGGCCGGTCGTCCGGTGTCGTCCGGACGTCCGCTCGCTGGAGCTTCTTCGGTAGTTCTTGTACTTGGTGTCCTCGCCGTCTGGTCCATGGCCTTCCTCTTTGTTCCTGGTCATGCATAGCACATATATATGAGGTAGTAGCCATGTCTCACATGTGGAAAGTGATGGTTCGAAGAGGAGCGATTTCACCTTGCGTCCAATGGTGTATGTACGAGGTCTCGTCATATGTCCTCTTGGGGCTTGGAGAGTGGTCGGAGTGTACATGGGGATGAACATGGGATGCTCCGCATCATCTCCCCCCCCCCCTTGGGAAAGATCCGACCTCGGATCGTGATCCTCATCACTATGGAAACAGTAGTCGTGGACGGACTTGTAGTTGGACGGAGTGGAAAACATTGCGTAATCCAAGTACTCCAAGGTGTCGCCGGAGTGGTATACATTCAAAAAGAGGAAACACAAACGACACTCGGAAATACAATGGTTAGAGAACACTAAGTGTCCATCAAATAAACATGAGTTCGTCCAAAGGAATTGTTCATGAAAATGCATGAGATGCTTATCCAAATGATGTAAAATCACATGTAAAGCATTCATGGGAGAAAAATCATTCATTGTGCACACAAATTTATTGTGGATGTGATGAAAGCAACCATGGTGCAAAATGATGTCATAGTGAGACGGTTTATGAATAGCATGAATATGGTAATGGACGCTCAATGTGATGTGATCATGCAATTGATGGTAGGCAATAAGATCATGATGTATGAATATGCCATCAAGGTATATCACAACAAATTTGCTAATCAAATGCACAAGCTCATATATCATGGATGACATGGGAATACAAGATGCAACAAGGCAATCATGATGTGAGTCAATCCATGCATAAGACGCAAATTTGTCATGTGTATGATATGTCCATCGAGCATGACATGTGTGAACACAATCAACAAATATGGAGGTGTTGGTATACGAATGCTCGATGTCGTGGCATGAGTGGAGGTTTGAAGGTGCATCCAATAAATCTGAGCGCTCCTCAACTTGAAGGTCCATGGGTTCCATCTCCAATGTCGGTCCTCCATCCAATAGATGTAACATGTAGACAAGAAGAAGGAAACAACAATGAAAGAGTGACCCATCCAATATGCATATTTGAGGATGGCTCAAAGGGAAGGAGTTCACCTTTAGGAGATTCTCGCAAATGTTGGTGTTGCACATCGTGTATGCCTTCACATGACCAAATTCTGTCATGACGGTATCGCCTTGTGAATCCTTCAACATGAAAGAACATGATAAACACTCGGAAAAACAAATGAGGTTAGGGGAAAACCTATCATTCGTGCGGTAAAATACCCAACAAGTGGATGCATCATGCTCATCATAAGAAAGGACAAGGGAGCATTTCATAGTACGGAGGCATATGATGTGAGAACAACCAAATAGAATAGGCGCAAGCAAGGAAGCATGCATCACAAGATGTATCATGTGAGAGGCATGAACATATACGTCATCAACCCAAGAAAGCAAGTAATAATGGAACATGGGTGATGTGACAAAGCAAGCAATCATATGAATCATGGCAAGCAAGCTAGTAGTGCGAAGATGCAACGTACTATAAGGAATCATGTTAAGTATGTCATGTGTGCAAATGGTAGTCATGAATAATGCACAAGACAGATCACAAGCATGAAGGCAAGATATGAGCAAAATAGCATCAATAGCATGAGGCACATGATAAACATGGCAATAGCAACAAGGATCTCCACCAAGCATGCAAATACACATAGAAGTAGCATAATGGTGAATCATGGGTAGATGCAAGCAAGGGTCACAATTGCATGGCAAAGGCATAGAAGCAAGCATATCATGCAAAGTGAACATGGTAAAATGAGCAAGAAGAGAGAAGCGGTATATAGCCCATAGCCATGTGAGATCCAAGTGAGAGAGATGCGCGTAGACGTTGCGCGAAGAGAGCGGTGGGGAGGGTAGTTCACGAGATCCCAAGTCATCTATGCTCTCAAGAGCTCGTTTCGTCAACTCTTGGGATTGAGAGGTTGACGAGTATACGTGAGTACCTACACAAAATGAAGACAAAGGGAAAATTGTGTGTGCGTGGTAGATGTACACATCATCCATCATGATGCGCACGTGCTTGTGTTGGTTAGCACAAAATAGCCAATGCTCAAATAAATGAGATGCGTGATATAGAAACATGTCATCCATCATGAGAGGTTTGTTATTATGTATAGCATAATGGAGACTCAAATTGTGTAATGCATCACAAGAAATATGTAGAGCATTGTTATTCATGGAATGCATATGGTTCTAGCAATTATGGGAATCATGCCAAGTATGGAATGCATCAAAATCTCCGAATACGCATGAGGAAACTATGGGGTCTCCTCATGATCACTAGTGGAAACATCACACGGAGAATATTGACAACATCCAAAACAATGCATATTTGGAACAATGTGATCATGGCATGGCATAGTAGATGAATTGCGCAAATCATGTAAAGGAAGCATGTCAATATCTATACTACTATTAAACAATCAAGTTGTGGCAGAAACATTACATCTCAGCCATACATCTGCCATCTCTCAATGGACCAGATTGCCTCAATGTTGTATCACATCATTTATCATAATCAATTAGCAATAATTATCATGATCTATGCCATCATAATTACGCAATAATTACCACGATCTCGCTCCAACCTGGGCTTATTTTAATCATATCAATTAGCAAGAATTGCCATGATCTACGCCATCATATTTTTTTGAAACTCGGCATTGTATGCTACGTACATAGAAGGAAAAATATCAATTAGCAATAATTACCATGATCTACGTCATCATGTTTTTTTGAAACTCAGCCTTGTGTACTGCGTACATAGAAGGAAAAAATAAAAAGGTTTGGCCCATGTTCGCATGTAGGCAGAGAATAATGTGGAAACCAAGGCGCTCGTTTCCCTGGTTGTTTGGATCACATTATCGATCAGACCCTGACCTTGATTCTGATCGTTCTTGACTTCCGTCACTTCCTTCTTTTTGTTCACCAGTTTGAGTGTTCGTAGTCTTTGCCGGCTCGACTCTTGGTTTGACTCTCCCGGTCTTCTCGTCCCGAGGAACGACAGTGACGTGGGCCTGCAGCGCTACCCGGCCAGGACAGGTACGAGCACATCTCCTATGCCTTCGCATGTACTGTTAATTACTCAAACTTGTCTGGAACTAGGGTTCAAAGATCGACCATCAATTCATCCTAGATCAAATCCATTTTTGAGGAACAAAATTCCTGATCAGCGCCAGGCAAATAATTAAAGCCTGATCCCATCGCAGCTCCATTTAATCGCATGCTCATTGTGGGGAGATTGGACGTACCACCCGCTAAGTAGCGGATCCACCCGATTGATCCGGGCCAGCGAATTCGTACATCACACACGTAATCTCCATCCAGTTAAGATGGGAATCCCTTCACAGCAAGCAGAACAATAGTAATTAAGCTCGGTGCAGCTGGTTCGTACATGGTACTGTGGTACGAGCAGAGCCCCATACTTAGCATATGTCTTTCACTCCTAAATAATATCAATGTTTAATTTACCTAAGAAATAAATATGGATTCTATAGTTAATGGGTAGAACTTTTGCTAAATTACATATAAATATTACAATCTGATCCAACTTTACACAATGCAGATATGAAAGGGAAAATCCAAATTGATGTGATATGGGATTCACACTGATGTTTCATGACCTTTGGTCCTTGTAATACTGGAAGCAATCCAATTGCTTGTTCATGTGTCAAATAAGATGTGCATGTTTCCAACACTTATCTTAAGGAGTGAAATTATTTTGCCACTGAAAAGGAGCATGTGTCATTTGTCTTCCCTATCATGTAAAAACATGTTTATTTCCCTTGAATTAGAGTGAAAAATAGGGTAGACTGTTGGTTAATGTGATATTCTATTTTTTGTCAGATGGCTTGAAATTTTTTTAACATTACTTTTAATGTTAATGTCATGTACCATCATATTTATTTCCAAACTTTGGCGTGAGGTTATATTGCCAGTTTATGTCATGTTTGGTTCATGAATATATATTGACAGTCAATGCATTTAAGCTTTGTTGGTAGATTCTGTCATTTACAATGCATAAAATCTATTTCTACTTTTAGTGTAAAATTGACTTGTACACAGTTTGACATTTTCAGAGTCATTTACAATGCATAAAATCTATTTCTACTTTTCGTGTAAAATTGACTTGTACACAGTTTGACATTTTCAGACATTGTGCTTACATGTGCTTGCTTTCGCTATATTTACTATAGATAGTGTTCTGACAGGTTTTATAAAGTATGTCGATAGTTGGATCATGTATCCTTGACTTGATAGACAAGTTCAAAGATTTACATTATTCAGAGTGCATAACTGACACGCTAGATGCTAACTTCGACTGCTTTCATAACCAACATTTAGTTCAAGGAAGCTTCAGGTCTTACCTTGGAAATTTCTTTTACCTCTTCCATCCAGCACGGACATGCTTTCCAATTATTGATTACCTATTTTACACAAAAAAAGTTCCCAGTAATCTTTTCTACAATAGTCCAACATAATCAAAGGAGTCACTAAAATTAACCTGGAAATACCAAGGGAACCTATAGGCATGGCTGCCGCAATAATCAATCCTCCTCCCTCGACACTTATGCCACCGCTCCCTTTCCCGCGATCCAATTTTATCTCTATTTCATAACTCTATGATACGTGCGTTGCACGTGCATACTTACTAGTCATCACAAGAAAAACAAAAGCCAATGACCATCATCTCGTCATCTATGCCATAAGTGCAAATGGGATTTATTGTAACGGGGCATGCATAGTCACTATGTTGAGATTGAAATGATGCAATATGGGATATCTCACTCATAGCATATGACAAGGTTAATGGATTGTCAAACATGATGTGACCAATAGAATTTTCACATGATATCCTATGGAGCATAGCATCACAACTAGGAAAATCAACATGCTCATCATCATATTCATCATAAATTGGTAAGTCATGGCATGAAGAATTCGCACTAGCATGAAGCATGGGAATAGGTGTGTCAACATCATGCAAGTAATCATTCACAAAATAGTCCACTAGTGGGACAAGAGAAGCACCATCACCTATGTTACCTTTGGAGCATCTCTCATGTGTTGTAGGTGAGGTGTCGAATACCAAGTCGTGGTCATCTTCATCTTGATGGAACCATGTGGGGGTTCCATCATCGTCCACCATGGCCATCGTTGTCTCCATTGGAGGCATGGACTTGTCGATGATAGGCGTGTCGTCATGTAGGAGACCTAGCACCAAAGAAGAAAACACACTAGGAGTAGAGGTTAAGTCATTAGAAATCAAAGTGGCCTCACATGCCATGTCAACTACCTCGCTCACTAAGTGTTGTGGCTCACTCACTCCCTCTCGGATGCTCTCACTCATATGGTTGGTTGAGTCACTCAAATGGCTCTCAACCTCACATAGGATGTGTGGCATGCTCTCAAGTGTGGGGCTAGTGGTGGTCACACTCATCCTCTCATAGGAAATTCTCTCAATGTCACGTGTGGTGGAGTCACTCATGTCACTCTTGTGGTGGTGGCTCTCCTCACATGGCAATTGGGGCATCTCGTCACATGTCGTTGTCGGAGAGATGTTGGTGCAAATGTATCCATGATCAATCATGTCGTGATCGTAGCCGTGGATGAAGGCCGAAGATGGCAGATCATCACTCTCCTCGAAGACCAAAGATAAGGTCTCATGAGCGGTCTGGTAGCTTGACTCGGAGTATGAGTCCAATATTGGCGCCGTCTTCATGTTGTTGAAGAGGTTTGTGCTCGTCGCCTTGGTCGAAGAGGATGGCCCTTGCTCGACCTTCTTGTCGCCGTCTTGTTGTTGGAGGCCCAAATGATGTGGCACCTCGTAGCTCGTCTCCATGACCGAAGGGAAATTCCCATGCTCGGCCATCTTCCTTGAGGGGCTTCCGAAGATGGAAGTGTCTCCCTCACGCGTAGTTGGTCGCCTTGTAGTTGAAGATGTCGATGTAGGCGAACTCCCGGGAAGTAGGCGAAGATGTCATACGTCCAAAGGCGAAGATGCCTTGATAGCACTTGGCGAAGATGCCAAAGTGGTTGGTGTAGCCGTAGCTCCGTCTTGGTGGTGCTCGTCTCGCGGTCTTTTCTTGTGCTCATGAAGTTTGGACTTGGCGTGAAGTAGGGCTTGTTGGGACTTTTAGGAAGGCGCATCTCGAGCATCTTCATGTTGATGGTGGCGTTGTCGCACTTGAGCTCGTAGTAGATGTCGTTCGTCATCGTCGTGCACATGTTGCTTGGAGGTGACTTGCCCTTCATGACGAGGTGGATCACGAATGTGATGGTGGTCGCCATGGAGATGTGGACGTGGATGTCTTGCGCTTGTGTCGCTTGGGCGCTCCGAAGAGGATCGATGTGCTTGCCGCCGCCTTGAAGATGACGAAGGGGAAGTAGACTTGATCAAGGCCCGAATCTCCTCCATCCTTACATCTTGCTCCTCCTTTTGTGCGTAAAGCTTGTTGTCGATGTAGTCCCTTTTCGTCGCTTCGGAGTGACGAATGTCGATGGAGAGGTTCTCGATGCGCTCTCCCAGTCTTGATTGTGCGCCTTGCATTTGTCGTTGTAGATCGAAGATTGACGCTTTGGTGATGTAGTTGTTCACGCCGTCGTTGTTGTGGAAGACCGGAGATGAAATGCCTTGCCTATCCATCACAAGATTCGAGCCAATATGAGTGGAGAAAGAGAAGAACGAATACCAAATGTACCTTGACCGAAGTTGAAAGTGGGTCAATGATCACTCCAATGTGGACAAGGAAATAGCACAATTGGTACTAATTCTTGTTGGTTTCTCACACCTACACAAGTAAGGCTTATGGTGGAGCTCGGTGAGGATAGTGGCACAAAAATTTAATGCAAAATGTTAGCAAGAGTCAATAATGTTGAAATAGATTCACAAATTCGCAAGTGTAACAAGTAGACCAATAGCAATATGTGGCACACGGAAACACACACACGGATAGATAAATGTGGTTGTGCAACCAAGGATGAGCACAAAATGTGGAATCCACGGAAAACGCTCGTGTTGCACAACTCAAGAGAGACGCTAGCACGATTGCTCTATAGGCGGATACGACACTTGTGCACAACCTACAAGATGAAAAATGGATAAACTTTCTATCCCAAGTATGCTATGTATGTATGGTTCCCGGTGTTTGATCCAAGATGATCGGATATGACAATCTTATGCAATGTGGTGGATGCTATGGCTATTGCTTACAAGATTCTTTGCTCTTTCTCTTTTGCTTAAAAGCTTATTATATATATATATATATATATATATATATATATATATATATATATATATATATATATATATATATCCACTTTGCGAAATGCACAAACCAAGATAGTAATTGTGTATATGCGGGAACAAACTTGAGGCACACAAGATGATATGATACCAATATGATATGGTATGTATGCAAAGTATGATGTAGATCACTAATGTGCACAAGTAACGTTGCTGCCAATACTCAAATGGCTAGTCTCGATAGGCAAGTAACGCAAAATGGGCTAGGGGTTAACAATGCAATTGCAAGGGGAATGTACAATGGAGGGTTACCACGATACCAAGATGATATGGAGGTTACCATCCTTGGCAATGATGAGTAGCGGTGTTCTTGATGTAGATACCAAGATGATGGGGACTCGTCCCTAAGTAGCCGAAACACCTTAGGAAACGGAAAAACTGCGAACTCAAAATATCAAACATCAAATGTCAAAATGGTGGTAGCGGGATGCGGTGGTGGTTGCGGAAGCTCAAAGGGATAGTGGAAATGCAATGATGGGTTGTGGAGTACGCAATGCGGAAGTGGAGGTTATGGTGGTGTACTATACACGGTGTCGGAGTTGGAAGCACAGTCCCTAAGTAGCCGAAACACCTTAGGAGACACAACTCACAACACAAACAAAATTGGGTTAATTTGGGGTAGTGGAAGTGTATGGTGGGCAAGGTTATGCGGAAGTGGTGGTGTTGGTTGATGTAGAAGCAACCGTCCCTAAGTAGCCTAGACACCCGTGCTTGTCACATCATGTTACCAAGATCCCCAAATTCCGCCCAAAATCGCGTCCCGAATCTCGGATCTGGAGTTGACCCCGATACACCGGACGACCGTCACCTTACCGGACGTCCGGAGCCGCAGGAACCACTGGACGTCCGACCTTACTGGACGACCGGAACCCCCTAACCCGAGCAGAATCAGCGGATTTCCAACCCGACCGGACGTCCGGCGACCGGACGACCGTTTTTTCGGACGTCCGTTACCTCTAGATATCACCTTCGCCTGATTTTTGTTTCGGTCATAACTAATTCATCCGAACTCCGATTTTCTTGATCTTTAGCTCGTTGGAAAGCTCTTGACATCCCCCTTCCCACAAAAATACTACCATCACCATTTGAATCCATCAAATTTTGACAAGTTTGGCATCTTTGCATAGGGCTTCCACCACATCATCCGCTACACCAACACCGACTTCCGCAACCTAACCCATATTGATCCCCAGCGCATATGTGGTTGCTTGAGGAGTGATTTGAGTCTCCTAAGGTGTCTAGGATACTTAGGGATGATTGCTTCTTCTTCAACCACCACCACCACTTCCGCATAGGCCTGACCACTATACACTTCCGCCACCCCAACTTAACCAAATTTTGGTTGTGTTGTGAGTTGTGTCTCTTAAGGTGTTTCTGCTACTTAGGGACCGTGCTTTCAACTCCAACACCGTGTATAGTCCACCACCATAACCTCCACTTCCGCATTGCCTAGTGCAACACCACCACTTCCCGCTACCACCATTTGACTTTTGTCCTTGAGATTTCGAGTTGTGGTTTTTCCGTTTCCTAAGGTGTTTTGGCTACTTAGGGACGAGTCTCCATCATCTTGGTATCTCCATCAAGATCACCGCCACTCATCATCGACACGGACGGTAACCTCCATATCATCTTGGTATCGTGGTACCCCTCCATTGTATTTTCCCTTGCCATTGCATTGATAAGCCCTAGCCCATTTTGCGTTACTTGCCTATCTAGACTAGCCATTTGAGTATTGCCGGCAACGTTACTTGTGCACATTAGTGATCCACCCTTCCATTGCATACATACCATATCATATTGGTATCATCATATCATCCCTTGTGCCTCAAGATTGTTCCCGCATATACACAATTTCTATCTTGGTTTGTGCATTCCGCAAAGTGGCCATACAAAAAAAGAAGAATAAGCTTTTAAGCAAAGAAAAAGAGAAAGAACATCGAAGCTTGTAAGCAAGTGCCATAGCATCATACCCCATTGCATATAAGATTGTCATATCCGATCATCTTGGATCATACCACCGGAACATCATACACATAGCATACTTGGGATAGAAAGTTGATACATTTTGCATCTTATAGGTTGTGCACAAGTGTCGTATCCTCCTATAGAGCAATCGTGGTAGCGTCTCTCTTGAGTTGTGTAACACGAGCATTTTCCGTGGATTCCACATTTTGTGCTCATCCTTGGTTGCACGACCCCATTTATCTATCCGTGTGTGCGTTTTCGTGTGCCACCCATATTGCTATTGGTCTACTTGTTACACTTGCGAATTTGTGAATCTCTTTCAACATTATTGACTCTTGCTAACATTTTACATCAAATTTTTGTGCCACTATCCTCACCAAGCTCCACCATAAGCCTTACTTGTGTAGGTGTGAGAAACCGACAAGAATTGGTACCAATTGTGCTATTTACTTGTCCACATTGGAGTGATCATTGATCCACTTTCAACTTCGATCAAGGTACATTTGGTATTCGTTCTTCTCTTTCTACCACTCACATTTTTCTCTTGGAGTGATGGATAGGCAAGGCATTCCATCTTCGGTCTACAACAACAACGACGAGTTCGATGCCGCGAACAACTCCATTGACGCCAAGATGCAAGCTCAAATGGAGGAGATCAAAGCCCTCATCAAGTCCTACAGGCGGTCTTCCTCATCTTTGAGAAGACGCTCAAGAGCACATGCCTCCGAGCTACCATCTCCGGCAAGATCACATCGGCATCGACACCATCACCAACAAGGACGTGAAGCTCAAGAGCTCAACACCAGCAACCATCTCCGGCAAGATCACATCCCCCTTGGAATCTTCGCCAAGCGAATTCAAGGCATCTTCGCCTACGGACATACGACATCTTTGCCCACAAGCACCTCAAGAGAAGCTCCCCAAGCTCAAGTCCGTGACTTCCATGAGCTACTACGACCTCGACATCGACCACACGATTCCTTTCTATGGGACTCAAGAACCTGAGGAGTATCTCGAGTGGGAGCATTTGATGGACGACTACCTCAAGCTACATCAAGTTCCTCCCGAAGATCAAGTGAAGTGCGCCACAAGGAACTTCCACGACTTCGCGTCCACATGGTGGCTTCACACACCTTCGGAGACCTACGACATGAGTTGGCCCAAGACGAAGAGAGCTTTGCGGCGAGAGTTTGTGCCTCCAAACTACACGGAACAACTTCTATGCCAATTGGAGAACACCACCCAAGGATCCAAGTCCATCGACGCGTACTTCAAGGAGATGAAGATTGCCTTGCGACGAGCCGGCGTGGACGAGCCCATTTCGATGAAGTTCCACTTCATGATGGGATTGCACAACGACATCTCCAAGACGATCTTCCTCGAGAACTACAAGTCCCTCAACGACAACTACATTGGTGCTCTCAAGGCAGAACAAGAAATCATGAAGGCCAAAGCTTCTCCACCCCAAGCTCACTTCGAGACGACCAAGCTCCATGAGAATGAGCATGAGGCTAGTACCACCAAGATGTCCAAGCCCGACGAGCTCCAAGACGATGCTCCCAAGTTCGACTTCACCTCCATCCCTCTTTGTGGCATTGACGATGCCGAGTCTATTTCGACTCTTTTTCAAGATGGTGCGGGGACGACTACGACTACAGACACCATCAAGGACCAAGCTTTGGAGGCGAGCGACATGGTGACGAGCAAGGATGATGCTTCCATCTTAGGAGGCGAGAGTGATGATGTGCCATCTTCGGCCTTCATCCACGACGACACCAACGAGATGGTTGAGCATGGGATTTTCCCTTCATCCAATCCGCTTGACTTGTCATATGCTTTGCATGAGATCGACCACATGTCATATTTGTAATCTCTTCATAGTGACTATGCATATGCCATTAAGATTAATCCAATTTGCACTTATGGCATAGATGCCAAGCCTATGGTTATTGGCATTTGTTTCTCTTGTGATGATATTGACATGCTACCTTTGCATCATTTATCTCATATGCCATGCCATAACCACCTAGCTTCGGATATGCATTGTTTTGGATGTTGTCCATTTTCTCCATATGATGTTTCCAACATTGCTCATGAGGAGACCCCCATAGTTTCCTCATACATTTTAGGAGATTTTGATTCATCCCATTCATTGCATGATCCCAATACTTGTGTGCACAATATGGTACCTGCCTGTGCGCAGCCGGGCCTTTGGCCTTGTATCCCTCTCCCACTTACCCCTTCGTGGCTCTAGACTATATATACTCATCCACCTTGATGAGGACATCAATACCATTGTTACACCCACAGCCCCTACTGTTACATATACTGGACCAATTACTAGAGCTCGCGCACGCCAATTAAATTACCAGGTACTTTTGTTTCTTGGTAATGATTCTAATGTTCATGAGATTATGATGCTGCCTAAATTGGATACATTTGTTTTGCTTACAAATGAAGGGCCTAGCTTGGAGAAGGATGAACATTGGAGCAAGAACACGCATGGAGTTGATGGCATGCGCAAGGGGATCAAGAATGGAGTTACAAGTGATGATTTCAGGACTTTGAAGCCGCCATAAGGAGTGCATGAAGCCTTGGACGAAATATACAAGATGCCACTTCATAATATCCGTCCATAGGCTATTCTAGGTGCTGCGTCACCTATTAATGGGCCAGGCCCATGTAATTTCGAAATACTTAAGTATAGGCTATTTTTAGAGTCTGTATGTGTGGGGAAACAAGAGTTAGGGTTGGTTTCGGACCCCACCCTCAAGGGCCACGAAATTCCCCCCTCTTCCTCCATATATACAGCCCTTAGGGCGTCGTTTAGACTTTGGGTTTTGTTTAGATTAAAAGTTCGCCATAGCTGCAACTTCGCGTACTTCGTTTGTGTCCAACGACCAGACCAAGACGTCACAGAACCCCACCTTGATCAAAGAAGCTTTCATCTTATATTCGCAATATCCTGATTGTAATCTCAGTTTCTTGCTTGTTCTTTGTTTGCTCGCAGGAAACAGACCCTCGTGGTCATGTTGATCGTGCTCCGGCATGGTCAATAACCCTCGGAAGTTGGTTTAGCGATTGCTAAGGCGCGACGTCTCGCACGTTCGTAGTCGGATCGTCAAGGTCGACTCCCACAGAAAACGATAGCCACCATCTCATTGAAACATTGGGACACCTTAGCCTCTATCACACCTCCTCCATTTGAGGGTTAGCGTTGGTTTAGCTCATACTTAGAGATAGAGCTTCGCTCATCCACATCGGATCTACTCCTCGTGAGAGACCGCGGCCTCTTTGGAGAAGATCCCTTTGGATTCAAGACCTCCTTTTGGAGAAGAACATCAAGACCTCCTCACGGAGAAGACCGGCTACCTTTATATCGTCCGTTGTTGACTTTGGATCTTGTATCTCACCTTTGTGTTCATCGATCTAGCACATGTGTGATCTATTCTTGTTGGTTGAGTGATTCTCTTGTGTTTACTCTTGTGTTTTCCCTCGTTTTTCCCTCGTGTTCTTCGCGTTCTTGGACGGGATCTGCTCCTTTCGTGAAAGATCGCCCCCTAGGGTTCCTACCCTACATCATCTGATGATGCGGAGCATCCCAAGGTCATCCCCATGGACCTACCATCGTCTCATCAAGTGCCTAGTGTACCCATGACTCGATCACGTGCAAGAGCTCTTGAAACCGAGGTGACATCTCTCCTCTCACAATTCCACTTCGATGCACATGAAGCATGGCTACTACCTCATATGGACACTTTGTGCATACTCAGGTACCATGGAGAAGCTAAGGAGCAAGGACAAGAAGAAGAGGAAGATGGACGAGAAGGAGGAGGGATGAAGGCAAAGTCCTAGGCACCGGACGACCGGCCGGGACCGGACGTCCGGCGCCTGAAGCATCAGCCAAGCCCCAGCGAGCGGACGTCCGGTCCAGACCGGACGACCGGTGCCCCCGCACCTAAAGCAAACGAGCGGACATCCGGTCCGGAACGGACGACCGGTGCACCTGCATCCGAGCCAACATCATTGGAAGTCCGACGTTTCCGGACGTCCGGCACCCCCATCACAGAGCAAAACCAGTGGACGTCCGGAGGACACCGGACGTCCGGCCACCAGCGGACGTCCGGTACCTAGCTGTGTCCAGATTCGGGCCCGAGGCCCATGTACCCGTACTTTCACCCCATTTGCACTTAGACTATAAATAGACCTCTCCCACCTCTTTTCTAGGGTCCGCAAATGTTTAGCTCATATTTGTGAGAGAGCTTTGCTCATCCACTTGGTTACCTTCTCCTCGGAGATTCGAGCCTCCACCGGAGAAGATCCCCCAAACGGATTCAAGCCCCCTTTACGGGAAGATCCCCTTGTGGATTCAAGACCTCCTCACGGAGAAGAACCGGTTACCGTGTATCGTCCCTAGTTGTCCGTAGATTCGTGTATCGTTCTATGTACTCGAGGATCTAGCCCATGTGTGACTTATTCATGTCGGTTTAGTGATTTCCTCTTGTGTTTTCCTTCCGTTCTTCCCCGTGTTTTTCGTGATTTCCCCGGGATCCGCTCTTTTTGTGAAAGATCGGGCGATTAGGGTCTCTACCCTACATCATCTTGGTATCTAGAGCAAGGTTGATCACGATTTTGAAGCCCCCCCTCTTCGTTTTCTAGCTTGATTTTGTTGTTTTTCGTCCTAATCCGAAAATCCCCACAAAAATAGCCCCAAATTTTTTTTCTTGTGTTTTGTGAGTTTTGATTATGTTTTGTTGGTTTTGATCCGTGAATTTGTTGTGTTGCAAGTGGATCTAGCCTTCCCCCACCATCTCCACCTCGAAATCCATCCAAAATCCACGAAATCCATTCATTTTTGACCCCGATCCACCGGACGACCGCAACTTACCGGACGTCCGGCGACCCAGGAACCACCGGACGTCCGACCTTACCGGACGACCGGAACCTCTAAACCGAGCTGAAATTAGCGGATTTCCGACCCGACCGGGCGTCCGGCGCCCGGACATCCGTCCATTTCTGGACGACCGCTACTGTAAAAACTGTTTTCGCTCAAATTTTGTTTCAGCTTCCACCACATCATCCGCTACACCATGACCGACTTCCACAAACCTTTCCAATATCCCAACCCACACAACCACTTACCCACTACCTACTCCGACACAATTGCTACTTTGAGGGTTTGAGAATTTGAGTCCTGCACCGTATCCTTTTGTGTTTCGGCTATCTAGGTACGGTTCAACATCGACATCACCGCCGCTCATCTACGCCACGGACGCGTCATCAACAACGACCACCTTGACTACGACTTGGTATTCGTGCCACCATTTTGACACCATACCGGAAGCAAGACCGGTAACCTCATCTTGGTATTGGACATATCACTCTTGCCATTACATTGATAGCCATCATAGCCTTACTCCTTTGCGTTGCTTACCCATCGAGACTAGCCATTGAGTATTGCTGGCAACGAGACTTGTGCACATTAGTGATCATACTTCCCATAGCATACATACATACATCATTGTTGCCTATATTGGTATCATCTCTTGTGTCACAAAGTTGTCATCGCATACTCACTTGCTATCTTGGTTCGTCAAGCATTGCATCAGAAAAGAGCTCAAACATCAAAGAGCCAAACAAGCTTTTAAGCAAAGAGGAAAGATAAGCAAAGAGCTTTTAAGCAAGAACCATAGCATCATACAACATTAAGATTGTCATACTCGATCATTTTGGATCATATCATAGCAACACCTTGCATAAAACATATTTGGGATAGAAGTCGTTGCAATTTTGCTAAGTAGGTTGTGCACAAGTTCTTGTATCCGCCTATCGTGCAATCGTGCTAGAGTCTCTCTAGTGTTGTGAAACAAGAGCATTTTTGTGGATTCCACATTTTGGCTCATCCTTGGTTGCCCAACCCCACTTATCTATTTGCGCGTGTGTTTCCGTGCATCGTATATGCTTGGTCTACTTGTTACATTGCATCTTGCGAATCTTTTCCAACATTATTGAATCTTGCTTACATTCACATTAAAAATTGTGCCACCATCCTAACCAAGCTCCACCATAAGCTTTTACTTGTGTAGGTGTGAGAAACCGATGAGAATTCGTACCAATTTGGCTATTTTCTTGTCCTACATTGGAGTGATCATCGATTCACTTTCAACTTCGGTCAAGGTACATTTGGTATTCGTTCTTCTCTTTCTACCACTCACATTTGTCTTGGAATGATGGATAGGCCAACACCGACCATGTTCACATTTGTTTTGGAATGATCACAAGACTTGTTTTTACACTCCCACGTTCTATGAATGTAGGATAGAGACCCTAATCGCCCGATCTTTCACGAAAGGAGCGGATCCCAGAGAAATCACGAAGAACACGGGGAAGAACAGAAGGAAAACACAAGAGGAAATCACTATACCGACATGAATAAGTCACACATGGGCTAGATCCTCGAGTACATAGAACGATACACGAATCCACGGATAACTAGGGACGATACCCGGTTACTGGTTCTTCTCCGTGAGTAGGTCTTCAATCCACAAGGGGATCTTCCCGTAAAGGGGGCTTGCATGCACTTGGGGAATCTTCTCTGGTGGAGGCTCGAATCTCCGAGGAGAAGGTAACCAAGTGGATGAGCAAAGCTCTCTCACAAATATGAGCTAAACATTTGCTGAACCTAGAAAAGAGGTGGGAGAGGTCTATTTATAGTCTAAGTGCAAATTGGGCGAAAGTAGGGGTACATGGGCCTCGGCCACGAATCTGGACGCAGCCAGGTACCGGACGTCCGCTGGTGGGCGGACGTCCGGTGTCTCAGGGGCGGCCGGTCGTCCGGTGTCCTCCGGACGTCCGCTGGTTCTGCTCTGTGATGGGGGTGCCGGACGTCTGGAAACATCAGACATCCGCTGATGTTGGCTCGGATGCAGGTGCACCGGTCGTCCGGTCCGGACCGGAAGTCCGCTCGTTTGCTTCGGGTGCGGGGGCACCGGTCGTCCGGTCTGGACCAGACGTCCGCTCGCTGGGGCTCGGCTGATGCTTCAGGCGCCGGACGTCCGGTCCCGGCCGGTCGTCCAGTGGCTGGGACTTTGCCTTCAGCCCTCCTTCTTCTACGTCTTCTCGTCCATCTTCCTCTTCTTCTTGTCCTTGCTCCTTAGCTTCTCCATGGTACCTACGTATGCACAAAGTGTCCATATGAGGTAATATCCATGCTTCATGTGCTTCATGTGCATCGAAGTGGAATTGTGAGAGGAGAGATGTCACCTCGGTTTCAAGAGCTCTTGCACATGATCGAGTCATGGGTCCACTAGGCACTTGATGAGACGATGGTAGGTCCATGGGGATGACCTTGGGATGCTCCGCATCATCTCCCCTCCCTTGGGGAAGATCCGACCTCAGATCGAAATCCTGATCAACATGGTACGGGGAGAGATCTTTGACGTTGAAGATGTCGCTCACGTTGTACTTGTCACGTGGGATGTCGATCTTGTAAGCGTTGTTGTTGTAGCGTGCAAGAACCTTGAATGGTCCATCGGCTCGTGGTAGTAGCTTCGACTTGCGTTCGTTGGGGAAGCATTCCTTCTGAATGTGTATCCATACAAGATCTCCAATGTTGAATATCATGTGATTCTTGTTGACGTTGAGCTTGGTCGCGAGTCGTTGTACTTGGAGCTCAATGGTGTGCCTTGTATCTTCATGCATCTTCTTGAGGTGGTTGGCTCGGTCACTCGCACCCATGTTTGTGCGCTCGTGAAGTGGTAGAGCCAGGATGTCCAATGGGGACAACGGGTTGAAACCGTAGACAACCTCGAAGGGGGACTTGCCGGTAGTCGAATGTCTTGCACGGTTGTAGGCGTACTCGGCGATGGGTAAGCACTCCTCCCACTCCTTGATGTTCTTCTTGATTAGCACGCGAAGAAAGGGTGGAGAGCGTGCGGTTTGTCACCTCCGTTTGGCCATCGGTTTGTGGGTGATAGGCCGTGGAGAAGAGAAGCTTGATTCCGAGATGGCGAGTAAGGTCTTCCAAAAGTAACTCAAGAACTTGACGTCGCGGTCTGAGACGATAGTCTCTGGCACACCATGTAGACGCAATATTTCCCTACAAAAGAGATTAGCAACATGTGAAGCATCGTCTATCTTGTTACAAGGAATAAAATGTGCCATTTTTGAGAAACGGTCCACAACGACGAATATAGAATCTTTCCCATTGCGAGTCCTAGGCAAACCAAGTACGAAGTCCATGCTAATGTCTTCCCATGGTTGGTATGGAATCGGTAGAGGCATATAGAGGCCATGAGATTGAGCTTTGGACTTAGCTTTGCGGCATGTCGAACATCGGTTGGTGAAGCGATTGACGTCCCGAAACATCTTTGGCCAAAATTAGCTCTTCGAGAGTGTGGCGAACGTCTTGTCGCGTCCGAAATGTCCCATTAAGCCTCCTCCATGTGATTCCTGCAAAAGCAACAAACGAAGGGACGACTTGGGGATGCAAAGTTTGTTAGCTCTCATAAGATAGCCGTCCTTGATGTAATAGTGTTCCCAAGATGTATTCGACAAACACTTGGCATAAGGAGTGCAAAAGTTTCATCATGCTCATACAATTCTTTGACATGCTCGAAGCCAATGACATCTAACTCAAGTTGCGTGACTAGCATGCATATGCGGGAAACAGCATACGCTACGATGTTTTATTTACCCTTGATGTACTTGATGACATAGGGAAAAGACTCAATGAATTCACTCCATTTAGCATGACACTTGTTCAACTTAGTTTGACCCTTAAGGTACTTGAGAGTCTCATGATCGGTATGAATGATAAACTCATGGGGATGAAGGTAATGTTCCCATTCATGTAAAACACGGACTAAAGCATATAGCTCTTCGTGATAGATGGGATAGTTGCGTTGCGCTCCAGAAAGTTTCTCACTAAAGTAAGCTATGGGGCGCTTCCCTTGCGTTAACACACCTCCTATGCCATTACCACTAGCATCGCAATGAATCTCAAAAGGCTTGTCGAAGTTGGGTAAAGCAACCACGAGTGCATGAGTAAGCAAATTCTTAAGCTCATTTAATGCGGTATCTTGGGATGGTCCCCAAATAAACGGCACATTCTTCTTGCTGAAAGCATGCAAAGGCGAAGCAATGGTACTAAAATCCTTCACAAAGCAACGATAGAAACCCGCAAGACCAAGGAAACTACGCACTTGATGCAAGTTGGTTGGTTGCGGCCAAGTCTTAATAGCATTGATCTTGGACTCATCTACATGAACACGCATATAACAGACAACAAAACCAAAGAAAATGAGCTTATCAACACCAAAAAGGCATTTCTCCATATTAGCATAGAGACGCTCTTTCCTAAGAGTTTGCAAAACGGTGCGGACATGGGTGACATGCTCTTTGATAGATTTGCTAAACACAAGAATGTCATCGAAGTAAACCACAACAAATATACCAATGTAAGGGCCAAATACATGATTCATAAGGCGCATAAAAGTGCCCGGTGCTTCCGAGAGACCCATAGGCATGACTAACCACTCATACAAACCAAACTTGGTTTTGAAGGCGGTTTTCCATTCATCGCCCTCTTGTATGCGGATTTGATAGTAACCACTCTTGAGATCAATTTTGGAAAATATAGTGGCACCACTAAGTTCATCTAGCATATCATCTAGGCGTGGAATGGGATATCTATAACGAATGGTGATAGCATTGATAGGTCTACAACCGGAGCACATGCGAAAACTACCGTCACGTTTTGGCACAAGAATGACTGGTACGGCACAAGGGCTCAAACTTTCACGCACATGACCATGGTCTATGAGATGCTTTACTTGCCTTTGAATTTCTTTGGTTTCTTCGGGGTTGACGCGGTAGGGAGCCTTGTTTGGAAGCGGTGCTCCGGGGATGAGGTCGATGCGGTGCTCAATGCCTCGTAGTGGAGGTAGTCCCGGAGGTAGCTCATCGGGGAAAACATCTTGAAATTCCTGCAAAAGAGAAGACAACACTAGAGGAAGAGTCTGAGAAGTGTTAGTTTGTGGTGCATTGTCCTTGGACACGAGGACGTAGTGTAGGACACTAGATGGGTTCTCACACACTTCTCTCATCTCACGTTTGGTGGCAAATAGAAGTAGGTTCTTGTTTTCGCTCATCGTGGAGGCACTCAATTTGGGCTTGTGGCGCTCACTCTCTTTTTGATGGCTCACTCTCTCACCATTCTCTCCATGATGGATGGCTTGCTTATCGGCGATCACTTGGCTTGGAGACATAGGGCATAACACGAACTCCTTTCCTTGCATCTTGAAGCTATAGTGGTTTGTACGCCCATTGTGGACGACTCCTCTATCGAATTTCCATGGCCGTCCAAGGAGAAGATGACAAACGGTCATTGGGATGACGTCGCACTCCAAGGTGTCTTTGTAGGCGCCGATCTTGAAGGAGACTTGCACTCGGTGCTCGACTTGGATGGTACCGGAGTCACTAAGCCATTGCACTTTGTATGGATGTGGATGCTTCATCTTGGGCAATTGGAGCTTGGAGCAAAGTTCTTCACTTGCGAGATTGTGACAACTCCCTCCATTGATGATGACCTTGATGGATCGTCCATTGATTCCGGCCTTGGTGTGGAATATGTGGCATCGTTGGTCTTCTTCTTGGTGATGTTGGAGAGTCAAGACTTTGGAGACAACAAGTGCGGGACTTGAGTCTTCATCACAAAAGACTTGTTCTTCTTCATTGTTCACTTGGCGGTGCATGGAGACTTGCTCAAGGGCTTCCATTTCTCGTTCGCTCATGGAATCATAAGAGCCATCGTCGTTGAATATCATGGTGTGCTTGTTGGTGCACTCATAGGACTTGTGGCATCGGCCACCGCAAGTGAAACTCTTGAGGGAACTCATCTTGACGGTCTCATCGGTAGGGGTTGATGATGATGAAGCTCTAGTCTTGAAGTTGCTTGTGTTAGGATTGCTTGTAGTTGGCGAAGCTTTCTTGGAAGTCGACTTGTCGATGTTGGAAGTAGAGGGTCTTGTAGTCGGTGTTGGAGTCGTTGAAGCTTGATTATTGGAGAAACCGTAGGACTTGGATGAGAACTTGGCATACTTGAAATCATCTTGCACTTGGTGTTCCGCTTTGGTAGCTTGGTGCACGAGCTCGATGAGATTTGAGTATGGTTGGAAGTCAGCGATCTTCTTGATAGTATGATTGAGTCCATTCAAGAAACGTGCCATTGTTTGCTCATCATCTTCTGTCACATTGGCTCTTATCATAGCAATCTCCATCTCCTTGTAGTATTCTTCAATGCTCTTGGTTCCTTGCTTGAGTTGTTGGAGGTTCTTGAAGAGGTCGCGGTTGTAGTAGTTAGGCACGAGGCGTGCTCTCATGACATCCTTCATTTGTGCCCAAGTAGTGATGGGTGGTTCACCTCTTGCCTCGTGGCGCTCTATGATTTGTTCCCACCAAATGAGGACATAGTCTTGGAACTCAAGGGATGCCATCACGATCTTCTTCTCTTCTTCATAATTGTGCAAACGGAAGATCTTGTCAACTTTCAATGCCCATGAAAGGTATTCTTCGGGATTGTTGCTTCCGTTGAACTTGGGCATGGTGAACTTGAGCTTGCCGTAGCGTTGCTCTTCATTGTGTTGGGGTCGGGGATGAAGACGCACATGTTGTAGATGATTGTTCAACTCGTGGTGCTCTTGATGTGGAGGGTTGTCAACCTCGTGTTGTTCTTGTCACGGAGGATTGACATTGTCTTCATGCTCTTGATGAACTTGATGGTCTTGGCGAGCTTGTGGAGGAGCGCGTCGAGCTCGAGGAGGAACTAGCAGATGCAAGCGCGCTTGAAATCGTCGTTCATGAAGTTCTTCGCGAAGTGCTTCCTCTTCTTCACGGGCTTGTCGGCCTCGGTCGGCAACGGCTCGACTCGAATCGCATAGAGCTTGTTGTGCCTCGAGTGCTTGAGCGTCACGGAGTTGTTGTTCTTGACGTTGAGCCTCGGCATCTTGTGCATTTTGGTGTAGACGCGCGCGTTCTTCCTCTTCATGTTGGCGTTGTTGTTGTCGTTCTCAAGCTAGCGCGAAGGCTTCTTCGGCTTAATGTCGTTGATGTTCTTGCGAGTAGGTGTCCCGAAGTGGATTGAGGTTTGCTTGACGCTCGTTGCGCGCGGCACGTCGAAGAGTGTTTAACGACAGTGTACTTGAGCGGAGGGGGTAAAGTCGGAGTGGCGACTTGAACGGCTCCTTCTTGAAGTGGAAGAAGAGCAGTTGAGTAACAAAGCGCGAATCTCGTCCATCCTTGCGTCATTCTCTTGCTTGTGATCGTCGAGCTTGGGGTCGAAGTAGTCCATTGTACGTTGCTCGGAAAGTCGCAAGTCGGTGGCAAGGTTGTCGATGTGTTCACTGATAGCTTGTTGCTCTTGATGCAAAGCACGTTGTGCACCAAAGAGGCGACTCTTGGTGAAGAAGGAGTTCATGTCGTCGTCTTGCTCCATGAAGAGTGGGTTGGTAGAAGTACTTGGCCCATCCATCATTCCAAGACAAATGTGAGTGGTAGAAAGAGAAGAACGAATACCAAATGTACCTTGACCGAAGTTGAAAGTGAATCGATGATCACTCCAATGTAGGACAAGGAAATAGCCCAATTGGTACGAATTCTCGTCGGTTTCTCACACCTACACAAGTAAAAGCTTATGGTGGAGCTTGGTTAGGATGGTGGCACAATTTTTAATGTGAATGTAAGCAAGATTCAATAATGTTGGAAAAGATTCGCAATGGTGGCACGAATACCAAGTCGTAGTCGAGGTGGTCGTTGTTGATGATGCGTCCGTGGCAATGATGAGCGGCGGTGATGTCGATGTCGAAACGTACCTAGATAGCCGAAACACAAAAGGATACGGTACCGCACTCAAATTCTCAAACCCTCAAAGTAGCAATTGTGTCGGAGTAGGTAGCGGGTAAGTGGTGGTGTGGGTTGGGATATTGGAAAGGTTTGCGGAAGTCGGTGGTGGTGTAGCGGATGATGTGGTGGAAGCCAAAACAAAATTTGAGCGAAAACAGTTTTTACAGTAGTGGTCGTCCGGAAATGGATGGATGTCCGGGCGCCGGATGCCCGGTCGGGTCGGAAATCCGCTAATTTCAGCTCGGTTTAGAGGTTCCGGTCGTCCGGTAAGGTCGGACGTCCGGTGGTTCCTGGGTCACCGGACGTCCGGTAAGTTGCGGTCGTCCGGTGGGTCGGGGTAAAAAATGAATGGATTTCGTGGATTTTGGATGGATTTTGAGGTGGAGATGGTGGGGGAAGGCTAGATCCACTTGCAACACAACAAATTCACGGATCAAAACCAACAAAGCATCATCAAAACTTACAAAACACAAGAAAAAAATTGGGGCTATTTTTGTGGGGATTTTCGGATTAGGACGAAAAACTAGGAAATCAAGCTAGAAAACAAAGAGGGGGGGCTTCGAAATCATGATCAACCTTGCTCTAGATACCGAGATAATGGAGACTCGTCCCTAAGTAGCCGAAACACCTTAGGAAACGGAAAACCACGAACTCAAAATCTCAAGGACAAAAGTCAAATGGTGGTAGCGGAATGCGGTGGTGTTGCACTAGGCAATGTGGAAGTGGAGGTTATGGTGGTGGTTGAAGAAGAAGCAACCGTCCCTAAGTAGCCTAGACACCTTAGGAGACTCAAATAACTCCTCAAGCAACCACATATGCTATGATATTGAGCGAAATACATGATTCATAAGGCGCATAAAAGTGCCCGGTGCTTCCGAGAGACCCATAGGCATGACTAACCACTCATACAAACCAAACTTGGTTTTGAAGGCGGTTTTCCATTCATCGCCCTCTTGTATGCAGATTTGATAGTAACGACTCTTGAGATCAATTTTGGAAAATATAGTGGCACCACTAAGTTCATCTAGCATATCATCTAGGCGTGGAATGGGATATCTATAACGAATGGTGATAGCATTGATAGGTCTACAATCGGAGCACATGCGAAAACTACCATCACGTTTTGGCACAAGAATGACCGGTACGGCACAAGGGCTCAAACTTTCACGCACATGACCATGGTCTATGAGATGATTTACTTGCCTTTGAATTTCTTTGGTTTCTTCGGGGTTGACACGGTAGGGAGCCTTGTTCGGAAGCGGTGCTCCGGGATGAGGTCGATGCGGTGCTCAATGCCTCGTAGTGGCGGTAGTCCCGGAGGTAGCTCATCGGGGAAAACATCTTGAAATTCCTGCAAAAGAGAAGACAACACTAGAGGAAGAGTGTGAGAAGTGTTAGTTTGTCGTGCATTGTCCTTGCACACGAGGACGTAGTGTAGGAAACTAGATGGGTTCTCACACACTTCTCTCATCTCACGTTTGGTGGCAAAAAGAACTAGGTTCTTGTTTTCGCTCATCGTGGAGGCACTCAATTTGGGCTTGTGGCGCTCACTCTCTTTTTGATGGCTCACTCTCTCACCATTCTCTCCATGATGGGTGGCTTGCTTATCGGCGATCACTTCGCTTGGAGACATAGGGCATAACACGAACTCCTTTCCTTGCATCTTGAAGCAATAGTGGTTTGTACGCCCATTGTGGACGACTCCTCTATCGAATTGCCTTGGCCGTCCAAGGAGAAGATGACAAATGGTCATTGGGATGACGTCACATTGCAAGGTGTCTTCGTAGGCGCCGAACTTGAAGGAGACTTGCACTCGGTGCTCGACTTGGATGGTACCAGAGTCACTAAGCCATTGCACTTTGTATGGATGTGGATGCTTCGTCTTGGGCAATTGGAGCTTGGAGCAAAGTTCTTCACTTGCGAGATTGTGACAACTCCCTCCATCGATGATGACCTTGACGGATCGTCCATTGATGCCGGCCTTGGTGTGGAATATGTGGCATTGTTGGTCTTCTTCTTGGTGATGTTGGAGAGTCAAGACTTTGGAGACAACAAGTGCGGGACTTGAGTCTTCATCACAAAAGACTTGTTCTTCTTCATTGTTCACTTGGTGGTGCATGGCGACTTGCTCAAGGGCTTCCATTTCTCCTTTGCTCATGGAATCATAAGTGCCATCGTCGTTGAAGATCATGGTGCGCTTGTTGGTGCACTCATAGGACTTGTGGCCTCGGCCGCTGCAAGTGAAACACTTGAGGGCACTCGTCTTGACGGTCTCATCGGTAGGGGTTGATGATGATGAAGCTCTCGTCTTGAAGTTGCTTGTATTAGGATTGCTTGTAGTTGGCGAAGCTTTCTTGGAAGTCGACTTGTCGATGTTGGAAGTAGAGGGTCTTGTAGTCGGTGTTGGAGTCATTGAAGCTTGATTATTGGAGAAACCGTAGGACTTGGATGAGAACTTGGCATACTTGAAATCATCTTGCACTTGGCGTTCCGCTTTGGTAGCTTGGTGCACGAGCTCGATGAGATTTGAGTATGGTTGGAAGTCGGCGATCTTCTTGATAGGATGATTGAGTCCATTCAAGAAATGTGCCATTGTTTGCTCATCATCTTCTGTCAAATTGGCTCTTATCATAGCAATCTCCATCTCCTTGTAGTATTCTTCAACGCTCTTGGTTCCTTGCTTGAGTTGTTGGAGTTTCTTGAAGAGGTCGCGGTTGTAGTAGTTAGGAACGAAGCGTGCTCTCATGACATCCTTCATTTGTGCCCAAGTAGTGATGGGTGGTTCACCTCTTGCCTCGCGGCGCTCTATGATTTGTTCCCACCAAATGAGGACATAGTCTTGGAACTCAAGGGATGCCATCGCGATCTTCTTCTCTTCTTCATAATTGTGCAAACGGAAGATCTTGTCAACTTTCAATGCCCATGAAAGGTATTCTTCGGGATTGTTTCTTCCGTTGAACTTGGGCATGGTGAACTTGAGCTTGCCGTAGCGTTGCTCTTCATTGTGTTGGGGTCGGGGATGATGACGCCCATGTTGTAGATGATTGTTCAACTCGTGGTGCTCTTGACGTGGAGGGTTGCCAACCTCGTGTTGTTCTTATCGCGGAGGATTCCCATTGTCTTCATGCTCTTGATGAACTTGATGGTCTTGGAGAGCTTGTGGAGGAGCGTGTCGAGCTCGAGGAGGAACTAGACGATGCAAGCGCACTTGAAATCGTCGTTCATGAAGTTCTTCGCGAAGTGCTTCCTCTTCTTCACGGGCTTGTCGGCCTCGGTCGGCAACGGCTCGACTCGAATCGCATAGAGCTCGTTGTGCCTCGAGTGCTTGAGCGTCACGGAGTTGTTGTTCTTGACGTTGAGCCTCGGCATCTTGTGCATTTTGGTGTCGACGCGCGCGTTCTTCCTCTTCATGTTGGCGTTGTTGTTGCCGTTCTCGAGCTAGCGCAAAGGCTTCTTCGGCTTGACGTCGTCGATGTTCTTGCGAGTCGGTGTCCCGAAGTGGATTGAGGTTTGCTTGACGCTCGTTGCGCGCGGCACGTCGAAGAGTGTTTTACGACGGTGTACTTGAGCCGGAGGGGGTAAAGTCGGAGTGGCGACTTGAACAGCTCCTTCTTGAAGTGGAAGAAGAGCGGTTGAGCATCAAAGCGTGAATCTCGTCCATCCTTGCGTCATTCTCTTGCTTGTGATCTTCGAGCTTGTGGTTGAAGTAGTCCCTTGTACGTTGCTCAGAAAGTCGCAAGTCGGCGGCAAGGTTGTCGATGCGTTCACTCATAGCTTGTTGCTCTTGATGCAAAGCACGTTGTGCACCAAAGAGGTGACTCTTGGTGACGAAGGAGTTCATGTCGTCGTCTTGCTCCATGAAGAGTGGGTTGGTAGAAGTACTTGGCCTATCCATCATTCCAAGACAAATGTGAGTGGTAGAAAGAGAAGAACGAATACCAAATGTACCTTGACCGAAGTTGAAAGTGACTCGATGATCAGTCCAATGTAGGACAAGGAAATAGCCCAATTGGTACGAATTCTTGTCGGTTTCTCACACCTACACAAGTAAAAGCTTATGGTGGAGCTTGGTTAGGATGGTGGCACAATTTTTAATGTGAATGTAAGCAAGATTCAATAATGTTGGAAAAGATTCGCAAGATGCAATGTAACAAGTAGACCAAGCATATACGGTACACGGAAACACACACGCAAATAGATAAGTGGGGTTGGGCAACCAAGGATGAGCCAAAATGTGGAATCCACAAAAATGCTCTTGTTGCACAACACTAGAGAGATGCTAGCTTGATTGCACGATAGGCGGATACAAGAACTTGTGCACAACCTAAGTAGCAAAATTGCAACCACTTCTATCCCAAATATGTTTTATGCAAGGTGTTGCTATGATATGATCCAAAATGATCGAGTATGACAATCTTAATGTTGTATGATGCTATGGTTCTTGCTTAAAAGCTCTTTGCTTGAAAGCTTGTTTGGCTCTTTGATGTTTGAGCTCTTTTCTCATGCAATGCTTGACCAACCAAGATAGCAAGTGAGTATGCGATGACAACTTTGTGAC
This sequence comes from Triticum dicoccoides, assembly GCF_002162155.2. Taxonomy (NCBI): domain Eukaryota; kingdom Viridiplantae; phylum Streptophyta; class Magnoliopsida; order Poales; family Poaceae; genus Triticum; species Triticum dicoccoides. The sequence goes on along the minus strand of NC_041382.1, from coordinate 357,670,928 downwards.
ACAAGAGATGATACCAATATAGGCAAAAATGATGTATGTATGTATGCTATGGGAAGTATGATCACTAATGTGCACAAGTCTCATTGCCGGCAATACTCAATGGCTAGTCTCGATGGGTAAGCAACACAAAGGAGTAAGGCTATGATGGCTATCAATGTAATGACAAGAGTGATATGTCCAATACCAAGATGAGGTTACCGGTCTTGCTTCCGGTATGGTGTCAAAATGGTGGCACGAATACGAAGTCGTAGTCGAGGTGGTCGTTGTTGATGACGCGTCCGTGGCGAAGATGAACGGCGGTGATGTCGATGTCGAACCGTACCTAGATAGCCGAAACACTAAAGGATACGGTACCGCACTCAAATTCTCAAACCCTCAAAGTAGCAATTGTGTCGGAGTAGGTAGCGGGTAAGTGGTGGTGTGGGTTCGGATATTGGAAAGGTTTGCGGAAGTCGGTGGTGGTGTAGCGTATGATGTGGTGGAAGCTGAAACAAAATTTCAGCGAAAACAGTTTTGATAGTAGCGGTCATCCGGAAATGGACGGATGTCCGGGCGCCGGATGCCCTGTCGGGTCGGAAATCCACTAATTTCAGCTCGGTTTAGAGGTTCCGGTCGTCCGGTAAGGTCGGACGTCCGGTGGTTCCTGGGTCGCCGGACGTCCGGTAAGTTGCGGTCGTCCGGTGGGTCGGGGTCAAAAATGAATGGATTTCGTGGATTTTGGATGGATTTCGAGGTGGATATTGTGGGGGAAGGCTAGATCCACTTGCAACGCAACAAATTCATGGATCAAAACCAACAAAACATCATCAAAACTCACAAAACACAAGAAAAAAATTTGGGGCTATTTTTGTGGGGATTTTCGGATTAGGACGAAAAACAAGAAAATCAAGCTAGAAAACGAAGAGGGGGGGCTCCGAAATCATGATCAACCTTACTCTAGACACCAAGATGATGTAGAGTAGAGACCCTAATCGCCCGATCTTTCACGAAAGGAACGGATCCCGGGGAAATCACGAAGAACACGGGGAAGAACGGAAGGAAAACACAAGAGGAAATCACTAACCCGACATGAATAAATCACACATGGGCTAGATCCTCGAGTACATAGAACGATACATGAATCCACGGACAACTAGGGACGATACACGGTAACCGGTTCTTCTCCGTGAGGAGGTCTTGAATCCACAAGGGGATCTTCCCGTAAAGGGGGCTTGAATCCGCTTGGGGGATCTTCTCTGGTGGAGGCTCGAATCTCCGAGGAGAAGGTAACCAAGTGGATGAGCAAAGCTCTCTCACAAATATGAGCTAAACATTTGCTCCCCTAGAAAAGAGGCGGGAGAGGTCTATTTATAGTCTAAGTGCAAATGGGGCGAAAGTAGGGGTACATGGGCCTCGGGCCCGAATCTGGACGCAGCCAGGTACCGGACATCCGCGGGTGGCCGGACGTCCAGTGTCTCAGGAGTGGCCGGTCGTCCGGTGTCCTCCGGACGTCCGCTGGTTCTGCTCTTTGATGGGGGTACCGGACGTCCGGAAACGTCGGACTTCCGCGGATGTTGGCTCAGATGCAGGTGCGCCAGTCATTCGATCCGGACCGGACGTCCGCTCGTTTGCTTCGGGTGCGGGGGCACTGGTCGTCCGGTCTGGACTGGATGTCCGCTCGCTGGGGCTTGGTTGATGCTTCAGGCGCCAGACGTTTGGTCCCGGCCGGTCGTCCGGTGGCTGGGACTTTGCCTTCAGCCCTCCTTCTTCTCCGTCTTCTCATCCATCTTCCTCTTCTTCTTGTCCTTGCTCCTTAGCTTCTCCATGGTACCTGAGTATGCACAAAGTGTCCATATGAGGTAGTAGCCATGCTTCATGTGCATAGAAGTGGAATTGTGAGAGGAGAGATGTCACCTCGGTTTCAAGAGCTCTTGGATGTGATCGAGTCATGGGTCCACTAGGCACTTGATGAGACGATGGTAGGTCCATGGGGATGACCTTGGGATGCTCCGCATCACCATCCTTCAACACATAACAAAGAAACCTTCGGAAATCATTTACCTCAACCTTCGAAAAGCATCCGTTATACGAGTTATGGCAATACTCCCGAACTCTCGCCCCAGTACTGGGTGGCGTCGAGGTTATCTCACCAACAACTGCATAAAAGAGATTTTCGATGTCGGCGAACTCAGGTATTCGAGAACTGCAACGATAAAATTGTGACGACAACACCTCGGAGCTCAACTCCCCGGGACACTGCCACAACCCCTAAATGTCAGGAGGCACCAAGAACAATGTTCTCGTCACAAAACCATCGGAATGATTCCAAGATACCCGCGTGATCCTAAAAAAAATCGTAAAATTTGAGGAGAGAAGAGTCAAAACTCTACGTCATGAGGCCTCACTAGAGCGACGAAGGGACTGAGGAGTAAAAAGAATCCTACTCTCCGATATATATAATCCTATAAGACTCAAAACATTTTGTCTATACTCAACAACGTCAACGATTTGATCAAGCAGGGGGCTCCCAAGTCGGGGAATGCTCTGATTACCAACTTGTAACACCCACGATGCGGCTATATCTCCCACGTGTCGGAGCACGACTTAGAGGCATAACCGCATAGAGGGCATGTCGCAAGAGGGTTAATCTTTACACATCCCATGTACTGAATAAGAAAGGGATAAAGAGTTGGCTTACAATCGCCACTTCACACAATACATAAAAAATCATACATCATCCAGAATACAATCAATGTCCGACTACGGAACCAACATAAATAAAGACAACCCCAAATGCTAGATCCCCGATTGCCCCAACTGGGCTCCTCTACTGATCATCCAGAAAAGAAACATAGTAACGACCCGAATCCTTGTCTCACTCCCACTTGAGTTCAGTAGCGTCCCCTGCACTGGCATCATCGGCACCTGCATCTGTTTGGAAGTAATCTGTGAGTCACGGGGACTCAGCAATCTCACCCCCTCGCGATCAAGACTATTTAAGCTTATGGGTAGGAAGGGGTAGTGAGGTGGAGCTACAACAAGCACTATAATATATGGTGACTAACTTACACAAAATAGAGCGAGAAGAGAAGCAAAGCACGGTTGAGAAGCTAAAATGATCAAGAAGTGATCCTGAAAACTACTTACGTTCAAGCACAACACGAGACCATGTTCTCTTCCCGGACTCCGCCGAAAAGAGACCATCACGGCTACACACGCAGTTGATTCATTTTAATTAAGTTATGTGTCAAGTATTTTACAACCGGATATTAACAAATTCCCATCTGCCCATAACCGCGGGCACGGCTTTCGATAGTTCAAAATCCTACAAGGGTGTCCCAACTTAGCCCATCACAAGCTCTCACGGTCAACGAAGGATATTCCTTCTCCCAGGAAGACCCGATCAGACTCGGAATCCCAGTTACAAGACATTTCGACAATGGTAAAACAAGACCAGCAAAGCCGCCCGGATGTGCCGACAAATCCCAATAGGAGTTGCACATATCTCGTTCTCATGGCACACCGGATGAGCCAGACGTTGGGTTGGCATAGACCCTGGTTGCCAAGGGGGCGCCGGATATCGCTCAGGTTGGACCAACACTTAGAGAAGCACTGGCCCGAAGGTTTAAAATAAGGATGACCCCTGAGTCCGCGAAACCCAAGGAAAAAAAGGCTTAGGTGGCAAATGGTAAAACCAAGGTTGGGCCTTGCTGGAGGAGTTTTATTCAAGGCAAACTGTCAAGGGGTTCCCATAACACCCAACCGTGTAAGGAACGCAAAATCAAGGAACATAACACCAGTATGACGGAAACTAGGGCGGCAAGAGTGGAACAAAACACCAGGCATAAGGCCGAGCCTTCCACCCTTTACCAAGTATATAGATGCATTAAAGTAAAGAAGATATAATAATGATATCCCAACAATCTCCATGTTCCAACATGGAACAAACTTCATCTCCACCTGCAACTAGCAACGCTATAAGAGGGGCTGAGCAAAGCAGTAACATAGCCAAACAAAGGTTTGCTAGGAAAGGTGGGTTAGAGGCTTGACATGGCAATATGGGATGCATGATATAGCAAGTGGTAGGTATCGCGGCATAGTAATAGAGCGAACAACTAGCAAGCAAAGATATAAGTGATTTCGAGGGTATGGTCATCTTGCCTGAGATCCCGCAAGGAATAAGAACGAGTCCATGAAGAAGACAAACGGACGAAGTCGAATGAATCCTCACAAATGCGACGTTATCGGAACCAACCGGAAGAAGCAACACCGGAAAGAAGCAAACAACATATTAAACAACCATCACATAAACATGGCATGATGCGCAACCAAGTATGATGCATGTCCGTTTTAAAGAGGCATGGCATGGCAAAGTGCACAAACAATACTACAAATTAAGTGGAGCTTAATATGCAACGAGTTGCATATTGACGGAACACCACATTCAAGTTATTTAATTCGATCCTGTTTATGTACCCAACAATATTAAATGTTGATTAACATGGCAAGGGGTGAAGCACAACAAAACTACCTACCTAGGCAAGTTTAAATGAGGCCGGAAACAACGAACAACAATTCCGGAAAATCCCCATATGCATATTTCAAAGTTGGTATTGTTCTGCCCTATACACAATTTTAGATTTATTAAACATGCAAAGTAAAGCCACCATGATAAACAAGGCATTTTCTACCCCATTTACATATAAAGTTTGTTAGGTTTGGAGCTACGGTTATTTAGTTATGAAATAAATCATATTAACATGCCATAAGAGCAAATTAAACAAACAACAAGTTTAAGCATTTTAAACATGCATGAAAGTTGGATATTATGAAACTAGATGAAATTTTAGTTAAGTTGCATATATAACTTATTTAGATCCGATGCACGGTTGGTGAGTTATGATATGCATGATGTAGGGGGACTTTTTTTGTAAAACTCTTTACTCAGGATTAATAGCTAAAACCGCTGGAACAGGAAAAAAACACAACGGGCCGGAATTGACTAGGCCAATAGCAGGAAAAAAGGTGGGGTGCTGGGGGTGGCCTCACCCAGTGGGCCTTGGCCCAGCTCGCCAGAGGAGGTAGTGGCAGGCCGGCCTGGCGGAGCGCTGGGCCTGGCGCGGGGAGGCATGCTGGGCCTTGGAGGCGCGGTCAACGCGAGTGTGCACCCGCAGCGAGACGAACCAGGGGCGCGGCCATGGTCGCGGGGTTCACAGCGGCGCGAGATCCGGCGCGGAGGGTGGCGGAGCACTGCAAGGGAGGTGAGGAATGGGCAGCTCCGGCGATGGGGGTTCCGGATCCTGGGCGGAGATGGCCGACAGTGTCGACCTGCGAAGGGCATAGAGAGAGAGATCATGAGAGAGCAGGGAGACGGAGAGGGAGCAACCAAAAGAGAGGAGGGCAGGGAAGGTGGCCTGGGGTCACCGGCGGGGCTCTCCGGTGGCCGGAGGCGAGGTCAGCGAGGAGAGCCATGGGTGGCAGGCGCTCCTTATCCGATGGGATCAAGCAGAAGGAGCAGGGTGGCGATGCTGCACGAGCGCTAGGACAAGCTTGTGCAGCGCGCGGTCCAGATCTAGCCCGGCGCGGGCAAGCAGCGGGCTCCGCGGGCCGTGGAGGCGGGAAGCAGGCAGGGGCCACATGGCGCACGCGGATAGGCTGGAGGAGGCGGGTCCGGCGGCACAGGCCAATGGCAGCTCGCCAAGGGGCACGATGGAGGTGGAGGGCACCGGAAATTGAGGAGGAGTGGAGTTGGCTGCGCGCAGAACACGAGGCAGGGGAGGCTAGAGGTTAGGGAAGACTAGGTTTAGCTTAGGGATGTCCAAAATGGACTAGGGGGTTTAAATAGGAAAGGGGGGCTAGAGGAGGGGTTTTCGGAGCCTCCGGTCGTGATCCGACGGATCCGATCCAGAGGGGGGGTTAAGTAGGCCTAGGTGGGCTGTGAAGAGGAGGTTGGGCTAAGATGAGAGGGAAGTAGTGCAGCCCGACAACTGTTTTCGGAGACCGAAAATGTCCGACGATAGACTGGCTTCTAATGCCGCTATAGTTTAACGGTTGGGCTATCAAACAGACTCTGAATGCGATGAAATTTGGCAGGCAGCCTATCTACACTATAACAACACCACATGCCAACTTTCAACCCATTCCGAGAACATTTTCCGACCACTTATAAAATAATATTTCGGTCGTGCCGCGGGCGCGTGCAAGTGTGTCTGGGCTCAGAACGGACAACGGAAAGAACTTGAAGACCGGGATGGATGCAAGTTTTGAAAACATGGTGATGCAATGTGGATGATGACATGGCAAGATGATACATGCAAGCAAAAGACAAGGTAACAACATCGAATAACTGGAGGACACCTGGCGCGTCGGTCTCGGGGCGTTACACAGCCTCCCCGGGGCCTATCTCCCGCTGTACCGCCGCGACGACGGGGCGGAGCTGGCTGCCGCCATGCCTATCTTCAATGAGCTGGGGCTCGTGCTGCCCAAGCTCCCCAACTCCCCAGTGTCGGTGTCCTCTAGTGAGAACTCCGAGGGGAAGGGAGAGGAGGACTCGGAGGCAACCATATACAATGTGGCGGAGACCTCTACCCCGTCATAGACTTAGGTTCCCCGCGGTGTCTCTGATGACGATGACGCTACCGAGCACTCGGTCGAGGGATCCCCCCGCTCCACCGAGGTTGTTACGAGGTCTGGGGGCACCCCTTTGTGGAGGTTGGGCCGAGTGACTATGAAGAATGGCGAGACGACATCGCTTCCATGGGGCATCCCCCCGCCTTGTCGTCCGTCGCCGCCACCCCGGAGCCAGCTGTCGTCCGCCCGGCTGATCCTCAGGGTGCGACGAAGACCGTGCTTAGGAAGATCGGGGGAGCCGTGATTCTACCCAGGAAAAGGGTGTACATCGCCACCGACAAGTAAGTATTTTACCTTGTTTTCATTTGCCATCCTCGATGCCATGCCCACAATGCTCTTCGCCTGGCGACCAACGCGGAGCCCTTGGTAAAGAAGAAGGTGGAAGACGGGACCCATGAGGCCGCACCGCCCGCCATGGCCGTGGTGACCCTGGCGCGGGCGGAGGAGGCCGCCTCGCGCTCACCAGTGATGGAGAGGGCCCCTCAGAGCTCAGTGGCAGAGCCTCAAGAGGAGGCCGCTTTCGTGGCCTAGTAAACTCCAGAGCCGCCCGTCCACATCGAACCCGTGGGGGGTTGGGGGGCTATAGAGCCCCCTGCTACCCTTGCTGCTGTGGCGGCACCAGTCTAAGTACCGGTGCCGCCTCCTCCCCAGGCTCTCGTGCCGGCGGACCATGGCTCCGCTGCCAGGCCTGGCACCCTGGAGGAGTGCTACACTGTGTTGGACCAGCTTTAGACCGATCTTCACGACGCCGACAGGTGCATGGCGACAGCGCGCCTGGGGCTGATCTCAAGGTGGCTCCAGCCCGATGCTTATATCAGGATGGCCTCGGGCCAAGCCGAGGCTGCCACGGTGTAGGGCAAGAAGGAGTTTGGCAAGGCCACGGCGGCTCGCGACGCGGCGCTGGTCAATGCAGCGTCTGCTGAGGAATGTTGCAACACGGTAGAAGCCGAGCTAAAGTGTCGGATTACGGGTTCCGGCAAAACCCTTGAGGTTCGAACTCTGGGGTGCGCACGAAGATCTCTCCTCCCCCTAGCTCAAGCTCTCACCACCATCTCAAAGCTCAGCACGTCGAACTCGCAGAACAAGGGACACGGGGTTTATACTGGTTCGGGCCACCGATGTGGTGTAATACCCTACTCCAGTGTGGAGTCGTGGATTGCCTCTTGGGTTGAGGATGAACAAGTACAAGGGAAGAACAGCCTCCTGAGGAGAGGCGTCCTTGAGCTCGGAGAGATGGTGTGGTTGAGGATGATCTGGATGGTCTCTCTCCCTCTCTGTTTAGTTGCCTCCTATTATGGTGGCTAGTCCTATTTATAGAGGCCCTGGTCCTCTTCCCAAATGTTGGTGGGAAGGGATCCAACAATGGACAAATTTGAAAGGAGACAACTAATACAAGTTATCCTGACAAAAGGTGGTCTTCGCCTCCCAAAGGCTCTGGTGGTGACGCCGTCCTGGGCTCCATGGTGACCTCTGTCCTGCCATCCCGCTGGTCTTGCTCTTGTTGCACCGATATGGAAACCTTTGCCTAATGCCTCGGGACTCCTCACCTGCACTTGCCCCTTTAGCACGAAAGAGGAAACGAGAACACTGCACGCGCTGGCGCCCGCCTGGTGCCTGCCTGGCCTTGGTCATCATGGCTTGCGTTACAGGGACCTCACGAGGTGCCCCTCGCCTTGATCTCTCCGCCCCTCACGAGCCAGCCTGGTGAGGCCGCCCCCGAGGAGGTCTTGTGTCATCCTCCTCGCGAGGCTTGGCCCCTCGCGAGGGTCTTGATTGTTCGCTAATGAAGATGGGCCGTACAGGGCCGCTAGTTGAGCCACGCCGTGGGCCACAGGCAGGCAAGTCTGGGGACCCCCGTTCCCAGGATGCCGACTATAGCCCCTAGGCCCAAGGCATGCTCGGGCTTGGCTTCGAGGCGAATCCAAGGGGAAAGTGCGGAGCACCATGGGCCCCACCAGCTTGCGGCCTCGGTTGACGCGTGGCGATTGATGGGATGTGGGCATCTCCGCTTCTGCATGCTGCCTCAGTAACTGCCCGACTGACAAAAGGCTGGTGCGGGCTGCATTTTCCTTCATTGCTCTCCATCGTCTTGCTCTAGATCCCCTTTCTCGCTCCTTGCTTCCAGAGACTCCAGATCTACCCAGATCCTCCTTCAAGCCTGCCGCCAATGGCGCCCAAGAAAGCTCGGGCCGCTCCATCGTCGTCTTGGTATGAGCCGGCGCTCGATGCGCCGAGCGTTTTGGAGAAGAACCTTGCCGTCGTGCTCCTGATGACGGCGGAGGGTGATGAGAAGAGGAAGACTGTGCTCTGGTCTGGCTCCACCGAGCTAGAGGCCCCAGGCAGCACCTTCTACCCCTTCTTTATGAGCAGCATCGTCGCCGGGCTAGTTCCCCCCTTCTCCGACTTCTTCTACTTCGTCCTTAGCCATTATAAGATCCACGCTCTCCATCTTCATCCCAACTCCATCCTCCTCCTGTCAATCTTCGCCTTCTATTGCGAGGCATATGTTGGAGTGATGCCGTCCATGGCGCTACTGCACCACTTCTTCTTCCTCCGGATCAAGGAGGGCCACTGCTCTGGGTGCATTGGCTTCGTCGCGGCCAACAAGACTAACACCATCTCGAAGATCGGGAAGAAGGCCGCGGGCTTCAGGAGCAAGTGGGTCTTGATGGACGCCAAGTGCTCCAACCCCCGGCTGGTGTTGCCGACGGAGATGCCTGTGTCCCAGGAGGGGTGGCTTCGCGCGAAGCTCACCGACTCCCAGGCGGCGCAAGTATGGGAGAGGATGACTGCCGACCTGAGGCCTGGTGACTCAAGGGCGGCAAAGCTGACTGGGGTCATGATCATCAAAGAATTCATGAAGCAGCACGTGGCTACCCTTCAGGCGCGCCCGCGCCCGTCGTGGAGGCTTGGAGACGGAGGGGACAACTTCCACCTACGCCCGGAGGCCCTTTCTGATGAGGAGTTGCACTCGTCCCTCCGCTCCTTGGTTGGGGACGACCAAGGGTACCTGCCAGACTCCTTCGCTCCCTTGTTCTCCCGCTCAGATGGGGTGAAGGCTGCCGCCGCCATGCTTGTCTTTGACGGGTGTGGGCTTGTTCCGCCTGCGCCCTCGAATGTCCCGGTGATGATGACTCCGGTGGACATGTATTCTGACGAGTCTTGCGAGGAGGAAGAGGAGGAAGATGATGAGGACATGACTACCTTGGATACGACCAAAAATATTGCATACATGCATATTTGTCAGATGATTTCTAATGCGGACTATTCAATAATCTATTTATGTTATCCAGAACAAAAATACTTCACACACTTTTTGTGTTTTGTCTAATTACAGGTGTATGGGACATTTGTACAATCCACATATGAAGATAAGGGAAAAGGAGAAGTTTAGGTTGTGTTCAAAAAGTCCTCTCACGTCACTTTTGGGCCAAGAGAAGATAGAGTTCAAGTCTCTCACGTTCTGGATTCAGATTCGGACTGCACAGATATACCTGACTCAAAACACCAACAACTTTTTCATACGGACTCCGAATTGAGTGATTCTTTTTTTGTTGGAAACTAGATTTCGTGCTCTTTCCAACCCAATTGGATTCACCTTCAAATTCGTCCGGAGCATTGAGTTACGGACGAAACAATCTGACATTGCAGCAGAATCCGAGTCAAACTACAAGCCCAAAGGTGTTGCATCACCTCCACTTGGGCCCATGAGCCTTGTACGACCTAGGGACTGCCTTGGGACGTCCTCCCACATCCTTGGCCGCCACCCCTTGCTCCTATATAAGTAGATCCATCTAGTAGCTTTTTCCTTGGGATTTGTTTAGTTAAAAGTTAGCCATTGCAACTTCGTGTACTTCGTTTGTGTCCAACGACCAGACCAAGACCGCTTCCGGATCCCCACCATTATCAATACTTCATATATATTTGCAATATTCAGATTGCTTTATCATATTCTTGCTCGTTCTTCGTTTGCTTGAAGGAAACAAACCCTCGTGGTCAGGTTGATCGTGCTCCGGCGTGGTCAATAACCCCTCGTAAGTTGGTTTAGCGATTGCTAAGGCGCGACGTCTCGCACGTTCGTAGTCGGATCGTCAAGGTCGACTCCCCCAGAAACGATAGCCACCATCTCATCGAAACATCGGGATCCTCGCCTCTATCAAGTGGTATCAGAGCCAGGTTGCTCGGTGAGAATTTCCAGTTTTCCTAGATTAGATTTATTTTCTTACCTATTGTCCAAAAAAAGCCACAAAAAAGAGTTAGATCTATTCATCCTTGGTCCAAGCTAGTCTGAGCCTTTGCAATTTTCTTTTCATTGCTTGCATAGTTGAATTATCGGTTGCATCGTCGTGTCGAGTTGCTAGTCTTAGTGTCTAGTTCGTTTAGAGTTTCGAGTTCTATTCACATTAGTCACGCCACCGCTGCATCATTATCTCTTCTGCTGTCCACCACCCATCCATCAATTTCCACCATGTGCTACCCACCATTCATTGTCATAACAATAGTTGAGATCGTTCACATCTTCACTTGATCCAATCTGCATCTTATCTAGTTTGTTTTGGAAAGAGGGAGAAAAAAAGAGAGAAAAAAATGAGAGAAAAAAAAGAGAAAAAAAGTCAGAGAAAAAAAAGGAGAGAAAGAAAAAAAAGTGTGAGGAAAAAAAAGAGAGAAGAAAAAAAAACAAAATTCGGATCTTTTTAGATTCAATCTCGTAGTTGAATTCGGATTGGAATCTGTTTTGTGCACTGTTCAGTAAAAAAGGCATAACTTCCTCATAAAAAGTCCGTTTTCCCTCCGCGAGTACTCAAACGAAAGCTAGCGACGAGCCGCATCTAAATAGTTGAAGAAGCTTGTTCAATATTTGGCACCTCAAAATCGGCTTCTAAATAGGTCTTTTTGCCCTCCGAAGTTCATGAACACAGCTTATTCCAGTTTTTCAGGACAGATTTTGAATTTTTTGACTCCTCATATCAACTCGGAATTGAGTGATTCCTTTTGTGTTTGAAAGCTTGAGTCAATACCATTCTTGAAAAAAAATCAAAAAAATCGGCACAAACTTTTTTGGAGGAAAGTTGGAGACAAAGTTGTTGATATATCCTGCTTGGCTGTTGTTTCACATCATTATCTTTACTGCCGTTGTGATCTTCACTTATATCTTGCTGTCCAGAGCTACTTAATATCCTTCATTGATGCTAGTTGTGCTACGACGTGACCTCATTAGTGTTCTAGGCTCACGTCTCTAGTTCGGTCTAGCCTAGGACCAACACAGTACCATCGTTGAGCGTTTATTCAACATTGCATCTCTGAATTGATTATTGCTAATCTTTTGCTACCATATATAGCCAACCCAGCTCCACATATTTCTACACCGTGTATACGCGCGTTCCCCTAGCAATCGCTTTAGACAATCTTCGAAGTTATTTGACACCGCTGGTTGCCTCTCAGCACCTGCCGCATGGTAAGAACTTGTAAGATATTGATATTTGCTTTACTGTGAGCACTTTACAACAACATCCTAGTAGTTCATAGGAACATTATTCTCGAATTTTGGTTCTTGTTTCTACTAATCATGACAGGTTCCAGAGATAGAAGTTCTTGGACGACGGACACATCTTCACCATCACGACAGTTGGGACAACACGCAGAAGCATATGGTCAGGTTATCTCTTTACCATCATTTGAGGGTAGATTTAATCCTGCTATTTATTTTGCTTGGAAGCTTGAAGTAGAACAAGTTTTTAGTCACCATGATTTTTCTGAACTTGAGAGAGTACGAGCTACCATTAGAGCATTTACTGGTTTTGCTTCTGCTTGGTGGAGTGTACATTGTAAGAAAAACATTGATAACCAACCCACAACTTGGAAAGTTTTAAAAGCTGTAATGAGACAACAATTTTTTCCTCCTTACTATCGTCGTGAATTGCGTCGCAAATTGGAGCAATTAAAACAAGGCAGTAACACTGTTCATGCTTACTACCAAGAGTTCAAATCTTATATGCATCATTGTGACATAGAAGAATCTGAGGATGATATAATGAATAGATTTTTTGGTGGTTTGAACCATGATATTCAGGCAAGATTTCAGTATATTCCTCGTTGCATTACTGGTATGTATGTCCGTGCTTGTACCTTTGAGAGACAGATACAGGAGGATGCATTGGGTGACTACAACAACTACTATTCCAGTTCATGCTCACCACCGCCGGTTGGTTACTCCACTATTGCACCTACTAGAGCAGCCCCACCTCGGATTGTGAGCGCGATATCATCTCAAGAGTATGGTACATTGTCAACGTCCATACCTACATCAGCTACATCTCTGCGAGGTAACAGTAAGGTATTGATGATATAACTTCACATGAGAATGAAGCATGCCTAGTTAACTTGAATGCATCATGTGTTGAGTTACCTGTTGATTTAAGCACACCACCTATTTTAGAGACTCTTGTTACTGTCATGAATGCCTCATGTGATCAAACAACTGAAATATCAACAATTTTGAGTGCACCCATTGAATTAACTGTTGATGCAAAAGAACCAATGTTTAATCATTTTGATATGACCTCTAATCTTGATGATGATTCTATGTCCAATGACTTATTGCATGTTTGCTTATTTAAGCATGTTGTAGCATGTAAATTTGATGCAAGTAAGGTTTATTCATCGAAGTTAGGATGGTTTAATGATGAACATTGCCAATCTTTTCAAGTGAATAAGAGCTTCACTTATATGTGCAAACTGAGTTCCAATATTTTCATGCCTTCTACTTCTTGTGATAATTTTTTGGCTTTAGATTTTATGAACAATGAAAGTTACTCATGTATACATGTGACATATGTGCAAAAGTCATGGGAAGTTAAAATGGATGACATATACATATACAACATGTACACCTTGTCTTTTTTGTTAGCCACATTTCAGATTAAGCAATGCCGAGGACGGCTTTGTTTTCAAAAAGGGAAGGATGATGAGGACATGACTACCTTGAATACGACCAAAAATATTGCATACATGCATATTTGTCAGGTGATTTCTAATGCAAACTATTCAATAATCTATTTATGTTATCCAGAACAAAAATACTTCACACACTTTTGTGTTTTGTCTAATTACAGGTGTATGGGACATTTGTACAATCCACATATGTAGATAAGGGAAAAGGAGAAGTTTAGGTTGTGTTCAAAAATTCCTCTCACGTCACTTTTGGGCCAAGAGAAGATAGAGTCCAAGTCTCTCACGTTCTAGATTCAGATTCGGACTGCACAGACATACCTGACTCAAAACGCCAACAACTTTTTCATACGGACTCCGAATTGGGTGATTCTTTTTTTGTTGGAAACTAGATTTCATGCTATTTCCAACCCAATTAGATTCACCTTCAAATTCGTCCGGAGCATTGAGTTACGGACGAAACAATCTGACATTGCAGCAGAATCCGAGTCAAACTACAAGCCCAAAGGTGTTGCATCACCTCCACTTGGGCCCATGAGCCTTGTACGACCTAGGGTTAGTTTTAGACTCCCTTGGGACGTCCTCCCACCTCCTTGGCCACCACCCCTTGCTCCTATATAAGTAGATTCATCTAGTAGCTTTTTGCTTGGGATTTGTTTAGTTAATAGTTAGCCATTGCAACTTCGTGTACTTCATTTGTGTCCAACGACCAGACCAAGACCGCTTCCGGATCCCCACCATTATCAATACTTCATATATATTTGCAATATTCAGATTGCTTTATCATATTCTTGCTCGTTCTTCGTTTGCTTGTAGGAAACAGACCCTCGTGGTCAGGTTGATCGTGCTCCGGCGTGGTCAATAACCCCTTGGAAGTTGGTTTAGCGATTGCTAAGGCGCGACGTCTCGCACGTTCATAGTCGGATCGACAAGGTCGACTCCCCCAGAAACGATAGCCACCATCTCATCGAAACATCGGGACCCTCGCCTCTATCAGAAGAAGAAGTGGAGGAGGAGCGTGACTCGGAGGCGACCCGCGAAGGGGCGGGGGAGACCTCTCCTTTGCGCAAGGCCGACATCCTCCGCACCCTACCCAATAACGATGATGAGGCTGATGTCCCCCTGGGAAGGGGGAGCTTCACGCTACATGGGGCTCCATGAGGTCCAAGGTTAGTCCGTGGAGGAGGTCACCGGCCGACGTTTCGACGAGGGGGAGGTCGCCGCTGATCTCCCAAGACGACGCCCCTATTCTGACGCTGCCTGGAGCTGCTTCCGGCCTATCTGCTGCCCCCCTCTTATGCGCCTGGGGCCCTCGCACCCGCGCCTCAGGCTACGAGGCTCTCAGGTTTCAATCTTAGGAAGCGGAGAGACTACACCGTGGTGGACCAGTAAGTATTCTCGTCCTGCCTTGTTCTTGCTTCTGCTGCTGAATCTTGGTGCTTCGCCGTTGCGCAATTAGGCCGACACCCACGACGAAGAAGAGGAAGGAGGAAGCGGTGGTGCTGCTCGAGACCAAATCGCCTGCGGTGGCCGTACCCTCCTCCGTGGGGAAGGGCAGCGATGGCGCTCGTGCTTCCCCGGCCCGGTTGTCCTTGCGAGACTTGGGGAACGTCCTCCGGAGGAGGCAGCCCCCATAGCCCCGCTGGCTCCGGAGGTGCCACGCGCGGCTCGGTTGCTGGGGTCCCCAAAGCTCAGGAACTCCCAGCCCCCCAGGCTGTGGTGACGATGTTGTCTCCTTCTTCCGCCGCACTGCTGACCCTAGATCCTTCCGCCTCCCCTGAGGTCCTGAGGCGCGCTCTCTCTTTGCTGACCCTGTTGCGAGAGGATCTTCACGAGACTGACCGTCACCTGGCGGCCGAGCGCCTGGAGCTGATCTCTGGCTGGCTTCACTCCGATGTGTCCGTCCGGCAGCATTGAGCTAGGCTGCGGCGGCCTCCGAGAAGGACAAGCAGGCTGTCGCCCAAACCGCGACTGCTCATGAGGTGGCGCTGAAGGACACCGGGCCGCCCAGGATCGCTGCCGGTCACTGGAGGCCGAGCTAGAGACCGTGCGACTGAAGCTCGAGACCGCAAGGCGGAGGAAGGGAAGATGAAGGCCCGGGAGGACGCCGTCATGGGTCACGACGCCGAGCTGGAGCAGCTGGTGAAGGCGCAGGCCGTAGAGCGTAGCCGGCTGGAGAAGCTGGATCAGATGATGAAGGCGGAGAAGCCAAGATGGAAGTCAAGGCGAAGGTCCTGGCGGAGGACCGCGTGGCCTTCAAGTCCCTTGAGGAGAGGTCCCGCATGGTGCTGCAGGCATTCTACGAGAAGGGCTTGGAGGAGCCACTGGCGACAGCCGACGAGGGCCCCACACAGCTGCTTCATCATCTGGTCGCGGCGCTTGAGGATGTCGTGGACGGGATCGGCCCCATGGTGGAGGGGGAAGCCCGCACGCTTTCCTCGGCCGCGCTGATGTGCGTCTTCAGCCACCTCCATCTTCGCGATCCTGACGCTGACCTTGACGAGCTGCTCGAGCCCGTGGGTGACGAGCATTGCGCAGCCGCTGCCGAAGCAATGAAGAGCCAGGTGGAGGCCTTGATGAAGAAGTTCCGCGCCTTCGACCCTACGCCCCCAACTGGTGGCATCGCCGAACCTTCCATTCTGGCGGGCGGCGCTGGTGAGGGCAACGTCACCGTCGAGGGGGCACCTTCTGCGAGTGACGGCAGCGTCGAGGGATGACGAGATGGCTTGCTGGCGGCTCCTTTTCCTGCTTTTGCTTCTACAACATGAACCATGCCTCGTGGAGGCGTTTAAACTTGTGTTTGGTATTCGAGAAACAGTATGTCTTGTAATATTTGTTTGAGTTTCGCGATTTCCTTCCTGTTTGCTTTATGTTCTACGTCGGCAGGGCTTGACCCCGCGCATACCTCAGCCGTCGTTGGGTCGTCCGGATCACCAGGACAAGACCAAGGGGTGAGGGGCTACGTGGCGAGTTAGGCTCCTGAGTCGCGATGCTCAGGAGTCCCCCTTGATGCTCAAACAACCTTCATACTTTTTCCCTCGCCGAGGCTCCGCTCGGGATGGGCGCGCGATGACCAGGTCTGAGGGACCCGGCAGGGCGGCATACGCTTGGGCGTGACCTGAGCGCAGCCCCCGTGCCCAGCCCCCTCGCGCGACTCTCCCGAGGGAAGGTGTTGCAATGAGGCCAGACACTAAGCTCAGAAGCTCCCTAAGGTTGATACGGCCATGGGGCCTCCCGAATTTGTTTATCACCAGCGCGGCGCATAGCGCTTCCACACTTGCACGGGCATAACCGCTCCTCAGTCGTGTTGACTGCCAGCGCGGAGCATGGTGCTTCCACTGGTGCGTGGGTGAGGGCTCCCTCTGAGTGGAGCCCCCGGGGCGTGTACAGCCCCGCCCTGACACGTGGCTTGCACGGCAGGGCTGGACGAGGTGTGTCTGGGCACTCTTGAGCCAGCGCGGGACTCACGAGGCCCTACCTCAAGGCGGGTTGCGCCTGGTCTTGGCTCTTGATGACTGTGGTGGTCCTGCGAGATGGTTAGGCAACCTGCTCCAAGCGAATCTCCTGAGGTTATCGCATGAGAAGGCCAAGCACCAACGACGCCAGGAGGTGACGTGAACACCTGGCGCTCCTCGCCCGGTGCCCTCCTGAGGGAAACGTGCCACAAAGCACGCCTCCACGTGGTGTCCAAGCGCCTCCCTCGTGATGTTGGCCAGGTCTGAGGCCCTCCAGAAGAGAGCCCCCGAGCCTTGCCTGAGGAGGGCGTCGGGCGCGCCTTCCTATGCATGGGAGGGAGGCGCTGTCGGTGTCAAAACCGGTGGAGCTCGGGTAGGGGGTCCCGAACTATTCGTCTAGGATCGATGGTAACAGGAGACGAGGGACACAATGTTTACCTAGGTTCTGGCCCTCTCTATGGAGGTAATACCCTACTTCCTGCTTGATTGATCTTGATGAATATGAGTATTACAAGAGTTGATATACCACGAGATCGTAATGGCTAAACCCTAAAAGTCTAGCCTGGCTATCATTATTCGGGGCTATCTACGGACCTAGCCCTCCGGTTTATATAGACACGGGAGGGATCTAGGGTTACACAAGGTCGGTTACAGAGAAAGGAATCTTCATAGTTTGATCGCCAAGCTTGCCTTCCATGCCAAGGAGAGCCCTATTTGGACATGGGTAGAGTCTTCGGTCTTCGTATCTTCACAACCCAACAGTTCGGCCCATATTGATAGGTCGGACGCCCGAGGACCCTTAGTCCAGGACTCCCTTAGTAGCCCCTGAACCAGGCTTCAATGACGATGTGTCCAGCGCACAGATTGTCTTCGGCATTGCAAGGCGGGTTCCCTTTTCCGAGTACTCTAAGATAGTCTTCGGATGAAACAAAACGTGTCCGGATCTGCAACACAAGTACCCCACACGAGTAGAGCATAATATTTCACGAGTCCAACCTGCCGACAACTTTTTGTAACGTGGCATCATGTTTACCCGGTCGTTATTTCGAACCGTTTCCTGTTCAACGTTTCGAGGCGTGGTTTTAATTGGCACGTTCTGTCGAAGCAGAGATTGTGTCCCCTTATTGCGGATCCTCATTATACGAGCATAGGTAACCCAACCATCCCACTAAAAAGATTCCTTGGGGATAGGCAAGTTTTTAGGCTTAGGAGGAGGCGTTCAACACATGTGGCCTTTATAAAGGAACCAAGGGCCGTCCTTTTGTGCCAAACCTCTCCTCGACCTTTACAACCTTGAGTTCTAGCACCCAAGGTTCAACTTCATTGTTTCAAGCTTCCCCATCATGTCCGGACCTAGCCCTCAAGGTCGATGGGTGGCTTCCTCCATCATAGAGGAGGATATTGCAAAGCTTCGGGTGGCCAGATACCTGACCACGGAGATCCATCACAGGCTCCCTACTCAAGGACAGGTTATACTGATCCCCAGATCTGGCGAGAGGGTTGTATTCATCTCTCACTTCCTCTGAGGGCTAGGGTTTGCTCTCCACCCCTTTTTCCGAGGGCTAATGTTTTACTACGGACTAGATCTTCATGATCTAGCTCCGGATTCCTTCCTTCACGTCTTGGCGTTTATTGTCACGTGCGAGGCCTTCCTCCGAATCTCCCCACACTTTGGCTTATGGCTCAAGACCTTTGGTGTGAAGCCGAAGGTAGTCGACGGGGAACAAGTGGAGTGCGGCGGTGCTGTAGTAAGCCAGCTTACCAACACCCCCTGGCCAAAAGGCTCTTTCAGCGAAACTTCCAATCAATGGCACTGAGAGTGGTTTTAGGTTACGGAACCCCGTAGCACCAAGTGGGTAGCTACACCTGTGTTCCGTTCCGGCCCTCCGTTAGAGCTTGCATCATGGGTCAACAAGGGGCTGGACTGGGGATCAGTTGATGAAGTGCGGACTCTACAGAGCTGCATCTGAACCCTCCTCGAGAGGGACATCGATCTTGTCAATGTGATTCAAGTAATGCTGATCCACCGAGTCCTGCCATGCCAGCACAAGCCTCTCCATATGTGGGAGTTTAATCTAGAAGGGCCACGAACCCTTCAACACTTCTTCGGTGCTACGCACAAAGGGATGTGGAAGATGCTTTTTGGGAAACGAAAACATCGGCCAGACACCTCCGAAGACGTCGGCCTTGACTACAACCGTCCAGACACCCCGGTAAGCACTTGTCTTTCGAACACTTCGTAGTTAAGTATATCGTGATATGTTACCAAGCAAACTATCTTGATGTAGGGTAGAACTCTAATCGGCCGATCTTTCACGAAAGGAGAGGATCCCACGATGAACACGAAGAACACGAGGGGGGAAACGAGGGGAAACATGAGAGAAACACTAAAACCAACAAGAATGATCACACGTGTGCTAGATCCTCGAAACACAAAGAGAGATACAAGATCAACGATCAACCAGGGATGATACAAAGGGTAACCGGTTCTTCTCCGTGAGGAAGTCTTCATGTCTTCTCCGTGAGGAGGTCTTGAATCCAAGGTGGATCTTCTCCGTAGAGGGGCCGCGGCTCTCTCGTGGAGTAGATCCAATATGGATGAGCGAAGCTCTATCTCTCAAATGAGTTATCACAACGCTAATGCTGACTAGAAGGAGGTGGAGGAGTATATGTAGTCTAGAGCCACGAAGGGGTAAGTGAGGAGGGGATACATGGGCCTTTGGCCCGTTTAGGCACACGTAGGTGTCGGACGTCCGGGCTGGGGGACGGATGTCCGGCGCTTCGGGACGAGCCGGATGTCCGGGGTCGCAGCCGAATGTCCGGGCTGAAGTGGAGGTTCAGCTGCTCTCTGGATACGTCGGTGCTAGATTTCCGGGGGAGATGCCGGATGTCCGGGTTGTCGGGAGGCGCCGGATGTCCGCGGTTGGCGCCAGATGTCTGGCTGCTGATGCTTGTTCGGCCAACTGTTGGTGCAGCAGTTGGGCGGCTGCACAGGCGCAGGATGTCCGGCTTCTGGCCCGGATGTCCGGCCGCTGTAGCTTCAACAGCTCCGTCTTCTTCCGTCGTCGTTTCTAGGCTTCCCTCGCGGA
The DNA here is from genome assembly GCF_002162155.2 of Triticum dicoccoides. Taxonomy (NCBI): domain Eukaryota; kingdom Viridiplantae; phylum Streptophyta; class Magnoliopsida; order Poales; family Poaceae; genus Triticum; species Triticum dicoccoides. The sequence continues at coordinate 357,650,827 of NC_041382.1, read as the reverse complement.
TGGTGTAGTTGTTCCTTGGTGCTTGCACTCCTCCTCGTCGTCCATAGTGTTTCGACAATACCTATGCATGCACACGAGTGGAGTTTAAAGTAGTATACCGTCCTCGAAGGGGTCAAGTGAGCATGTGTATAGGAGATGATTCACCTTTGTGTATGTGAAGTAGATGTCGCACGTGTCACCCGCCAAACGGACTCTTGACATGGTGATGTCCATAGGATGCTCCGCATCATATCTTCTTTCAGGGCTGGATAAAGAAAGCGGAACTAATTAGATGTTCGGCCCCCCTTCCCGAAGCCTCAGCGGATCCCATATTAACAAGGATGCTGGCCCCGGCACCATACCAGATGTTTGCGAAGGAGGACAAGACAGGGAGCAGGATGACCAAAGAGGGCCTCCATCCTGAAGATATTTTAGACGTCATGTCCGGGAAGATGAAAATCCCATCGCCCGAAGGCGAAAGTGAAGGGGAAGCCAACATTCATTCCTCCTATGGTAAGAAAAGGGCCGTCTCCGAAGATTGGGAAGAAAAGGCTCCCAAGCGAGGCAAGATGCCCCTGTCGGGTGGCTCGGGTTTGAAGGATGACATTATCGCGTAGTCCTCCAGCGAGGCCAAGCCTAAATCATAAGCGAACAAAGGTGTTTTACACATACCCCGTTCCTCCCCTGTGACCAGGGTAACATCTAAAATGTATGTTTTTTGCAGCTCGGTGGACAATCTTTCTCAACAATCATCTTCCTCAGGAGACCTTCTCCTAGAGATGATGGAAAGCGAGACACCTCCACTAGTCTCCTCACCCAATAGGGCGGATGACCTCGAGGTGTCGTCCCGAAGGGTCTCTCCTGATCCGCAAGTGATGCGAGGGGTGACGAAAACACGAACCGAAGATGACACTTCGGTAGGCCAGGGTCCGGGGACCAACAGTAAAGGCCCCGGACTGTCCGGTTTTCAGCCGGAGACAACTCTAGGGGCGAAAGAACGGATCCCTTTGAAGGGAGGCCGTGCTGCTACAGCTGCTTCCGGAGACCCAGAAACGCCAGATGTACTAACGGACATGCTGCGACAGGCGTCCGTCTCTGAAGACCATCGTACCTTGATGGGAATGGTGGTTACGAAGGTCCTGTCCGCAAAAAGCGGATTGAATGAAGCCTTCTCGAGCCTGCTAAGAGGTTTCGAGGTTTGTGTTGTAATGCTTTCAATTGCGTTTTGTTCACAAAATACTCCTATGTATAGATAGTAGCCCCTGAGACTCTGACATGATCCACAAGGGAGGCAATCAGAGGATCAAAAATATTTATCCAGGAAATAATATGACTACTTGGAACGCAGGCTATTACTTCTCTTGCAGCTGCCTGATCTGCGGAGGTTGCGGATCTGCATCGGAAGATTGATGAGGCGGATGATGACAGCACGCTGATCAACAAGCGTCTTGATGAGGCGCAAGGTATGTTTTTGTGTCAGCCAGTATATTTATGTGTGATAACATGAGCGTGAAGCTGGAATTGTATACTGAGACATGCGTAACTACAGATGGTGCTGCTGCGGTGGAGGCCCTTCGGGCTGAGCTTGTCCTTGCCAAGGAACAAACCCAGATGAGTAATCTAGCTGCCCATAAGGCGGCTGAAGGGTTAAAAACCGAACAGGCTGTTCGGCGCCAATGTGAGGAAAGAATTACTACCATGGCACGCAAGCTGGAGGAGAACACTGTCCCATGCGAATTCCTTGAGAAGGAAAACAAGGCCAGAACAGCCGATCTCGACAAGGCCTTACAAGTCCAGGTGCGGGCGCTGATCCTGAGGTGGCGCCGCTCTCCTAAGGCCCTGTGCGGAGTAGTTGCTTCTTCTTCTTGGGGATGGCCTCAGGAGGGTACTGCGTGCCCTCGCTGTCAGGGTCTTCGATTGTTGCGGCTTGGAAGGCGCGCTTGAGGGAGCACACCACATCTCTTTCTTCGTAGGGGACTGTGATAATTTTGTCGCTTCCTAGCATCTTGAGGATGTTGTAGCCATGGTGGGTCACTGCCATGAACTTGGCTAATGCTGGCTACCCGAGGATGGCATTGTACGGCAGACGGATGTGGGCGACGTCAAAGTCGATGAGCTCGGTGCGGTAGTTGTCGCGCTGGCCGAAGGTGACAAGGAGACGAACTTGCCCTATCAGAGTGGTGGAGCCGACGGTCACCCCTGAGAAGGGCTTGGTAGGTTGTAGCTGATCATAGGGCACTTGAAGGTTATTGAACGTTTCGACGAACAGGACACTGAGCCCCGCGCCCCCGTCTATGAGGGTCTTGGTGACTTGGACATTGCTGACGATGGGTGAACAGAGCATCGTGAGGATGCCAGCGGTCCCCGCGCATTTGAGTTGGTCCGCCAAGATGATGGTGATGGCGTACTTGGACCACCTGAGCGGGCGCGTGGCCTCAAGCCTGGGGAGAGCCGCGTTCACCTCACGAGCAAACTGCTTGAAGTTGCGCTGGGAAGCCGGGGCCTAAGCACCGCCCGAGATGCAAGCGATGGCGCGTGGCTCCTAGAGGCCCCTAGCCCCCTCGTCCTGGTGGTGATCATCATTCCATCTTGAAAGTGCGTTATATCGACTAGAGGGGGGGTGAATAGGCGATTTTTATGAAATTCTTCACTGAGGAATTTGCCGGTGAGGAAATTACTTAGCGAAGAACTACTAGAAGCGGAATAAGTACTCAGAAGTAAATATAACTGAAGGCAAGCATGGTCATCATGATGAAATGAAGACAATCACAGAGTACTGAAAGCGTAATCACAGGATAACACGGGATGAAGACAAACAGACTGAAGAAATTGAACTGAGGAAATTGAGAAAACCTTCAGTCAAAGTCTTCAAACACAGATAAGAACAAGCATACAACACAGTTATGAGGAAATGAAAGAGTTGAGGAAATAGAACTAGTAAGCTTGGTGAAGACAATGATTTGGTAGACCAGTTCCAACAGCTGTCTCAGTTGCACGTCTGGTTGGAGCAGCTGAGTATTTAAACTCGAGGACACACAGTCCCGGACACCCAGTCCTGAGCACGCAGCTCAGGATACCAAGTCCTCACCGTATTCTCCTTGAGCTAAGGTCACATAGACCTTGCCCAATCACTCGTGGTAAGTCTTCAGGCGACTTCCAAACCTTCACAAGCTCGGTCACTCGGCGATCCGCAATTCCTCTTGGACGCTCTAGACCATGATGTCTAACCTTCTGGAAGAAGCACATTCTTCAAAGGTAACAAGCGCCGGATCCACGCAGGATCAATCTCTTCAGTGATGCTTAATCACTTGGGGTTTGTAGGTGTTTGGGTTTGGGTTTTTCCTCACTTCATGATTTTCACTCAAAGTCCTCGGAGGATGGGTTGCTCTCAAATGACAAGTGTCAGTTTCTCTCGGAGCAGCCAAACAGCTAGTGGTTATAGGGGGCGGCTATTTATATCCTAGAGAGCAGCCCGACATGATAAGACATAAATGCCCTTCAATGATATGACTGTTAGGTGGATAGATATTTTGGGACAGCTGGTGCATAGCACAGTAACGGTCGGAATTTTGAGTAGCAAAATCCTCAGGGCTATCATGTTCCTCACTGTGTAGACAATCCACACTGGCGAATTTCTAACTCCTCAATCAGAACAAATTCCTCAGAGACCAGAAGAACTTCGTCTCTGTCACTAAAGAATATGACTGGACTGTATGATATTTCCAATGGCTTCACTCGAAGGGATTGGTAGGTATAGGATATTGAGTTGAGCATCACATGGAAATTTTTCCTTAGTATTTCCTCGACCCCCTTTAACAGTACGGTGTTTCCTATGACTCAAGAAAGAGAAAATGAAACAACAAAAACAAAAGTCTTCACGCTTCATGTTCCTCGAATGAATACCAAGTCTTCACGGTCACACCAATTTCTTCACTTTCAAAGTCTTCAAAAAGTCTTCAGAAATCCAAAGTCTTCAGTCAAAGAACTTCATTTTTAGGGGTCAACTTTCTCTGTAAATATCAAACTCCTCATAGACTTATAGACCTGTGTACACTCACAAACGCATTAGTCCCTTAACCTATAAGTCTTCAATACACCAAAATCACTAAGGGGCACTAGATGCACTTACAATCTCCCCCTTTTTGGTGATTGATGACAATATAGGTTAAGGAGATAAACATATGAAGTGTAAATACTGATATTGAGGAATGTGATTGCAAGATATAGAAGAACTCCCCCTTAAGATGTGCATAGTGAGGAATTTGCTTTTGAAGCAATGCACACTTGAAGAGTTGAATCATGGAGATCTCCCCCTATATCTTGTAATTCATACACGCATTTGACATATCACAATGAAGAATTTGAAATGCATGATGAAATATGGTGACTGATGTAATTCAGCATGCGTGCATTACCATATATGAGGAATAAGCATGCAGAAAAACATATCAAAACTATCAGATCACCATCGGGTTTAAGTTTACAACTCGATGCAATAAAGTCTCACAAGAATGAGAGTTGTAACTTAACAAGAAAAACACCCATACAGAAAGACTCGCTTGAAGACTAACTCAAAATTCTCCCCCTTTGTCATCAAATGACCAAAAGGATCGAATATGAGGACTAACGCCCCTGAAGAATATCAAGTTGATGAAGGAGTGCCAGCGTTGTTGGGGTCGTTTGTTGTAGTAGGGCCTGCCGCAGTGTCGTCCAAGTCTTCATTCTCATCAGTGTCGCGCGATGAAGAAAATGAGCTGGCCACCAGAGAAGGAACCTTCACCTTCTTGAATTTCTTAGGTGGAGGTGCAGACCAGTCAAAATCTTCCTTGAGACCCATTTTCTTCAGATCGTCTTCACCATACAAATGTGACAGTATTGCCTAGGTGCGACCAAAAACTTCATGGAGGTAGTAATGGTTTTTCTTTACTGCATTGTGTGTAGCAGTCATGTTGTGAAGAAATGAACCAAACTGACGCTTAACCCATTTATGATTTCAATCCACCTTCTGGTGAAGACTAAGCAGAAGCTCACGATCAGTCATCACACGAGGAGCTGTGGCTTGAGGAGTAGACTTGGGTGCATTGGCAGAGTTATGTGTGGCAGAGTCATCATTGGTGGAATAAGAGGCAACTTTGCGAAACTGACCATCCAATGGACGAATGCCTTCATCTATAACAGCTGGTGCCTTGCCCTTTTCATCAACTGACGAATAGGTCTACTTGAGGACTTCAATCGGGGGCAAGTAGCTGAGATGATTCTGAAAATCAGCTTTGTAGTTGAGCGAAGACCTTGTCTTGAGGAATCTCATAATCCAAGGTGCATAAGGCTTCAGCTCAAACGGAGACAATGCAACATTTGCCAGAGTCCTCATGAAGAAATCGTGATATTTGACAGGAATGCCATGAACGATGTTGAATACCAGATTCTTTATGATGCCAACAATTTCCTCATCAGATGAGTCGTGGCCTTTGATAGGACTCATTGTCCTCGTAAGAATACGATAGACAGTTCTGGGCACATAAAGTAATTCCTTCACGAGGAATTTGGTTCTTGGTGCCTGACCTGGCTTAAAAGGTTTCATCAGAACCTGCATGTAGTGATTTGTAAGCTCAGGTTCACTGTAGATGCAACGAGCTTCTTCAAGGGGAGGACTGAGTGGTAAGGCACGAAGCAATTCAGAAGCTGATGCAATGTAGTGAGCATTTTCAGACATCCAGTCCAGCACCCATGAATTCACATCTTCAGAATCTCCTGTGATGTGCAGCGTTGCATAAAATTGAAGAATCAGTTCTTCATTCCAATCACAGATGTCAGAGCAAAAGTTTAACAGTCCAGCATCGTGAAGAACACTGAGGACTGGCGCGAAGCATGGCAGAGATTCCATATCCACGTGAGGAATGTGCTCATGGTAGAAGATTTTCTCTTTGTTGAACAACACTGAGGAATAGAAATTGGCTTGACTAGCAGTCCAGAAACGCCTCTTCCTAATGCGAGCAGAGTTATAAGGGTTGTAGTCTTCGAAGAATACATGCTCGCTGAAGAAATCATTAGCCTTGAACTTTTGCTTGCGTGAGAATGGTTCCTTTGGCTTGGGCAGAGGAGTGTCAGTGAGTTGCATCACGACCTCAGGAATCGCAATCTCAGGTTCTTCAGGCTGAGGAATTTCTGGTTCCTCTTCAGTGGCAGTCTGTGTCTTCAGATGTTCAGCAGCAGCAGTTTCTTCAGCGCTAGTGGTTGGAATTTCCTCATGTAAAAATCAACTCCCGGTGCTATAGTGAAGCACTAGAACTGTGATGACAGAAGTAATGATATAGTTTTGCATCTTAATTTATTGCTATGGCTGGAATGAGCAATTGTTTTGCCACTGATTTGATGCCACTCTTAATGTAATATGTAATTATCTCTACTTATGCAAACATGGATCTTCTTTGAAGATACCATATATTTTAGTGGAACTGCACAAGAAGGTGTTGGAAACAATAAACTAGTCGAGGAGTATATAGTAAGCATGGCAACTACAGTAGATAACAACAGATGGTTCCGAAGAAGTGCTTGATTTGTATGCTCTACACAATAAGCCTCCTGAAAAAGGTTTTTACTCCCCACAGATTTCATCCATATGATTGAGCTTTGTCATCTCTTATGGTAGTGTGCTACTGTGTAGATACTATCATGAGAAAGTGGTATTGTCCTTGAGAAGTGCTTCATCTGTGTTGTTTTAAATATTTCCTTTCCTTTTTTTTGAGCAAACAGGGATGCTAGCATTTAGTTGTCCTCTTGTCTTTGCACAACAGAATCGTCCTCCTCTGAAGAAGAATATGGAGGACGTGAAGTGACTAGTTCCGATTATGCCAGGATGAAGAAGCCCTGTGTATCTTCTCATCAGAAGGAACAGTTGAAGGATGGTGTGACGCCCCCGATTCAATCGTACACTAATCATGCACGCAAATGTGTACGATCAAGATCAGGGACTCACGGGAAGATATCACAACACAACTCTACAAATAAAATAAGTCATACAAGCATCATAATACAAGCCAGGGGCCTCGAGGGCTCGAATACAAGTGCTCGATCATAGACGAGTCAGCGGAAGCAACAATATCTGAGTACAGACATAAGTTAAACAGGGTGCCATAAGATGGCTAGCACAAACTGGGATACAGATCGAAAGAGGCGCAGGCCTCCTGCCTGGGATCCTCCTAAACTACTCCTGGTTGTCGTCAGCGGGCTGCACGTAGTAGTAGGCACCTTCGGTGTAGTAGGGGTCGTCGTCGACGGTAGCGTCTGGCTCCTGGACTCCAACATCTGGTTGCGACAACCAGAAAGAAAGGAAAGGGGGAAAAAGGGGGGAGAAAGCAACCGTGAGTACTCATCCAAAGTACTCGCAAGCAAGGAACTACACTACATATGCATGGGTATATGTGTAAAGGGCCATATCAGTGGACTGAACTGCAGAATGCCAGAATAAGAGGGGGATAGCTAATCCTGTCGAAGACTACGCTTCTGGCAGCCTCCGTCTTGCAGCATGTAGAAGAGAGTAGATTGAAGTCCTCCAAGTAGCATCTTCAAGTAGCATCTCATAGCATAATCCTACCCGGCGATCCCCTCCTCATATCCCTGAGGTAGAGCGACCACCGGTTGTATCTGGCACTTGGAAGGGTGTGTTTTATTAAGTATCCGGTTCTAGTTGTCATAAGGTCAAGGTACAACTCCAAGTCGTCCTGTTACCGAAGATCACGGCTATTCGAATAGATTAAACTTCCCTGCAGGGGTGCACCACATAGCCCAACACGCTCGATCCCATTTGGCCGGACACACTTTCCTGGGTCATGCCCGGCCTCGGAAGATCAACACGTCGCAGCCCCACCTAGGCAAAACAGAGAGGCCAGCACGCCGGTCTAAACCTAAGC